>NW_028181418.1:0-457500 GCF_964211825.1 Aythya ferina
GTGGGTTTTGGAGAATATCAGGTGAGTTTAAGTTTTTCTGGGTGGTGAATCTATGGTTTTGGTTGAATTCTTCTGTTTTTTTTTTTTTTTAGCGTTTTCTTCTGTTTTTGGGGTGGTCCCATTCTTTTTTGGGGTGTTTTTGACATATTTTGTGGTCTCCGTTAGTTTTTGTTGGGTTCTTGTTGTTCATCATGGTGAAAACGTGTAAATTGTGGGTATTGGAGAACATCAGGTAGGTTTAGGGGGACTTTTGGGGTGGATCAACGGCTTTTAGGGTTTTCTTTCGGTTTTGGGGGTGATCCCGCTTTTTTTTGTGGTGTTTTTGACGTGTTTTGGGGTTTCCGTTGCGTTTCGTTGATTTCCTAATGTGTTTTAAGTTTGTTGGGAGTGGACTTTGGGATTTGGAGAACATCAGGTAGGTTTAGTGTGTTTTTGGGGTGGATCTATGGTTTTGGGGGTTTTCTTTCTTTTTTAGGGGTTATCCTGTTCTTGTTTGGGGTGTTTTCGGCTTGTTTTGGGGTCTCCGTTGGGTTTTAGTTGGATTCTCGTTGGTCGTTAGGGTAAATGGGCGTGGATTGTGGGTTTTGAAGAAGATCAGGTGAGTTTAGGGTGGTTTTGCGGGGAAATTCATAGTGTTTGGTGTTTTTTCTTCTGATCCAGTTCTTTTCTGGGGTGTTTTTGAGGTGTTTTTGGGGTTTCCGTTGGGTTTCGTTGAGTTCCTAATGGGTTTTATGGTGGTTGGGAGTGGACATTTGGATTTGGAGAACATCAGGTACGTTTAGAGTGGTTTTGGGATTGGATCCGTGCTTTTTGGGGTTTTCTTTCGTTTTTGGGGGTGATCCTGTTCTTGTTTGGGGTGTTTTGGACGTGTTTTGGGTTCTCCGTTGGGTTTCGTTGTGTTTTCCGTGGTCATCATGGTGGAAAAGTGTAAATTGTGGGTTTTGGAGAACATCAGGTAGGTTTATGAGGACTTCTGGGGCAGATTCATGGTTTTTAGGGTTTTGTTCTGTTTTTTCTAGTGATCCAGTTGTTTTTTGGCATGTTTTTGACGTGTTTTGGGGTCTCCGTTGGGTTTCATTGGGTTTCTCGTGGTCATCATGGTGGAAAAGTGTAAATTGTGGGTTTTGGAGAACATCAGGTAGGTTTAGGGGGACTTTTGGGGTGGATTCATGGTATTTGGGATTTTCTTCTGTTTTTTTGGGGGGGGTGATCGAATTCATTTTTGGGGTGTTTTTGACGTGTTTTGGGGTCTCCGTTGGGTTTTGCTGGGTTCTTGTTGGTCATCATGTTGGAAAAGTGTAAATTGCGTGTTTTGGAGAACATCAGGTAGGTTTACTGTTTTTTGGGGTGGATCTATGTTTTTTGCGGATTTTGTTCCAGTTTTGGGGGTGATTCCGTTCTTGTTTGGGGTGTTTTTGACGTGTTTTGTGGTCTGTGTTTTGTTTCGTTGTGTTTTCCTTGTTCATTTTGGTGGAAAAGGCTGAATAGTGGGTTTTGGAGAACATCAGGTAGGTTTAGGGTGGTTTTGGGATTTGATCCGTGCTTTTTGGGGATTTTGTTCCAGTTTTGGGGGTGATTCCGTTCTTGTTTGTGGTGTTTTTGATGTGTTTTGGGTTCTCCGTTGGGTTTCGTTGGGTTTTCCGTTGGCATCATGGTGGAAAAGGGTAAATTGTGGGTTTTGGAGAACATCAGGTAGGTTTAGGGGGACTTTTGGGGTGGATTCATGGTATTTGTTTTTTTTTTCTGTTTTTCTGGGGTGATCCCGTTCTTTTTTGGTGTGTTTTTGATGTGTTTTGGGGTCTCCGTTGGGTTTTGTTGGGTTCTTGTTGGTCATCATGTTGGAAAAGTGTAAATTGTGGGTTTTGGAGAATATCAGGTGAGTTTAAGTTTTTCTGGGTGGTGAATCTATGGTTTTGGTTGAATTCTTCTGGTTTTTTTTTAGCGTTTTCTTCTGTTTTTGGGGTGGTCCCATTCTTGTTTGGGGTGTTTTTGACATATTTTGGGGTCTCCGTTGGTTTTTGTTGGGTTCTTGTTGTTCATCATGGTGGAAAAGGGTAAATTGTGGGTATTGGAGAACATCAGGTAGGTTTAGGGGGACTTTTGGGGTGGATCAACGGCTTTTAGGGTTTTCTTTCGGTTTTGGGGGTGATCCCGCTTTTTTTTGTGGTGTTTTTGACGTGTTTTGGGGTTTCCGTTGCGTTTCGTTGATTTCCTAATGTGTTTTAAGTTTGTTGGGAGTGGACTTTGGGATTTGGAGAACATCAGGTAGGTTTAGTGTGTTTTTGGGGTGGATCTATGGTTTTGGGGGTTTTCTTTCTTTTTTAGGGGTTATCCTGTTCTTGTTTGGGGTGTTTTCGACTTGTTTTGGGGTCTCCGTTGGGTTTTAGTTGGATTCTCGTTGGTCGTTAGGGTAAATGGGAGTGGATTGTGGGTTTTGAAGAAGATCAGGTGAGTTTAGGGTGGTTTTGCGGGGAAATTCATAGTGTTTGGTGTTTTTTCTTCTGATCCAGTTCTTTTTTGGGGTGTTTTTGAGGTGTTTTTGGGGTTTCCGTTGGGTTTCGTTGAGTTCCTAATGGGTTTTATGGTGGTTGGGAGTGGACATTTGGATTTGGAGAACATCAGGTACGTTTAGAGTGGTTTTGGGATTGGATCCGTGCTTTTTGGGGTTTTCTTTCGTTTTGGGGGTGATCCTGTTCTTGTTTGGGGTGTTTTGGACGTGTTTTGGGTTCTCCGTTGGGTTTCGTTGTGTTTTCCGTGGTCATCATGGTGGAAAAGTGTAAATTGTGGGTTTTGGAGAACATCAGGTAGGTTTATGAGGACTTCTGGGGCAGATTCATGGTTTTTAGGGTTTTGTTCTGTTTTTTCTAGTGATCCAGTTGTTTTTTGGCATGTTTTTGACGTGTTTTGGGGTCTCCGTTGGGTTTCATTGGGTTTCTCGTGGTCATCATGGTGGAAAAGTGTAAATTGTGGGTTTTGGAGAACATCAGGTAGGTTTAGGGGGACTTTTGGGGTGGATTCATGGTATTTGGGATTTTCTTCTGTTTTTTTGGGGGGGGTGATCGAATTCATTTTTGGGGTGTTTTTGACGTGTTTTGGGGTCTCCGTTGGGTTTTGCTGGGTTCTTGTTGGTCATCATGTTGGAAAAGTGTAAATTGCGTGTTTTGGAGAACATCAGGTAGGTTTACTGTTTTTTGGGGTGGATCTATGTTTTTTGCGGATTTTGTTCCAGTTTTGGGGGTGATTCCGTTCTTGTTTGGGGTGTTTTTGATATGTTTTGGGGTCTCCGTTGGGTTTCGTTGGGTTTTCCGTTGGCATCATGGTGGAAAAGGGTAAATTGTGGGTTTTGGAGAACATCAGGTAGGTTTATGAGGACTTCTGGGGCAGATTCATGGTTTTTAGGGTTTTGTTCTGTTTTTTCTAGTGATCCAGTTGTTTTTTGGCATGTTTTTGACGTGTTTTGGGGTCTCCGTTGGGTTTCATTGGGTTTCTCGTGGTCATCATGGTGGAAAAGTGTAAATTGTGGGTTTTGGAGAACATCAGGTAGGTTTAGGGGGACTTTTGGGGTGGATTCATGGTATTTGTTTTTTTTTTCTGTTTTTCTGGGGTGATTCCGTTCTTGTTTGTGGTGTTTTTGATGTGTTTTGGGGTCTCCGTTGGGTTTTGTTGGGTTCTTGTTGGTCATCATGTTGGAAAAGTGTAAATTGTGGGTTTTGGAGAATATCAGGTGAGTTTAAGTTTTTCTGGGTGGTGAATCTATGGTTTTGGTTGAATTCTTCTGTTTTTTTTTTTAGCGTTTTCTTCTGTTTTTGGGGTGGTCCCATTCTTTTTTTGGGGTGTTTTTGACATATTTTGTGGTCTCCGTTAGTTTTTGTTGGGTTCTTGTTGTTCATCATGGTGAAAACGTGTAAATTGTGGGTATTGGAGAACATCAGGTAGGTTTAGGGGGACTTTTGGGGTGGATCAACGGCTTTTAGGGTTTTCTTTCGGTTTTGGGGGTGATCCCGCTTTTTTTTGTGGTGTTTTTGACGTGTTTTGGGGTTTCCGTTGCGTTTCGTTGATTTCCTAATGTGTTTTAAGTTTGTTGGGAGTGGACTTTGGGATTTGGAGAACATCAGGTAGGTTTAGTGTGTTTTTGGGGTGGATCTATGGTTTTGGGGGTTTTCTTTCTTTTTTAGGGGTTATCCTGTTCTTGTTTGGGGTGTTTTCGGCTTGTTTTGGGGTCTCCGTTGGGTTTTAGTTGGATTCTCGTTGGTCGTTAGGGTAAATGGGAGTGGATTGTGGGTTTTGAAGAAGATCAGGTGAGTTTAGGGTGGTTTTGCGGGGAAATTCATAGTGTTTGGTGTTTTTTCTTCTGATCCAGTTCTTTTCTGGGGTGTTTTTGAGGTGTTTTTGGGGTTTCCGTTGGGTTTCGTTGAGTTCCTAATGGGTTTTATGGTGGTTGGGAGTGGACATTTGGATTTGGAGAACATCAGGTACGTTTAGAGTGGTTTTGGGATTGGATCCGTGCTTTTTGGGGTTTTCTTTCGTTTTTGGGGGTGATCCTGTTCTTGTTTGGGGTGTTTTGGACGTGTTTTGGGTTCTCCGTTGGGTTTCGTTGTGTTTTCCGTGGTCATCATGGTGGAAAAGTGTAAATTGTGGGTTTTGGAGAACATCAGGTAGGTTTATGAGGACTTCTGGGGCAGATTCATGGTTTTTAGGGTTTTGTTCTGTTTTTTCTAGTGATCCAGTTGTTTTTTGGCATGTTTTTGACGTGTTTTGGGGTCTCCGTTGGGTTTCATTGGGTTTCTCGTGGTCATCATGGTGGAAAAGTGTAAATTGTGGGTTTTGGAGAACATCAGGTAGGTTTAGGGGGACTTTTGGGGTGGATTCATGGTATTTGGGATTTTCTTCTGTTTTTTTGGGGGGGGTGATCGAATTCATTTTTGGGGTGTTTTTGACGTGTTTTGGGGTCTCCGTTGGGTTTTGCTGGGTTCTTGTTGGTCATCATGTTGGAAAAGTGTAAATTGCGTGTTTTGGAGAACATCAGGTAGGTTTACTGTTTTTTGGGGTGGATCTATGTTTTTTGCGGATTTTGTTCCAGTTTTGGGGGTGATTCCGTTCTTGTTTGGGGTGTTTTTGACGTGTTTTGTGGTCTGTGTTTTGTTTCGTTGTGTTTTCCTTGTTCATTTTGGTGGAAAAGGCTGAATAGTGGGTTTTGGAGAACATCAGGTAGGTTTAGGGTGGTTTTGGGATTTGATCCGTGCTTTTTGGGGATTTTGTTCCAGTTTTGGGGGTGATTCCATTCTTGTTTTTGGTGTTTTTGATGTGTTTTGGGTTCTCCGTTGGGTTTCGTTGGGTTTTCCGTTGGCATCATGGTGGAAAAGGGTAAATTGTGGGTTTTGGAGAACATCAGGTAGGTTTAGGGGGACTTTTGGGGTGGATTCATGGTATTTGTTTTTTTTTTCTGTTTTTCTGGGGTGATCCCGTTCTTTTTTGGTGTGTTTTTGATGTGTTTTGGGGTCTCCGTTGGGTTTTGTTGGGTTCTTGTTGGTCATCATGTTGGAAAAGTGTAAATTGTGGGTTTTGGAGAATATCAGGTGAGTTTAAGTTTTTCTGGGTGGTGAATCTATGGTTTTGGTTGAATTCTTCTGTTTTTTTTTTAGCGTTTTCTTCTGTTTTTGGGGTGGTCCCATTCTTGTTTGGGGTGTTTTTGACATATTTTGGGGTCTCCGTTGGTTTTTGTTGGGTTCTTGTTGTTCATCATGGTGGAAAAGGGTAAATTGTGGGTATTGGAGAACATCAGGTAGGTTTAGGGGGACTTTTGGGGTGGATCAACGGCTTTTAGGGTTTTCTTTCGGTTTTGGGGGTGATCCCGCTTTTTTTTGTGGTGTTTTTGACGTGTTTTGGGGTTTCCGTTGCGTTTCGTTGATTTCCTAATGTGTTTTAAGTTTGTTGGGAGTGGACTTTGGGATTTGGAGAACATCAGGTAGGTTTAGTGTGTTTTTGGGGTGGATCTATGGTTTTGGGGGTTTTCTTTCTTTTTTAGGGGTTATCCTGTTCTTGTTTGGGGTGTTTTCGACTTGTTTTGGGGTCTCCGTTGGGTTTTAGTTGGATTCTCGTTGGTCGTTAGGGTAAATGGGAGTGGATTGTGGGTTTTGAAGAAGATCAGGTGAGTTTAGGGTGGTTTTGCGGGGAAATTCATAGTGTTTGGTGTTTTTTCTTCTGATCCAGTTCTTTTTTGGGGTGTTTTTGAGGTGTTTTTGGGGTTTCCGTTGGGTTTCGTTGAGTTCCTAATGGGTTTTATGGTGGTTGGGAGTGGACATTTGGATTTGGAGAACATCAGGTACGTTTAGAGTGGTTTTGGGATTGGATCCGTGCTTTTTGGGGTTTTCTTTCGTTTTTGGGGGTGATCCTGTTCTTGTTTGGGGTGTTTTGGACGTGTTTTGGGTTCTCCGTTGGGTTTTGTTGTGTTTTCCGTGGTCATCATGGTGGAAAAGTGTAAATTGTGGGTTTTGGAGAACATCAGGTAGGTTTATGAGGACTTCTGGGGCAGATTCATGGTTTTTAGGGTTTTGTTCTGTTTTTTCTAGTGATCCAGTTGTTTTTTGGCATGTTTTTGACGTGTTTTGGGGTCTCCGTTGGGTTTCATTGGGTTTCTCGTGGTCATCATGGTGGAAAAGTGTAAATTGTGGGTTTTGGAGAACATCAGGTAGGTTTAGGGGGACTTTTGGGGTGGATTCATGGTATTTGGGATTTTCTTCTGTTTTTTTGGGGGGGGTGATCGAATTCATTTTTGGGGTGTTTTTGACGTGTTTTGGGGTCTCCGTTGGGTTTTGCTGGGTTCTTGTTGGTCATCATGTTGGAAAAGTGTAAATTGCGTGTTTTGGAGAACATCAGGTAGGTTTACTGTTTTTTGGGGTGGATCTATGTTTTTTGCGGATTTTGTTCCAGTTTTGGGGGTGATTCCGTTCTTGTTTGGGGTGTTTTTGATATGTTTTGGGGTCTCCGTTGGGTTTCGTTGGGTTTTCCGTTGGCATCATGGTGGAAAAGGGTAAATTGTGGGTTTTGGAGAACATCAGGTAGGTTTATGAGGACTTCTGGGGCAGATTCATGGTTTTTAGGGTTTTGTTCTGTTTTTTCTAGTGATCCAGTTGTTTTTTGGCATGTTTTTGACGTGTTTTGGGGTCTCCGTTGGGTTTCATTGGGTTTCTCGTGGTCATCATGGTGGAAAAGTGTAAATTGTGGGTTTTGGAGAACATCAGGTAGGTTTAGGGGGACTTTTGGGGTGGATTCATGGTATTTGTTTTTTTTTTCTGTTTTTCTGGGGTGATTCCGTTCTTGTTTGTGGTGTTTTTGATGTGTTTTGGGGTCTCCGTTGGGTTTTGTTGGGTTCTTGTTGGTCATCATGTTGGAAAAGTGTAAATTGTGGGTTTTGGAGAATATCAGGTGAGTTTAAGTTTTTCTGGGTGGTGAATCTATGGTTTTGGTTGAATTCTTCTGTTTTTTTTTTTTTAGCGTTTTCTTCTGTTTTTGGGGTGGTCCCATTCTTTTTTGGGGTGTTTTTGACATATTTTGTGGTCTCCGTTAGTTTTTGTTGGGTTCTTGTTGTTCATCATGGTGAAAACGTGTAAATTGTGGGTATTGGAGAACATCAGGTAGGTTTAGGGGGACTTTTGGGGTGGATCAACGGCTTTTAGGGTTTTCTTTCGGTTTTGGGGGTGATCCCGCTTTTTTTTGTGGTGTTTTTGACGTGTTTTGGGGTTTCCGTTGCGTTTCGTTGATTTCCTAATGTGTTTTAAGTTTGTTGGGAGTGGACTTTGGGATTTGGAGAACATCAGGTAGGTTTAGTGTGTTTTTGGGGTGGATCTATGGTTTTGGGGGTTTTCTTTCTTTTTTAGGGGTTATCCTGTTCTTGTTTGGGGTGTTTTCGGCTTGTTTTGGGGTCTCCGTTGGGTTTTAGTTGGATTCTCGTTGGTCGTTAGGGTAAATGGGCGTGGATTGTGGGTTTTGAAGAAGATCAGGTGAGTTTAGGGTGGTTTTGCGGGGAAATTCATAGTGTTTGGTGTTTTTTCTTCTGATCCAGTTCTTTTCTGGGGTGTTTTTGAGGTGTTTTTGGGGTTTCCGTTGGGTTTCGTTGAGTTCCTAATGGGTTTTATGGTGGTTGGGAGTGGACATTTGGATTTGGAGAACATCAGGTACGTTTAGAGTGGTTTTGGGATTGGATCCGTGCTTTTTGGGGTTTTCTTTCGTTTTTGGGGGTGATCCTGTTCTTGTTTGGGGTGTTTTGGACGTGTTTTGGGTTCTCCGTTGGGTTTCGTTGTGTTTTCCGTGGTCATCATGGTGGAAAAGTGTAAATTGTGGGTTTTGGAGAACATCAGGTAGGTTTATGAGGACTTCTGGGGCAGATTCATGGTTTTTAGGGTTTTGTTCTGTTTTTTCTAGTGATCCAGTTGTTTTTTGGCATGTTTTTGACGTGTTTTGGGGTCTCCGTTGGGTTTCATTGGGTTTCTCGTGGTCATCATGGTGGAAAAGTGTAAATTGTGGGTTTTGGAGAACATCAGGTAGGTTTAGGGGGACTTTTGGGGTGGATTCATGGTATTTGGGATTTTCTTCTGTTTTTTTGGGGGGGGTGATCGAATTCATTTTTGGGGTGTTTTTGACGTGTTTTGGGGTCTCCGTTGGGTTTTGCTGGGTTCTTGTTGGTCATCATGTTGGAAAAGTGTAAATTGCGTGTTTTGGAGAACATCAGGTAGGTTTACTGTTTTTTGGGGTGGATCTATGTTTTTTGCGGATTTTGTTCCAGTTTTGGGGGTGATTCCGTTCTTGTTTGGGGTGTTTTTGACGTGTTTTGTGGTCTGTGTTTTGTTTCGTTGTGTTTTCCTTGTTCATTTTGGTGGAAAAGGCTGAATAGTGGGTTTTGGAGAACATCAGGTAGGTTTAGGGTGGTTTTGGGATTTGATCCGTGCTTTTTGGGGATTTTGTTCCAGTTTTGGGGGTGATTCCGTTCTTGTTTGTGGTGTTTTTGATGTGTTTTGGGTTCTCCGTTGGGTTTCGTTGGGTTTTCCGTTGGCATCATGGTGGAAAAGGGTAAATTGTGGGTTTTGGAGAACATCAGGTAGGTTTAGGGGGACTTTTGGGGTGGATTCATGGTATTTGTTTTTTTTTTCTGTTTTTCTGGGGTGATCCCGTTCTTTTTTGGTGTGTTTTTGATGTGTTTTGGGGTCTCCGTTGGGTTTTGTTGGGTTCTTGTTGGTCATCATGTTGGAAAAGTGTAAATTGTGGGTTTTGGAGAATATCAGGTGAGTTTAAGTTTTTCTGGGTGGTGAATCTATGGTTTTGGTTGAATTCTTCTGGTTTTTTTTTAGCGTTTTCTTCTGTTTTTGGGGTGGTCCCATTCTTGTTTGGGGTGTTTTTGACATATTTTGGGGTCTCCGTTGGTTTTTGTTGGGTTCTTGTTGTTCATCATGGTGGAAAAGGGTAAATTGTGGGTATTGGAGAACATCAGGTAGGTTTAGGGGGACTTTTGGGGTGGATCAACGGCTTTTAGGGTTTTCTTTCGGTTTTGGGGGTGATCCCGCTTTTTTTTGTGGTGTTTTTGACGTGTTTTGGGGTTTCCGTTGCGTTTCGTTGATTTCCTAATGTGTTTTAAGTTTGTTGGGAGTGGACTTTGGGATTTGGAGAACATCAGGTAGGTTTAGTGTGTTTTTGGGGTGGATCTATGGTTTTGGGGGTTTTCTTTCTTTTTTAGGGGTTATCCTGTTCTTGTTTGGGGTGTTTTCGACTTGTTTTGGGGTCTCCGTTGGGTTTTAGTTGGATTCTCGTTGGTCGTTAGGGTAAATGGGAGTGGATTGTGGGTTTTGAAGAAGATCAGGTGAGTTTAGGGTGGTTTTGCGGGGAAATTCATAGTGTTTGGTGTTTTTTCTTCTGATCCAGTTCTTTTTTGGGGTGTTTTTGAGGTGTTTTTGGGGTTTCCGTTGGGTTTCGTTGAGTTCCTAATGGGTTTTATGGTGGTTGGGAGTGGACATTTGGATTTGGAGAACATCAGGTACGTTTAGAGTGGTTTTGGGATTGGATCCGTGCTTTTTGGGGTTTTCTTTCGTTTTTGGGGGTGATCCTGTTCTTGTTTGGGGTGTTTTGGACGTGTTTTGGGTTCTCCGTTGGGTTTCGTTGTGTTTTCCGTGGTCATCATGGTGGAAAAGTGTAAATTGTGGGTTTTGGAGAACATCAGGTAGGTTTATGAGGACTTCTGGGGCAGATTCATGGTTTTTAGGGTTTTGTTCTGTTTTTTCTAGTGATCCAGTTGTTTTTTGGCATGTTTTTGACGTGTTTTGGGGTCTCCGTTGGGTTTCATTGGGTTTCTCGTGGTCATCATGGTGGAAAAGTGTAAATTGTGGGTTTTGGAGAACATCAGGTAGGTTTAGGGGGACTTTTGGGGTGGATTCATGGTATTTGGGATTTTCTTCTGTTTTTTTGGGGGGGGTGATCGAATTCATTTTTGGGGTGTTTTTGACGTGTTTTGGGGTCTCCGTTGGGTTTTGCTGGGTTCTTGTTGGTCATCATGTTGGAAAAGTGTAAATTGCGTGTTTTGGAGAACATCAGGTAGGTTTACTGTTTTTTGGGGTGGATCTATGTTTTTTGCGGATTTTGTTCCAGTTTTGGGGGTGATTCCGTTCTTGTTTGGGGTGTTTTTGATATGTTTTGGGGTCTCCGTTGGGTTTCGTTGGGTTTTCCGTTGGCATCATGGTGGAAAAGGGTAAATTGTGGGTTTTGGAGAACATCAGGTAGGTTTATGAGGACTTCTGGGGCAGATTCATGGTTTTTAGGGTTTTGTTCTGTTTTTTCTAGTGATCCAGTTGTTTTTTGGCATGTTTTTGACGTGTTTTGGGGTCTCCGTTGGGTTTCATTGGGTTTCTCGTGGTCATCATGGTGGAAAAGTGTAAATTGTGGGTTTTGGAGAACATCAGGTAGGTTTAGGGGGACTTTTGGGGTGGATTCATGGTATTTGTTTTTTTTTTCTGTTTTTCTGGGGTGATTCCGTTCTTGTTTGTGGTGTTTTTGATGTGTTTTGGGGTCTCCGTTGGGTTTTGTTGGGTTCTTGTTGGTCATCATGTTGGAAAAGTGTAAATTGTGGGTTTTGGAGAATATCAGGTGAGTTTAAGTTTTTCTGGGTGGTGAATCTATGGTTTTGGTTGAATTCTTCTGTTTTTTTTTTTTTTTAGCGTTTTCTTCTGTTTTTGGGGTGGTCCCATTCTTTTTTGGGGTGTTTTTGACATATTTTGTGGTCTCCGTTAGTTTTTGTTGGGTTCTTGTTGTTCATCATGGTGAAAACGTGTAAATTGTGGGTATTGGAGAACATCAGGTAGGTTTAGGGGGACTTTTGGGGTGGATCAACGGCTTTTAGGGTTTTCTTTCGGTTTTGGGGGTGATCCCGCTTTTTTTTGTGGTGTTTTTGACGTGTTTTGGGGTTTCCGTTGCGTTTCGTTGATTTCCTAATGTGTTTTAAGTTTGTTGGGAGTGGACTTTGGGATTTGGAGAACATCAGGTAGGTTTAGTGTGTTTTTGGGGTGGATCTATGGTTTTGGGGGTTTTCTTTCTTTTTTAGGGGTTATCCTGTTCTTGTTTGGGGTGTTTTCGACTTGTTTTGGGGTCTCCGTTGGGTTTTAGTTGGATTCTCGTTGGTCGTTAGGGTAAATGGGAGTGGATTGTGGGTTTTGAAGAAGATCAGGTGAGTTTAGGGTGGTTTTGCGGGGAAATTCATAGTGTTTGGTGTTTTTTCTTCTGATCCAGTTCTTTTTTGGGGTGTTTTTGAGGTGTTTTTGGGGTTTCCGTTGGGTTTCGTTGAGTTCCTAATGGGTTTTATGGTGGTTGGGAGTGGACATTTGGATTTGGAGAACATCAGGTACGTTTAGAGTGGTTTTGGGATTGGATCCGTGCTTTTTGGGGTTTTCTTTCGTTTTTGGGGGTGATCCTGTTCTTGTTTGGGGTGTTTTGGACGTGTTTTGGGTTATTCGTTGGGTTTCGTTGTGTTTTCCGTGGTCATCATGGTGGAAAAGTGTAAATTGTGGGTTTTGGAGAACATCAGGTAGGTTTATGAGGACTTCTGGGGCAGATTCATAATTTTTAGGGTTTTGTTCTGTTTTTTTCTAGTGATCCAGTTGTTTTTTGGCATGTTTTTGATGTGTTTTGGGGTCTCCATTGGGTTTCATTGGGTTTCTCGTGGTCATCATGGTGGAAAAGTTTAAATTGTGGGTTTTGGAGAACATCAGGTAGGTTTATGAGGACTTCTGGGGCAGATTCATGGTTTTTAGGGTTTTCTTCTGTTGTTTTTCTAGTGATCCAGTTGTTTTTGTCATGTTTTTGACGTGTTTTGGGGTCTCCGTTGGGTTTCATTGGGTTTTTCGTGGTCATCATGGTGGAAAAGTTTAAATTGTGGGTTTTGGAGAACATCAGGTAGATTTAGGGTGTTTTTTGGGTGGATCTATGGTTTTGGAGGATTTTGTTCCAGTTTTGGGGTGATCCAATTCTTTTTTGGGGTGTTTTGGACATGTTTTGGGTTCTCCGTTGGGTTTCGTTGTGTTTTCCGTGGTCATCATGGTGGAAAAGTGTAAATTGTGGGTTTTGGAGAACATCAGGTAGGTTTAGGGGGACTTTTGGGGTGGATTCATGGTATTTGGGGTTTTCTTTTTTTTTTTGGGGGGGGGTGATCGAATTCATTTTTGGGGTGTTTTTGACGTGTTTTGGGGTCTCCGTTGGGTTTTGCTGGGTTCTTGTTGGTCATCATGTTGGAAAAGTGTAAATTGCGTGTTTTGGAGAACATCAGGTAGGTTTACTGTCTTTTTGGGGTGGATCTATGTTTTTGGGGGATTTTCTTCCAGTTTTGGGGGTGATTCCGTTCTTGTTTGGGGTGTTTTTGACGTGTTTTGTGGTCTGTGTTTTGTTTCGTTGTGTTTTCCTTGTTCATTTTGGTGGAAAAGGCTGAATAGTGGGTTTTGGAGAACATCAGGTAGGTTTAGGGTGGTTTTGGGATTTGATCCGTGCTTTTTGGGGATTTTGTTCCAGTTTTGGGGGTGATTCCGTTCTTGTTTGTGGTGTTTTTGATGTGTTTTGGGTTCTCCGTTGGGTTTCGTTGGGTTTTCCGTTGGCATCATGGTGGAAAAGGGTAAATTGTGGGTTTTGGAGAACATCAGGTAGGTTTAGGGGGACTTTTGGGGTGGATTCATGGTATTTGTTTTTTTTTTTTTCTGTTTTTCTGGGTTGATCCCGTTCTTTTTTGGTGTGTTTTTGATGTGTTTTGGGGTCTCCGTTGGGTTTTGTTGGGTTCTTGTTGGTCATCATGTTGGAAAAGTGTAAATTGTGGGTTTTGGAGAATATCAGGTGAGTTTAAGTTTTTCTGGGTGGTGAATCTATGGTTTTGGTTGAATTCTTCTGTTTTTTTTTAGCGTTTTCTTCTGTTTTTGGGGTGGTCCCATTCTTGTTTGGGGTGTTTTTGACATATTTTGGGGTCTCCGTTGGTTTTTGTTGGGTTCTTGTTGTTCATCATGGTGGAAAAGGGTAAATTGTGGGTATTGGAGAACATCAGGTAGGTTTAGGGGGACTTTTGGGGTGGATCAACGGCTTTTAGGGTTTTCTTTCGGTTTTGGGGGTGATCCCGCTTTTTTTTGTGGTGTTTTTGACGTGTTTTGGGGTTTCCGTTGCGTTTCGTTGATTTCCTAATGTGTTTTAAGTTTGTTGGGAGTGGACTTTGGGATTTGGAGAACATCAGGTAGGTTTAGTGTGTTTTTGGGGTGGATCTATGTTTTTTGGGGTTTTCTTTCTTTTTTAGGGGTTATCCTGTTCTTGTTTGGGGTGTTTTCGACTTGTTTTGGGGTCTCCGTTGGGTTTTAGTTGGATTCTCGTTGGTCGTTAGGGTAAATGGGAGTGGATTGTGGGTTTTGAAGAAGATCAGGTGAGTTTAGGGTGGTTTTGCGGGGAAATTCATAGTGTTTGGTGTTTTTTCTTCTGATCCAGTTCTTTTCTGGGGTGTTTTTGAGGTGTTTTTGGGGTTTCCGTTGGGTTTCGTTGAGTTCCTAATGGGTTTTATGGTGGTTGGGAGTGGACATTTGGATTTGGAGAACATCAGGTACGTTTAGAGTGGTTTTGGGATTGGATCCGTGCTTTTTGGGGTTTTCTTTCGTTTTTGGGGGTGATCCTGTTCTTGTTTGGGGTGTTTTGGACGTGTTTTGGGTTCTCCGTTGGGTTTCGTTGTGTTTTCCGTGGTCATCATGGTGGAAAAGTGTAAATTGTGGGTTTTGGAGAACATCAGGTAGGTTTATGAGGACTTCTGGGGCAGATTCATGGTTTTTAGGGTTTTGTTCTGTTTTTTCTAGTGATCCAGTTGTTTTTTGGCATGTTTTTGACGTGTTTTGGGGTCTCCGTTGGGTTTCATTGGGTTTCTCGTGGTCATCATGGTGGAAAAGTGTAAATTGTGGGTTTTGGAGAACATCAGGTAGGTTTAGGGGGACTTTTGGGGTGGATTCATGGTATTTGGGATTTTCTTCTGTTTTTTTGGGGGGGGTGATCGAATTCATTTTTGGGGTGTTTTTGACGTGTTTTGGGGTCTCCGTTGGGTTTTGCTGGGTTCTTGTTGGTCATCATGTTGGAAAAGTGTAAATTGCGTGTTTTGGAGAACATCAGGTAGGTTTACTGTTTTTTGGGGTGGATCTATGTTTTTTGCGGATTTTGTTCCAGTTTTGGGGGTGATTCCGTTCTTGTTTGGGGTGTTTTTGATATGTTTTGGGGTCTCCGTTGGGTTTCGTTGGGTTTTCCGTTGGCATCATGGTGGAAAAGGGTAAATTGTGGGTTTTGGAGAACATCAGGTAGGTTTAGGGGGACTTTTGGGGTGGATTCATGGTATTTGTTTTTTTTTTCTGTTTTTCTGGGGTGATTCCGTTCTTGTTTGTGGTGTTTTTGATGTGTTTTGGGGTCTCCGTTGGGTTTTGTTGGGTTCTTGTTGGTCATCATGTTGGAAAAGTGTAAATTGTGGGTTTTGGAGAATATCAGGTGAGTTTAAGTTTTTCTGGGTGGTGAATCTATGGTTTTGGTTGAATTCTTCTGTTTTTTTTTTTTAGCGTTTTCTTCTGTTTTTGGGGTGGTCCCATTCTTGTTTGGGGTGTTTTTGACATATTTTGTGGTCTCCGTTGGTTTTTGTTGGGTTCTTGTTGTTCATCATGGTGAAAACGTGTAAATTGTGGGTATTGGAGAACATCAGGTAGGTTTAGGGGGACTTTTGGGGTGGATCAACGGCTTTTAGGGTTTTCTTTCGGTTTTGGGGGTGATCCCGCTTTTTTTTGTGGTGTTTTTGACGTGTTTTGGGGTTTCCGTTGCGTTTCGTTGATTTCCTAATGTGTTTTAAGTTTGTTGGGAGTGGACTTTGGGATTTGGAGAACATCAGGTAGGTTTAGTGTGTTTTTGGGGTGGATCTACGGTTTTGGGGGTTTTCTTTCTTTTTTAGGGGTTATCCTGTTCTTGTTTGGGGTGTTTTCGACTTGTTTTGGGGTCTCCGTTGGGTTTTAGTTGGATTCTCGTTGGTCGTTAGGGTAAATGGGAGTGGATTGTGGGTTTTGAAGAAGATCAGGTGAGTTTAGGGTGGTTTTGCGGGGAAATTCATAGTGTTTGGTGTTTTTTCTTCTGATCCAGTTCTTTTTTGGGGTGTTTTTGAGGTGTTTTTGGGGTTTCCGTTGGGTTTCGTTGAGTTCCTAATGGGTTTTATGGTGGTTGGGAGTGGACATTTGGATTTGGAGAACATCAGGTACGTTTAGAGTGGTTTTGGGATTGGATCCGTGCTTTTTGGGGTTTTCTTTCGTTTTTGGGGGTGATCCTGTTCTTGTTTGGGGTGTTTTGGACGTGTTTTGGGTTATTCGTTGGGTTTCGTTGTGTTTTCCGTGGTCATCATGGTGGAAAAGTGTAAATTGTGGGTTTTGGAGAACATCAGGTAGGTTTATGAGGACTTCTGGGGCAGATTCATAATTTTTAGGGTTTTGTTCTGTTTTTTTCTAGTGATCCAGTTGTTTTTTGGCATGTTTTTGATGTGTTTTGGGGTCTCCATTGGGTTTCATTGGGTTTCTCGTGGTCATCATGGTGGAAAAGTTTAAATTGTGGGTTTTGGAGAACATCAGGTAGGTTTATGAGGACTTCTGGGGCAGATTCATGGTTTTTAGGGTTTTCTTCTGTTGTTTTTCTAGTGATCCAGTTGTTTTTGTCATGTTTTTGACGTGTTTTGGGGTCTCCGTTGGGTTTCATTGGGTTTTTCGTGGTCATCATGGTGGAAAAGTTTAAATTGTGGGTTTTGGAGAACATCAGGTAGATTTAGGGTGTTTTTTGGGTGGATCTATGGTTTTGGAGGATTTTGTTCCAGTTTTGGGGTGATCCAATTCTTTTTTGGGGTGTTTTGGACATGTTTTGGGTTCTCCGTTGGGTTTCGTTGTGTTTTCCGTGGTCATCATGGTGGAAAAGTGTAAATTGTGGGTTTTGGAGAACATCAGGTAGGTTTAGGGGGACTTTTGGGGTGGATTCATGGTATTTGGGGTTTTCTTTTTTTTTTTTGGGGGGGGGTGATCGAATTCATTTTTGGGGTGTTTTTGACGTGTTTTGGGGTCTCCGTTGGGTTTTGCTGGGTTCTTGTTGGTCATCATGTTGGAAAAGTGTAAATTGTGGGTTTTGGAGAACATCAGGTAGGTTTACTGTCTTTTTGGGGTGGATCTATGTTTTTGGGGGATTTTCTTCCAGTTTTGGGGGTGATTCCGTTCTTGTTTGGGGTGTTTTTGACGTGTTTTGTGGTCTCTGTTTTGTTTCGTTGTGTTTTCCTTGTTCATTTTGGTGGAAAAGGCTGAATAGTGGGTTTTGGAGAACATCAGGTAGGTTTAGGGTGGTTTTGGGATTTGATCCGTGCTTTTTGGGGATTTTGTTCCAGTTTTGGGGGTGATTCCGTTCTTGTTTGTGGTGTTTTTGATGTGTTTTGGGTTCTCCGTTGGGTTTCGTTGGGTTTTCCGTTGGCATCATGGTGGAAAAGGGTAAATTGTGGGTTTTGGAGAACATCAGGTAGGTTTAGGGGGACTTTTGGGGTGGATTCATGGTATTTGTTTTTTTTTTCTGTTTTTCTGGGGTGATCCCGTTCTTTTTTGGTGTGTTTTTGATGTGTTTTGGGGTCTCCGTTGGGTTTTGTTGGGTTCTTGTTGGTCATCATGTTGGAAAAGTGTAAATTGTGGGTTTTGGAGAATATCAGGTGAGTTTAAGTTTTTCTGGGTGGTGAATCTATGGTTTTGGTTGAATTCTTCTGGTTTTTTTTAGCGTTTTCTTCTGTTTTTGGGGTGGTCCCATTCTTGTTTGGGGTGTTTTTGACATATTTTGGGGTCTCCGTTGGTTTTTGTTGGGTTCTTGTTGTTCATCATGGTGGAAAAGGGTAAATTGTGGGTATTGGAGAACATCAGGTAGGTTTAGGGGGACTTTTGGGGTGGATCAACGGCTTTTAGGGTTTTCTTTCGGTTTTGGGGGTGATCCCGCTTTTTTTTGTGGTGTTTTTGACGTGTTTTGGGGTTTCCGTTGCGTTTCGTTGATTTCCTAATGTGTTTTAAGTTTGTTGGGAGTGGACTTTGGGATTTGGAGAACATCAGGTAGGTTTAGTGTGTTTTTGGGGTGGATCTATGTTTTTTGGGGTTTTCTTTCTTTTTTAGGGGTTATCCTGTTCTTGTTTGGGGTGTTTTCGACTTGTTTTGGGGTCTCCGTTGGGTTTTAGTTGGATTCTCGTTGGTCGTTAGGGTAAATGGGAGTGGATTGTGGGTTTTGAAGAAGATCAGGTGAGTTTAGGGTGGTTTTGCGGGGAAATTCATAGTGTTTGGTGTTTTTTCTTCTGATCCAGTTCTTTTCTGGGGTGTTTTTGAGGTGTTTTTGGGGTTTCCGTTGGGTTTCGTTGAGTTCCTAATGGGTTTTATGGTGGTTGGGAGTGGACATTTGGATTTGGAGAACATCAGGTACGTTTAGAGTGGTTTTGGGATTGGATCCGTGCTTTTTGGGGTTTTCTTTCGTTTTTGGGGGTGATCCTGTTCTTGTTTGGGGTGTTTTGGACGTGTTTTGGGTTCTCCGTTGGGTTTTGTTGTGTTTTCCGTGGTCATCATGGTGGAAAAGTGTAAATTGTGGGTTTTGGAGAACATCAGGTAGGTTTATGAGGACTTCTGGGGCAGATTCATGGTTTTTAGGGTTTTGTTCTGTTTTTTCTAGTGATCCAGTTGTTTTTTGGCATGTTTTTGACGTGTTTTGGGGTCTCCGTTGGGTTTCATTGGGTTTCTCGTGGTCATCATGGTGGAAAAGTGTAAATTGTGGGTTTTGGAGAACATCAGGTAGGTTTAGGGGGACTTTTGGGGTGGATTCATGGTATTTTGGATTTTCTTCTGTTTTTTTGGGGGGGGTGATCGAATTCATTTTTGGGGTGTTTTTGACGTGTTTTGGGGTCTCCGTTGGGTTTTGCTGGGTTCTTGTTGGTCATCATGTTGGAAAAGTGTAAATTGCGTGTTTTGGAGAACATCAGGTAGGTTTACTGTTTTTTGGGGTGGATCTATGTTTTTTGCGGATTTTGTTCCAGTTTTGGGGGTGATTCCGTTCTTGTTTGGGGTGTTTTTGATATGTTTTGGGGTCTCCGTTGGGTTTCGTTGGGTTTTCCGTTGGCATCATGGTGGAAAAGGGTAAATTGTGGGTTTTGGAGAACATCAGGTAGGTTTAGGGGGACTTTTGGGGTGGATTCATGGTATTTGTTTTTTTTTTCTGTTTTTCTGGGGTGATTCCGTTCTTGTTTGTGGTGTTTTTGATGTGTTTTGGGGTCTCCGTTGGGTTTTGTTGGGTTCTTGTTGGTCATCATGTTGGAAAAGTGTAAATTGTGGGTTTTGGAGAATATCAGGTGAGTTTAAGTTTTTCTGGGTGGTGAATCTATGGTTTTGGTTGAATTCTTCTGTTTTTTTTTTAGCGTTTTCTTCTGTTTTTGGGGTGGTCCCATTCTTGTTTGGGGTGTTTTTGACATATTTTGTGGTCTCCGTTGGTTTTTGTTGGGTTCTTGTTGTTCATCATGGTGAAAACGTGTAAATTGTGGGTATTGGAGAACATCAGGTAGGTTTAGGGGGACTTTTGGGGTGGATCAACGGCTTTTAGGGTTTTCTTTCGGTTTTGGGGGTGATCCCGCTTTTTTTTGTGGTGTTTTTGACGTGTTTTGGGGTTTCCGTTGCGTTTCGTTGATTTCCTAATGTGTTTTAAGTTTGTTGGGAGTGGACTTTGGGATTTGGAGAACATCAGGTAGGTTTAGTGTGTTTTTGGGGTGGATCTACGGTTTTGGGGGTTTTCTTTCTTTTTTAGGGGTTATCCTGTTCTTGTTTGGGGTGTTTTCGACTTGTTTTGGGGTCTCCGTTGGGTTTTAGTTGGATTCTCGTTGGTCGTTAGGGTAAATGGGAGTGGATTGTGGGTTTTGAAGAAGATCAGGTGAGTTTAGGGTGGTTTTGCGGGGAAATTCATAGTGTTTGGTGTTTTTTCTTCTGATCCAGTTCTTTTCTGGGGTGTTTTTGAGGTGTTTTTGGGGTTTCCGTTGGGTTTCGTTGAGTTCCTAATGGGTTTTATGGTGGTTGGGAGTGGACATTTGGATTTGGAGAACATCAGGTACGTTTAGAGTGGTTTTGGGATTGGATCCGTGCTTTTTGGGGTTTTCTTTCGTTTTTGGGGGTGATCCTGTTCTTGTTTGGGGTGTTTTGGACGTGTTTTGGGTTCTCCGTTGGGTTTTGTTGTGTTTTCCGTGGTCATCATGGTGGAAAAGTGTAAATTGTGGGTTTTGGAGAACATCAGGTAGGTTTATGAGGACTTCTGGGGCAGATTCATGGTTTTTAGGGTTTTCTTCTGTTGTTTTTCTAGTGATCCAGTTGTTTTTGTCATGTTTTTGACGTGTTTTGGGGTCTCCGTTGGGTTTCATTGGGTTTTTCGTGGTCATCATGGTGGAAAAGTTTAAATTGTGGGTTTTGGAGAACATCAGGTAGATTTAGGGTGTTTTTTGGGTGGATCTATGGTTTTGGAGGATTTTGTTCCAGTTTTGGGGTGATCCAATTCTTTTTTGGGGTGTTTTGGACATGTTTTGGGTTCTCCGTTGGGTTTCGTTGTGTTTTCCGTGGTCATCATGGTGGAAAAGTGTAAATTGTGGGTTTTGGAGAACATCAGGTAGGTTTAGGGGGACTTTTGGGGTGGATTCATGGTATTTGGGGTTTTCTTCTGTTTTTTTTGGGGGGGGGGGTGATCGAATTCATTTTTGGGGTGTTTTTGATGTGTTTTGGGGTCTCCGTTGGGTTTTGCTGGGTTCTTGTTGGTCATCATGTTGGAAAAGTGTAAATTGTGGGTTTTGGAGAACATCAGGTAGGTTTACTGTCTTTTTGGGGTGGATCTATGTTTTTTGCGGATTTTGTTCCAGTTTTGGGGGTGATTCCGTTCTTGTTTGGGGTGTTTTTGACGTGTTTTGTGGTCTGTGTTTTGTTTCGTTGTGTTTTCCTTGTTCATTTTGGTGGAAAAGGCTGAATAGTGGGTTTTGGAGAACATCAGGTAGGTTTAGGGTGGTTTTGGGATTTGATCCGTGCTTTTTGGGGATTTTGTTCCAGTTTTGGGGGTGATTCCGTTCTTGTTTGTGGTGTTTTTGATGTGTTTTGGGTTCTCCGTTGGGTTTCGTTGGGTTTTCCGTTGGCATCATGGTGGAAAAGGGTAAATTGTGGGTTTTGGAGAACATCAGGTAGGTTTAGGGGGACTTTTGGGGTGGATTCATGGTATTTGTTTTTTTTTTCTGTTTTTCTGGGGTGATTCCGTTCTTGTTTGTGGTGTTTTTGATGTGTTTTGGGGTCTCCGTTGGGTTTTGTTGGGTTCTTGTTGGTCATCATGTTGGAAAAGTGTAAATTGTGGGTTTTGGAGAATATCAGGTGAGTTTAAGTTTTTCTGGGTGGTGAATCTATGGTTTTGGTTGAATTCTTCTGTTTTTTTTTAGCGTTTTCTTCTGTTTTTGGGGTGGTCCCATTCTTGTTTGGGGTGTTTTTGACATATTTTGGGGTCTCCGTTGTTTTTTGTTGGGTTCTTGTTGTTCATCATGGTGGAAAAGGGTAAATTGTGGGTATTGGAGAACATCAGGTAGGTTTAGGGGGACTTTTGGGGTGGATCAACGGCTTTTAGGGTTTTCTTTCGGTTTTGGGGGTGATCCCGCTTTTTTTTGTGGTGTTTTTGACGTGTTTTGGGGTTTCCGTTGCGTTTCGTTGATTTCCTAATGTGTTTTAAGTTTGTTGGGAGTGGACTTTGGGATTTGGAGAACATCAGGTAGGTTTAGTGTGTTTTTGGGGTGGATCTATGTTTTTTGGGGTTTTCTTTCTTTTTTAGGGGTTATCCTGTTCTTGTTTGGGGTGTTTTCGACTTGTTTTGGGGTCTCCGTTGGGTTTTAGTTGGATTCTCGTTGGTCGTTAGGGTAAATGGGAGTGGATTGTGGGTTTTGAAGAAGATCAGGTGAGTTTAGGGTGGTTTTGCGGGGAAATTCATAGTGTTTGGTGTTTTTTCTTCTGATCCAGTTCTTTTTTGGGGTGTTTTTGAGGTGTTTTTGGGGTTTCCGTTGGGTTTCGTTGAGTTCCTAATGGGTTTTATGGTGGTTGGGAGTGGACATTTGGATTTGGAGAACATCAGGTACGTTTAGAGTGGTTTTGGGATTGGATCCGTGCTTTTTGGGGTTTTCTTTCGTTTTTGGGGGTGATCCTGTTCTTGTTTGGGGTGTTTTGGACGTGTTTTGGGTTCTCCGTTGGGTTTCGTTGTGTTTTCCGTGGTCATCATGGTGGAAAAGTGTAAATTGTGGGTTTTGGAGAACATCAGGTAGGTTTATGAGGACTTCTGGGGCAGATTCATGGTTTTTAGGGTTTTGTTCTGTTTTTTCTAGTGATCCAGTTGTTTTTTGGCATGTTTTTGACGTGTTTTGGGGTCTCCGTTGGGTTTCATTGGGTTTCTCGTGGTCATCATGGTGGAAAAGTGTAAATTGTGGGTTTTGGAGAACATCAGGTAGGTTTAGGGGGACTTTTGGGGTGGATTCATGGTATTTGGGATTTTCTTCTGTTTTTTTGGGGGGGGTGATCGAATTCATTTTTGGGGTGTTTTTGACGTGTTTTGGGGTCTCCGTTGGGTTTTGCTGGGTTCTTGTTGGTCATCATGTTGGAAAAGTGTAAATTGCGTGTTTTGGAGAACATCAGGTAGGTTTACTGTTTTTTGGGGTGGATCTATGTTTTTTGCGGATTTTGTTCCAGTTTTGGGGGTGATTCCGTTCTTG
Organism: Aythya ferina; assembly: GCF_964211825.1. Lineage (NCBI taxonomy): Eukaryota > Metazoa > Chordata > Aves > Anseriformes > Anatidae > Aythya > Aythya ferina. The sequence continues at coordinate 22,319 of NW_028181418.1, forward strand.
TTTGGGGTGTTTTTGATATGTTTTGGGGTCTCCGTTGGGTTTCGTTGGGTTTTCCGTTGGCATCATGGTGGAAAAGGGTAAATTGTGGGTTTTGGAGAACATCAGGTAGGTTTAGGGGGACTTTTGGGGTGGATTCATGGTATTTGTTTTTTTTTTCTGTTTTTCTGGGGTGATCCCGTTCTTTTTTGGTGTGTTTTTGATGTGTTTTGGGGTCTCCGTTGGGTTTTGTTGGGTTCTTGTTGGTCATCATGTTGGAAAAGTGTAAATTGTGGGTTTTGGAGAATATCAGGTGAGTTTAAGTTTTTCTGGGTGGTGAATCTATGGTTTTGGTTGAATTCTTCTGTTTTTTTTTTAGCGTTTTCTTCTGTTTTTGGGGTGGTCCCATTCTTGTTTGGGGTGTTTTTGACATATTTTGGGGTCTCCGTTGGTTTTTGTTGGGTTCTTGTTGTTCATCATGGTGGAAAAGGGTAAATTGTGGGTATTGGAGAACATCAGGTAGGTTTAGGGGGACTTTTGGGGTGGATCAACGGCTTTTAGGGTTTTCTTTCGGTTTTGGGGGTGATCCTGCTTTTTTTTGTGGTGTTTTTGACGTGTTTTGGGGTTTCCGTTGCGTTTCGTTGATTTCCTAATGTGTTTTAAGTTTGTTGGGAGTGGACTTTGGGATTTGGAGAACATCAGGTAGGTTTAGTGTGTTTTTGGGGTGGATCTACGGTTTTGGGGGTTTTCTTTCTTTTTTAGGGGTTATCCTGTTCTTGTTTGGGGTGTTTTCGACTTGTTTTGGGGTCTCCGTTGGGTTTTAGTTGGATTCTCGTTGGTCGTTAGGGTAAATGGGAGTGGATTGTGGGTTTTGAAGAAGATCAGGTGAGTTTAGGGTGGTTTTGCGGGGAAATTCATAGTGTTTGGTGTTTTTTCTTCTGATCCAGTTCTTTTCTGGGGTGTTTTTGAGGTGTTTTTGGGGTTTCCGTTGGGTTTCGTTGAGTTCCTAATGGGTTTTATGGTGGTTGGGAGTGGACATTTGGATTTGGAGAACATCAGGTACGTTTAGAGTGGTTTTGGGATTGGATCCGTGCTTTTGGGGGTTTTCTTTCGTTTTTGGGGGTGATCCTGTTCTTGTTTGGGGTGTTTTGGACGTGTTTTGGGTTCTCCGTTGGGTTTCGTTGTGTTTTCCGTGGTCATCATGGTGGAAAAGTGTAAATTGTGGGTTTTGGAGAACATCAGGTAGGTTTATGAGGACTTCTGGGGCAGATTCATGGTTTTTAGGGTTTTGTTCTGTTTTTTCTAGTGATCCAGTTGTTTTTTGGCATGTTTTTGACGTGTTTTGGGGTCTCCGTTGGGTTTCATTGGGTTTCTCGTGGTCATCATGGTGGAAAAGTGTAAATTGTGGGTTTTGGAGAACATCAGGTAGGTTTAGGGGGACTTTTGGGGTGGATTCATGGTATTTGGGATTTTCTTCTGTTTTTTTGGGGGGGGTGATCGAATTCATTTTTGGGGTGTTTTTGACGTGTTTTGGGGTCTCCGTTGGGTTTTGCTGGGTTCTTGTTGGTCATCATGTTGGAAAAGTGTAAATTGCGTGTTTTGGAGAACATCAGGTAGGTTTACTGTTTTTTGGGGTGGATCTATGTTTTTTGCGGATTTTGTTCCAGTTTTGGGGGTGATTCCGTTCTTGTTTGGGGTGTTTTTGATATGTTTTGGGGTCTCCGTTGGGTTTCGTTGGGTTTTCCGTTGGCATCATGGTGGAAAAGGGTAAATTGTGGGTTTTGGAGAACATCAGGTAGGTTTAGGGGGACTTTTGGGGTGGATTCATGGTATTTGTTTTTTTTTTTCTGTTTTTCTGGGGTGATCCCGTTCTTTTTTGGTGTGTTTTTGATGTGTTTTGGGGTCTCCGTTGGGTTTTGTTGGGTTCTTGTTGGTCATCATGTTGGAAAAGTGTAAATTGTGGGTTTTGGAGAATATCAGGTGAGTTTAAGTTTTTCTGGGTGGTGAATCTATGGTTTTGGTTGAATTCTTCTGTTTTTTTTTTAGCGTTTTCTTCTGTTTTTGGGGTGGTCCCATTCTTGTTTGGGGTGTTTTTGACATATTTTGGGGTCTCCGTTGGTTTTTGTTGGGTTCTTGTTGTTCATCATGGTGGAAAAGGGTAAATTGTGGGTATTGGAGAACATCAGGTAGGTTTAGGGGGACTTTTGGGGTGGATCAACGGCTTTTAGGGTTTTCTTTCGGTTTTGGGGGTGATCCTGCTTTTTTTTGTGGTGTTTTTGACGTGTTTTGGGGTTTCCGTTGCGTTTCGTTGATTTCCTAATGTGTTTTAAGTTTGTTGGGAGTGGACTTTGGGATTTGGAGAACATCAGGTAGGTTTAGTGTGTTTTTGGGGTGGATCTACGGTTTTGGGGGTTTTCTTTCTTTTTTAGGGGTTATCCTGTTCTTGTTTGGGGTGTTTTCGACTTGTTTTGGGGTCTCCGTTGGGTTTTAGTTGGATTCTCGTTGGTCGTTAGGGTAAATGGGAGTGGATTGTGGGTTTTGAAGAAGATCAGGTGAGTTTAGGGTGGTTTTGCGGGGAAATTCATAGTGTTTGGTGTTTTTTCTTCTGATCCAGTTCTTTTCTGGGGTGTTTTTGAGGTGTTTTTGGGGTTTCCGTTGGGTTTCGTTGAGTTCCTAATGGGTTTTATGGTGGTTGGGAGTGGACATTTGGATTTGGAGAACATCAGGTACGTTTAGAGTGGTTTTGGGATTGGATCCGTGCTTTTTGGGGTTTTCTTTCGTTTTTGGGGGTGATCCTGTTCTTGTTTGGGGTGTTTTGGACGTGTTTTGGGTTCTCCGTTGGGTTTCGTTGTGTTTTCCGTGGTCATCATGGTGGAAAAGTGTAAATTGTGGGTTTTGGAGAACATCAGGTAGGTTTATGAGGACTTCTGGGGCAGATTCATGGTTTTTAGGGTTTTGTTCTGTTTTTTCTAGTGATCCAGTTCTTTTTTGGCATGTTTTTGACGTGTTTTGGGTTCTCCGTTGGGTTTCGTTGTGTTTTCCGTGGTCATCATGGTGGAAAAGTGTAAATTGTGGGTTTTGGAGAACATCAGGTAGGTTTATGAGGACTTCTGGGGCAGATTCATGGTTTTTAGGGTTTTGTTCTGTTTTTTCTAGTGATCCAGTTGTTTTTTGGCATGTTTTTGACGTGTTTTGGGGTCTCCGTTGGGTTTCATTGGGTTTCTCGTGGTCATCATGGTGGAAAAGTGTAAATTGTGGGTTTTGGAGAACATCAGGTAGGTTTAGGGGGACTTTTGGGGTGGATTCATGGTATTTGGGATTTTCTTCTGTTTTTTTGGGGGGGGTGATCGAATTCATTTTTGGGGTGTTTTTGACGTGTTTTGGGGTCTCCGTTGGGTTTTGCTGGGTTCTTGTTGGTCATCATGTTGGAAAAGTGTAAATTGCGTGTTTTGGAGAACATCAGGTAGGTTTACTGTTTTTTGGGGTGGATCTATGTTTTTTGCGGATTTTGTTCCAGTTTTGGGGGTGATTCCGTTCTTGTTTGGGGTGTTTTTGATATGTTTTGGGGTCTCCGTTGGGTTTCGTTGGGTTTTCCGTTGGCATCATGGTGGAAAAGGGTAAATTGTGGGTTTTGGAGAACATCAAGTAGGTTTATGAGGACTTCTGGGGCAGATTCATGGTTTTTAGGGTTTTGTTCTGTTTTTTCTAGTGATCCAGTTGTTTTTTGGCATGTTTTTGACGTGTTTTGGGGTCTCCGTTGGGTTTCATTGGGTTTCTCGTGGTCATCATGGTGGAAAAGTGTAAATTGTGGGTTTTGGAGAACATCAGGTAGGTTTAGGGGGACTTTTGGGGTGGATTCATGGTATTTGTTTTTTTTTTCTGTTTTTCTGGGGTGATTCCGTTCTTGTTTGTGGTGTTTTTGATGTGTTTTGGGGTCTCCGTTGGGTTTTGTTGGGTTCTTGTTGGTCATCATGTTGGAAAAGTGTAAATTGTGGGTTTTGGAGAATATCAGGTGAGTTTAAGTTTTTCTGGGTGGTGAATCTATGGTTTTGGTTGAATTCTTCTGTTTTTTTTTTTAGCGTTTTCTTCTGTTTTTGGGGTGGTCCCATTCTTTTTTGGGGTGTTTTTGACATATTTTGTGGTCTCCGTTAGTTTTTGTTGGGTTCTTGTTGTTCATCATGGTGAAAACGTGTAAATTGTGGGTATTGGAGAACATCAGGTAGGTTTAGGGGGACTTTTGGGGTGGATCAACGGCTTTTAGGGTTTTCTTTCGGTTTTGGGGGTGATCCCGCTTTTTTTGTGGTGTTTTTGACGTGTTTTGGGGTTTCCGTTGCGTTTCGTTGATTTCCTAATGTGTTTTAAGTTTGTTGGGAGTGGACTTTGGGATTTGGAGAACATCAGGTAGGTTTAGTGTGTTTTTGGGGTGGATCTATGGTTTTGGGGGTTTTCTTTCTTTTTTAGGGGTTATCCTGTTCTTGTTTGGGGTGTTTTCGACTTGTTTTGGGGTCTCCGTTGGGTTTTAGTTGGATTCTCGTTGGTCGTTAGGGTAAATGGGAGTGGATTGTGGGTTTTGAAGAAGATCAGGTGAGTTTAGGGTGGTTTTGCGGGGAAATTCATAGTGTTTGGTGTTTTTTCTTCTGATCCAGTTCTTTTCTGGGGTGTTTTTGAGGTGTTTTTGGGGTTTCCGTTGGGTTTCGTTGAGTTCCTAATGGGTTTTATGGTGGTTGGGAGTGGACATTTGGATTTGGAGAACATCAGGTACGTTTAGAGTGGTTTTGGGATTGGATCCGTGCTTTTTGGGGTTTTCTTTCGTTTTTGGGGGTGATCCTGTTCTTGTTTGGGGTGTTTTGGACGTGTTTTGGGTTCTCCGTTGGGTTTCGTTGTGTTTTCCGTGGTCATCATGGTGGAAAAGTGTAAATTGTGGGTTTTGGAGAACATCAGGTAGGTTTATGAGGACTTCTGGGGCAGATTCATGGTTTTTAGGGTTTTGTTCTGTTTTTTCTAGTGATCCAGTTGTTTTTTGGCATGTTTTTGACGTGTTTTGGGGTCTCCGTTGGGTTTCATTGGGTTTCTCGTGGTCATCATGGTGGAAAAGTGTAAATTGTGGGTTTTGGAGAACATCAGGTAGGTTTAGGGGGACTTTTGGGGTGGATTCATGGTATTTGGGATTTTCTTCTGTTTTTTTGGGGGGGGTGATCGAATTCATTTTTGGGGTGTTTTTGACGTGTTTTGGGGTCTCCGTTGGGTTTTGCTGGGTTCTTGTTGGTCATCATGTTGGAAAAGTGTAAATTGCGTGTTTTGGAGAACATCAGGTAGGTTTACTGTTTTTTGGGGTGGATCTATGTTTTTTGCGGATTTTGTTCCAGTTTTGGGGGTGATTCCGTTCTTGTTTGGGGTGTTTTTGATATGTTTTGGGGTCTCCGTTGGGTTTCGTTGGGTTTTCCGTTGGCATCATGGTGGAAAAGGGTAAATTGTGGGTTTTGGAGAACATCAGGTAGGTTTAGGGGGACTTTTGGGGTGGATTCATGGTATTTGTTTTTTTTTTTCTGTTTTTCTGGGGTGATTCCGTTCTTGTTTGTGGTGTTTTTGATGTGTTTTGGGGTCTCCGTTGGGTTTTGTTGGGTTCTTGTTGGTCATCATGTTGGAAAAGTGTAAATTGTGGGTTTTGGAGAATATCAGGTGAGTTTAAGTTTTTCTGGGTGGTGAATCTATGGTTTTGGTTGAATTCTTCTGTTTTTTTTTTAGCGTTTTCTTCTGTTTTTGGGGTGGTCCCATTCTTGTTTGGGGTGTTTTTGACATATTTTGTGGTCTCCGTTGGTTTTTGTTGGGTTCTTGTTGTTCATCATGGTGAAAACGTGTAAATTGTGGGTATTGGAGAACATCAGGTAGGTTTAGGGGGACTTTTGGGGTGGATCAACGGCTTTTAGGGTTTTCTTTCGGTTTTGGGGGTGATCCCGCTTTTTTTTGTGGTGTTTTTGACGTGTTTTGGGGTTTCCGTTGCGTTTCGTTGATTTCCTAATGTGTTTTAAGTTTGTTGGGAGTGGACTTTGGGATTTGGAGAACATCAGGTAGGTTTAGTGTGTTTTTGGGGTGGATCTATGGTTTTGGGGGTTTTCTTTCTTTTTTAGGGGTTATCCTGTTCTTGTTTGGGGTGTTTTCGACTTGTTTTGGGGTCTCCGTTGGGTTTTAGTTGGATTCTCGTTGGTCGTTAGGGTAAATGGGAGTGGATTGTGGGTTTTGAAGAAGATCAGGTGAGTTTAGGGTGGTTTTGCGGGGAAATTCATAGTGTTTGGTGTTTTTTCTTCTGATCCAGTTCTTTTCTGGGGTGTTTTTGAGGTGTTTTTGGGGTTTCCGTTGGGTTTCGTTGAGTTCCTAATGGGTTTTATGGTGGTTGGGAGTGGACATTTGGATTTGGAGAACATCAGGTACGTTTAGAGTGGTTTTGGGATTGGATCCGTGCTTTTTGGGGTTTTCTTTCGTTTTGGGGGGTGATCCTGTTCTTGTTTGGGGTGTTTTGGACGTGTTTTGGGTTATTCGTTGGGTTTCGTTGTGTTTTCCGTGGTCATCATGGTGGAAAAGTGTAAATTGTGGGTTTTGGAGAACATCAGGTAGGTTTATGAGGACTTCTGGGGCAGATTCATAATTTTTAGGGTTTTGTTCTGTTTTTTCTAGTGATCCAGTTGTTTTTTGGCATGTTTTTGATGTGTTTTGGGGTCTCCATTGGGTTTCATTGGGTTTCTCGTGGTCATCATGGTGGAAAAGTTTAAATTGTGGGTTTTGGAGAACATCAGGTAGGTTTATGAGGACTTCTGGGGCAGATTCATGGTTTTTAGGGTTTTCTTCTGTTGTTTTTCTAGTGATCCAGTTGTTTTTGTCATGTTTTTGACGTGTTTTGGGGTCTCCGTTGGGTTTCATTGGGTTTTTCGTGGTCATCATGGTGGAAAAGTTTAAATTGTGGGTTTTGGAGAACATCAGGTAGGTTTAGGGGGACTTTTGGGGTGGATTCATGGTATTTGGGGTTTTCTTCTGTTTTTTTTGGGGGGGGTGATCGAATTCATTTTTGGGGTGTTTTTGACGTGTTTTGGGGTCTCCGTTGGGTTTTGCTGGGTTCTTGTTGGTCATCATGTTGGAAAAGTGTAAATTGTGGGTTTTGGAGAACATCAGGTAGGTTTACTGTCTTTTTGGGGTGGATCTATGTTTTTGGGGGATTTTCTTCCAGTTTTGGGGGTGATTCCGTTCTTGTTTGGGGTGTTTTTGACGTGTTTTGTGGTCTGTGTTTTGTTTCGTTGTGTTTTCCTTGTTCATTTTGGTGGAAAAGGCTGAATAGTGGGTTTTGGAGAACATCAGGTAGGTTTAGGGTGGTTTTGGGATTTGATCCGTGCTTTTGGGGGATTTTGTTCCAGTTTTGGGGGTGATTCCGTTCTTGTTTGTGGTGTTTTTGATGTGTTTTGGGTTCTCCGTTGGGTTTCGTTGGGTTTTCCGTTGGCATCATGGTGGAAAAGGGTAAATTGTGGGTTTTGGAGAACATCAGGTAGGTTTAGGGGGACTTTTGGGGTGGATTCATGGTATTTGTTTTTTTTTTCTGTTTTTCTGGGGTGATCCCGTTCTTTTTTGGTGTGTTTTTGATGTGTTTTGGGGTCTCCGTTGGGTTTTGTTGGGTTCTTGTTGGTCATCATGTTGGAAAAGTGTAAATTGTGGGTTTTGGAGAATATCAGGTGAGTTTAAGTTTTTCTGGGTGGTGAATCTATGGTTTTGGTTGAATTCTTCTGTTTTTTTTTTTAGCGTTTTCTTCTGTTTTTGGGGTGGTCCCATTCTTGTTTGGGGTGTTTTTGACATATTTTGGGGTCTCCGTTGGTTTTTGTTGGGTTCTTGTTGTTCATCATGGTGGAAAAGGGTAAATTGTGGGTATTGGAGAACATCAGGTAGGTTTAGGGGGACTTTTGGGGTGGATCAACGGCTTTTAGGGTTTTCTTTCGGTTTTGGGGGTGATCCCGCTTTTTTTTGTGGTGTTTTTGACGTGTTTTGGGGTTTCCGTTGCGTTTCGTTGATTTCCTAATGTGTTTTAAGTTTGTTGGGAGTGGACTTTGGGATTTGGAGAACATCAGGTAGGTTTAGTGTGTTTTTGGGGTGGATCTATGGTTTTGGGGGTTTTCTTTCTTTTTTAGGGGTTATCCTGTTCTTGTTTGGGGTGTTTTCGACTTGTTTTGGGGTCTCCGTTGGGTTTTAGTTGGATTCTCGTTGGTCGTTAGGGTAAATGGGAGTGGATTGTGGGTTTTGAAGAAGATCAGGTGAGTTTAGGGTGGTTTTGCGGGGAAATTCATAGTGTTTGGTGTTTTTTCTTCTGATCCAGTTCTTTTCTGGGGTGTTTTTGAGGTGTTTTTGGGGTTTCCGTTGGGTTTCGTTGAGTTCCTAATGGGTTTTATGGTGGTTGGGAGTGGACATTTGGATTTGGAGAACATCAGGTACGTTTAGAGTGGTTTTGGGATTGGATCCGTGCTTTTTGGGGTTTTCTTTCGTTTTTGGGGGTGATCCTGTTCTTGTTTGGGGTGTTTTGGACGTGTTTTGGGTTCTCCGTTGGGTTTCGTTGTGTTTTCCGTGGTCATCATGGTGGAAAAGTGTAAATTGTGGGTTTTGGAGAACATCAGGTAGGTTTATGAGGACTTCTGGGGCAGATTCATGGTTTTTAGGGTTTTGTTCTGTTTTTTCTAGTGATCCAGTTGTTTTTTGGCATGTTTTTGACGTGTTTTGGGGTCTCCGTTGGGTTTCATTGGGTTTCTCGTGGTCATCATGGTGGAAAAGTGTAAATTGTGGGTTTTGGAGAACATCAGGTAGGTTTAGGGGGACTTTTGGGGTGGATTCATGGTATTTTGGATTTTCTTCTGTTTTTTTGGGGGGGGTGATCGAATTCATTTTTGGGGTGTTTTTGACGTGTTTTGGGGTCTCCGTTGGGTTTTGCTGGGTTCTTGTTGGTCATCATGTTGGAAAAGTGTAAATTGCGTGTTTTGGAGAACATCAGGTAGGTTTACTGTTTTTTGGGGTGGATCTATGTTTTTTGCGGATTTTGTTCCAGTTTTGGGGGTGATTCCGTTCTTGTTTGGGGTGTTTTTGATATGTTTTGGGGTCTCCGTTGGGTTTCGTTGGGTTTTCCGTTGGCATCATGGTGGAAAAGGGTAAATTGTGGGTTTTGGAGAACATCAGGTAGGTTTAGGGGGACTTTTGGGGTGGATTCATGGTATTTGTTTTTTTTTTCTGTTTTTCTGGGGTGATTCCGTTCTTGTTTGTGGTGTTTTTGATGTGTTTTGGGGTCTCCGTTGGGTTTTGTTGGGTTCTTGTTGGTCATCATGTTGGAAAAGTGTAAATTGTGGGTTTTGGAGAATATCAGGTGAGTTTAAGTTTTTCTGGGTGGTGAATCTATGGTTTTGGTTGAATTCTTCTGTTTTTTTTTTTAGCGTTTTCTTCTGTTTTTGGGGTGGTCCCATTCTTTTTTGGGGTGTTTTTGACATATTTTGTGGTCTCCGTTAGTTTTTGTTGGGTTCTTGTTGTTCATCATGGTGAAAACGTGTAAATTGTGGGTATTGGAGAACATCAGGTAGGTTTAGGGGGACTTTTGGGGTGGATCAACGGCTTTTAGGGTTTTCTTTCGGTTTTGGGGGTGATCCCGCTTTTTTTTGTGGTGTTTTTGACGTGTTTTGGGGTTTCCGTTGCGTTTCGTTGATTTCCTAATGTGTTTTAAGTTTGTTGGGAGTGGACTTTGGGATTTGGAGAACATCAGGTAGGTTTAGTGTGTTTTTGGGGTGGATCTATGTTTTTTGGGGTTTTCTTTCTTTTTTAGGGGTTATCCTGTTCTTGTTTGGGGTGTTTTCGACTTGTTTTGGGGTCTCCGTTGGGTTTTAGTTGGATTCTCGTTGGTCGTTAGGGTAAATGGGAGTGGATTGTGGGTTTTGAAGAAGATCAGGTGAGTTTAGGGTGGTTTTGCGGGGAAATTCATAGTGTTTGGTGTTTTTTCTTCTGATCCAGTTCTTTTTTGGGGTGTTTTTGAGGTGTTTTTGGGGTTTCCGTTGGGTTTCGTTGAGTTCCTAATGGGTTTTATGGTGGTTGGGAGTGGACATTTGGATTTGGAGAACATCAGGTACGTTTAGAGTGGTTTTGGGATTGGATCCGTGCTTTTTGGGGTTTTCTTTCGTTTTGGGGGGTGATCCTGTTCTTGTTTGGGGTGTTTTGGACGTGTTTTGGGTTATTCGTTGGGTTTCGTTGTGTTTTCCGTGGTCATCATGGTGGAAAAGTGTAAATTGTGGGTTTTGGAGAACATCAGGTAGGTTTATGAGGACTTCTGGGGCAGATTCATAATTTTTAGGGTTTTGTTCTGTTTTTTCTAGTGATCCAGTTGTTTTTTGGCATGTTTTTGATGTGTTTTGGGGTCTCCATTGGGTTTCATTGGGTTTCTCGTGGTCATCATGGTGGAAAAGTTTAAATTGTGGGTTTTGGAGAACATCAGGTAGGTTTATGAGGACTTCTGGGGCAGATTCATGGTTTTTAGGGTTTTCTTCTGTTGTTTTTCTAGTGATCCAGTTGTTTTTGTCATTTTTTTTTTGACGTGTTTTGGGGTCTCCGTTGGGTTTCATTGGGTTTTTCGTGGTCATCATGGTGGAAAAGTTTAAATTGTGGGTTTTGGAGAACATCAGGTAGATTTAGGGTGTTTTTTGGGTGGATCTATGGTTTTGGAGGATTTTGTTCCAGTTTTGGGGTGATCCAATTCTTTTTTGGGGTGTTTTGGACATGTTTTGGGTTCTCCGTTGGGTTTCGTTGTGTTTTCCGTGGTCATCATGGTGGAAAAGTGTAAATTGTGGGTTTTGGAGAACATCAGGTAGGTTTAGGGGGACTTTTGGGGTGGATTCATGGTATTTGGGGTTTTCTTCTGTTTTTTTTGGGGGGGGTGATCGAATTCATTTTTGGGGTGTTTTTGACGTGTTTTGGGGTCTCCGTTGGGTTTTGCTGGGTTCTTGTTGGTCATCATGTTGGAAAAGTGTAAATTGTGGGTTTTGGAGAACATCAGGTAGGTTTACTGTCTTTTTGGGGTGGATCTATGTTTTTGGGGGATTTTCTTCCAGTTTTGGGGGTGATTCCGTTCTTGTTTGGGGTGTTTTTGACGTGTTTTGTGGTCTGTGTTTTGTTTCGTTGTGTTTTCCTTGTTCATTTTGGTGGAAAAGGCTGAATAGTGGGTTTTGGAGAACATCAGGTAGGTTTAGGGTGGTTTTGGGATTTGATCCGTGCTTTTTGGGGATTTTGTTCCAGTTTTGGGGGTGATTCCGTTCTTGTTTGTGGTGTTTTTGATGTGTTTTGGGTTCTCCGTTGGGTTTCGTTGGGTTTTCCGTTGGCATCATGGTGGAAAAGGGTAAATTGTGGGTTTTGGAGAACATCAGGTAGGTTTAGGGGGACTTTTGGGGTGGATTCATGGTATTTGTTTTTTTTTTCTGTTTTTCTGGGGTGATCCCGTTCTTTTTTGGTGTGTTTTTGATGTGTTTTGGGGTCTCCGTTGGGTTTTGTTGGGTTCTTGTTGGTCATCATGTTGGAAAAGTGTAAATTGTGGGTTTTGGAGAATATCAGGTGAGTTTAAGTTTTTCTGGGTGGTGAATCTATGGTTTTGGTTGAATTCTTCTGTTTTTTTTTTTAGCGTTTTCTTCTGTTTTTGGGGTGGTCCCATTCTTGTTTGGGGTGTTTTTGACATATTTTGGGGTCTCCGTTGTTTTTTGTTGGGTTCTTGTTGTTCATCATGGTGGAAAAGGGTAAATTGTGGGTATTGGAGAACATCAGGTAGGTTTAGGGGGACTTTTGGGGTGGATCAACGGCTTTTAGGGTTTTCTTTCGGTTTTGGGGGTGATCCCGCTTTTTTTTGTGGTGTTTTTGACGTGTTTTGGGGTTTCCGTTGCGTTTCGTTGATTTCCTAATGTGTTTTAAGTTTGTTGGGAGTGGACTTTGGGATTTGGAGAACATCAGGTAGGTTTAGTGTGTTTTTGGGGTGGATCTATGTTTTTGGGGGTTTTCTTTCTTTTTTAGGGGTTATCCTGTTCTTGTTTGGGGTGTTTTCGACTTGTTTTGGGGTCTCCGTTGGGTTTTAGTTGGATTCTCGTTGGTCGTTAGGGTAAATGGGAGTGGATTGTGGGTTTTGAAGAAGATCAGGTGAGTTTAGGGTGGTTTTGCGGGGAAATTCATAGTGTTTGGTGTTTTTTCTTCTGATCCAGTTCTTTTTTGGGGTGTTTTTGAGGTGTTTTTGGGGTTTCCGTTGGGTTTCGTTGAGTTCCTAATGGGTTTTATGGTGGTTGGGAGTGGACATTTGGATTTGGAGAACATCAGGTACGTTTAGAGTGGTTTTGGGATTGGATCCGTGCTTTTTGGGGTTTTCTTTCGTTTTTGGGGGTGATCCTGTTCTTGTTTGGGGTGTTTTGGACGTGTTTTGGGTTCTCCGTTGGGTTTCGTTGTGTTTTCCGTGGTCATCATGGTGGAAAAGTGTAAATTGTGGGTTTTGGAGAACATCAGGTAGGTTTATGAGGACTTCTGGGGCAGATTCATGGTTTTTAGGGTTTTGTTCTGTTTTTTCTAGTGATCCAGTTGTTTTTTGGCATGTTTTTGACGTGTTTTGGGGTCTCCGTTGGGTTTCATTGGGTTTCTCGTGGTCATCATGGTGGAAAAGTGTAAATTGTGGGTTTTGGAGAACATCAGGTAGGTTTAGGGGGACTTTTGGGGTGGATTCATGGTATTTGGGATTTTCTTCTGTTTTTTTGGGGGGGGTGATCGAATTCATTTTTGGGGTGTTTTTGACGTGTTTTGGGGTCTCCGTTGGGTTTTGCTGGGTTCTTGTTGGTCATCATGTTGGAAAAGTGTAAATTGCGTGTTTTGGAGAACATCAGGTAGGTTTACTGTTTTTTGGGGTGGATCTATGTTTTTTGCGGATTTTGTTCCAGTTTTGGGGGTGATTCCGTTCTTGTTTGGGGTGTTTTTGATATGTTTTGGGGTCTCCGTTGGGTTTCGTTGGGTTTTCCGTTGGCATCATGGTGGAAAAGGGTAAATTGTGGGTTTTGGAGAACATCAGGTAGGTTTATGAGGACTTCTGGGGCAGATTCATGGTTTTTAGGGTTTTGTTCTGTTTTTTCTAGTGATCCAGTTGTTTTTTGGCATGTTTTTGACGTGTTTTGGGGTCTCCGTTGGGTTTCATTGGGTTTCTCGTGGTCATCATGGTGGAAAAGTGTAAATTGTGGGTTTTGGAGAACATCAGGTAGGTTTAGGGGGACTTTTGGGGTGGATTCATGGTATTTGTTTTTTTTTTCTGTTTTTCTGGGGTGATTCCGTTCTTGTTTGTGGTGTTTTTGATGTGTTTTGGGGTCTCCGTTGGGTTTTGTTGGGTTCTTGTTGGTCATCATGTTGGAAAAGTGTAAATTGTGGGTTTTGGAGAATATCAGGTGAGTTTAAGTTTTTCTGGGTGGTGAATCTATGGTTTTGGTTGAATTCTTCTGTTTTTTTTTTTTTTTAGCGTTTTCTTCTGTTTTTGGGGTGGTCCCATTCTTTTTTGGGGTGTTTTTGACATATTTTGTGGTCTCCGTTAGTTTTTGTTGGGTTCTTGTTGTTCATCATGGTGAAAACGTGTAAATTGTGGGTATTGGAGAACATCAGGTAGGTTTAGGGGGACTTTTGGGGTGGATCAACGGCTTTTAGGGTTTTCTTTCGGTTTTGGGGGTGATCCCGCTTTTTTTTGTGGTGTTTTTGACGTGTTTTGGGGTTTCCGTTGCGTTTCGTTGATTTCCTAATGTGTTTTAAGTTTGTTGGGAGTGGACTTTGGGATTTGGAGAACATCAGGTAGGTTTAGTGTGTTTTTGGGGTGGATCTATGGTTTTGGGGGTTTTCTTTCTTTTTTAGGGGTTATCCTGTTCTTGTTTGGGGTGTTTTCGGCTTGTTTTGGGGTCTCCGTTGGGTTTTAGTTGGATTCTCGTTGGTCGTTAGGGTAAATGGGCGTGGATTGTGGGTTTTGAAGAAGATCAGGTGAGTTTAGGGTGGTTTTGCGGGGAAATTCATAGTGTTTGGTGTTTTTTCTTCTGATCCAGTTCTTTTCTGGGGTGTTTTTGAGGTGTTTTTGGGGTTTCCGTTGGGTTTCGTTGAGTTCCTAATGGGTTTTATGGTGGTTGGGAGTGGACATTTGGATTTGGAGAACATCAGGTACGTTTAGAGTGGTTTTGGGATTGGATCCGTGCTTTTTGGGGTTTTCTTTCGTTTTTGGGGGTGATCCTGTTCTTGTTTGGGGTGTTTTGGACGTGTTTTGGGTTCTCCGTTGGGTTTCGTTGTGTTTTCCGTGGTCATCATGGTGGAAAAGTGTAAATTGTGGGTTTTGGAGAACATCAGGTAGGTTTATGAGGACTTCTGGGGCAGATTCATGGTTTTTAGGGTTTTGTTCTGTTTTTTCTAGTGATCCAGTTGTTTTTTGGCATGTTTTTGACGTGTTTTGGGGTCTCCGTTGGGTTTCATTGGGTTTCTCGTGGTCATCATGGTGGAAAAGTGTAAATTGTGGGTTTTGGAGAACATCAGGTAGGTTTAGGGGGACTTTTGGGGTGGATTCATGGTATTTGGGATTTTCTTCTGTTTTTTTGGGGGGGGTGATCGAATTCATTTTTGGGGTGTTTTTGACGTGTTTTGGGGTCTCCGTTGGGTTTTGCTGGGTTCTTGTTGGTCATCATGTTGGAAAAGTGTAAATTGCGTGTTTTGGAGAACATCAGGTAGGTTTACTGTTTTTTGGGGTGGATCTATGTTTTTTGCGGATTTTGTTCCAGTTTTGGGGGTGATTCCGTTCTTGTTTGGGGTGTTTTTGACGTGTTTTGTGGTCTGTGTTTTGTTTCGTTGTGTTTTCCTTGTTCATTTTGGTGGAAAAGGCTGAATAGTGGGTTTTGGAGAACATCAGGTAGGTTTAGGGTGGTTTTGGGATTTGATCCGTGCTTTTTGGGGATTTTGTTCCAGTTTTGGGGGTGATTCCGTTCTTGTTTGTGGTGTTTTTGATGTGTTTTGGGTTCTCCGTTGGGTTTCGTTGGGTTTTCCGTTGGCATCATGGTGGAAAAGGGTAAATTGTGGGTTTTGGAGAACATCAGGTAGGTTTAGGGGGACTTTTGGGGTGGATTCATGGTATTTGTTTTTTTTTTCTGTTTTTCTGGGGTGATCCCGTTCTTTTTTGGTGTGTTTTTGATGTGTTTTGGGGTCTCCGTTGGGTTTTGTTGGGTTCTTGTTGGTCATCATGTTGGAAAAGTGTAAATTGTGGGTTTTGGAGAATATCAGGTGAGTTTAAGTTTTTCTGGGTGGTGAATCTATGGTTTTGGTTGAATTCTTCTGGTTTTTTTTTAGCGTTTTCTTCTGTTTTTGGGGTGGTCCCATTCTTGTTTGGGGTGTTTTTGACATATTTTGGGGTCTCCGTTGGTTTTTGTTGGGTTCTTGTTGTTCATCATGGTGGAAAAGGGTAAATTGTGGGTATTGGAGAACATCAGGTAGGTTTAGGGGGACTTTTGGGGTGGATCAACGGCTTTTAGGGTTTTCTTTCGGTTTTGGGGGTGATCCCGCTTTTTTTTGTGGTGTTTTTGACGTGTTTTGGGGTTTCCGTTGCGTTTCGTTGATTTCCTAATGTGTTTTAAGTTTGTTGGGAGTGGACTTTGGGATTTGGAGAACATCAGGTAGGTTTAGTGTGTTTTTGGGGTGGATCTATGGTTTTGGGGGTTTTCTTTCTTTTTTAGGGGTTATCCTGTTCTTGTTTGGGGTGTTTTCGACTTGTTTTGGGGTCTCCGTTGGGTTTTAGTTGGATTCTCGTTGGTCGTTAGGGTAAATGGGAGTGGATTGTGGGTTTTGAAGAAGATCAGGTGAGTTTAGGGTGGTTTTGCGGGGAAATTCATAGTGTTTGGTGTTTTTTCTTCTGATCCAGTTCTTTTTTGGGGTGTTTTTGAGGTGTTTTTGGGGTTTCCGTTGGGTTTCGTTGAGTTCCTAATGGGTTTTATGGTGGTTGGGAGTGGACATTTGGATTTGGAGAACATCAGGTACGTTTAGAGTGGTTTTGGGATTGGATCCGTGCTTTTTGGGGTTTTCTTTCGTTTTGGGGGTGATCCTGTTCTTGTTTGGGGTGTTTTGGACGTGTTTTGGGTTCTCCGTTGGGTTTCGTTGTGTTTTCCGTGGTCATCATGGTGGAAAAGTGTAAATTGTGGGTTTTGGAGAACATCAGGTAGGTTTATGAGGACTTCTGGGGCAGATTCATGGTTTTTAGGGTTTTGTTCTGTTTTTTCTAGTGATCCAGTTGTTTTTTGGCATGTTTTTGACGTGTTTTGGGGTCTCCGTTGGGTTTCATTGGGTTTCTCGTGGTCATCATGGTGGAAAAGTGTAAATTGTGGGTTTTGGAGAACATCAGGTAGGTTTAGGGGGACTTTTGGGGTGGATTCATGGTATTTGGGATTTTCTTCTGTTTTTTTGGGGGGGGTGATCGAATTCATTTTTGGGGTGTTTTTGACGTGTTTTGGGGTCTCCGTTGGGTTTTGCTGGGTTCTTGTTGGTCATCATGTTGGAAAAGTGTAAATTGCGTGTTTTGGAGAACATCAGGTAGGTTTACTGTTTTTTGGGGTGGATCTATGTTTTTTGCGGATTTTGTTCCAGTTTTGGGGGTGATTCCGTTCTTGTTTGGGGTGTTTTTGATATGTTTTGGGGTCTCCGTTGGGTTTCGTTGGGTTTTCCGTTGGCATCATGGTGGAAAAGGGTAAATTGTGGGTTTTGGAGAACATCAGGTAGGTTTATGAGGACTTCTGGGGCAGATTCATGGTTTTTAGGGTTTTGTTCTGTTTTTTCTAGTGATCCAGTTGTTTTTTGGCATGTTTTTGACGTGTTTTGGGGTCTCCGTTGGGTTTCATTGGGTTTCTCGTGGTCATCATGGTGGAAAAGTGTAAATTGTGGGTTTTGGAGAACATCAGGTAGGTTTAGGGGGACTTTTGGGGTGGATTCATGGTATTTGTTTTTTTTTTCTGTTTTTCTGGGGTGATTCCGTTCTTGTTTGTGGTGTTTTTGATGTGTTTTGGGGTCTCCGTTGGGTTTTGTTGGGTTCTTGTTGGTCATCATGTTGGAAAAGTGTAAATTGTGGGTTTTGGAGAATATCAGGTGAGTTTAAGTTTTTCTGGGTGGTGAATCTATGGTTTTGGTTGAATTCTTCTGTTTTTTTTTTTAGCGTTTTCTTCTGTTTTTGGGGTGGTCCCATTCTTTTTTTGGGGTGTTTTTGACATATTTTGTGGTCTCCGTTAGTTTTTGTTGGGTTCTTGTTGTTCATCATGGTGAAAACGTGTAAATTGTGGGTATTGGAGAACATCAGGTAGGTTTAGGGGGACTTTTGGGGTGGATCAACGGCTTTTAGGGTTTTCTTTCGGTTTTGGGGGTGATCCCGCTTTTTTTTGTGGTGTTTTTGACGTGTTTTGGGGTTTCCGTTGCGTTTCGTTGATTTCCTAATGTGTTTTAAGTTTGTTGGGAGTGGACTTTGGGATTTGGAGAACATCAGGTAGGTTTAGTGTGTTTTTGGGGTGGATCTATGGTTTTGGGGGTTTTCTTTCTTTTTTAGGGGTTATCCTGTTCTTGTTTGGGGTGTTTTCGGCTTGTTTTGGGGTCTCCGTTGGGTTTTAGTTGGATTCTCGTTGGTCGTTAGGGTAAATGGGAGTGGATTGTGGGTTTTGAAGAAGATCAGGTGAGTTTAGGGTGGTTTTGCGGGGAAATTCATAGTGTTTGGTGTTTTTTCTTCTGATCCAGTTCTTTTCTGGGGTGTTTTTGAGGTGTTTTTGGGGTTTCCGTTGGGTTTCGTTGAGTTCCTAATGGGTTTTATGGTGGTTGGGAGTGGACATTTGGATTTGGAGAACATCAGGTACGTTTAGAGTGGTTTTGGGATTGGATCCGTGCTTTTTGGGGTTTTCTTTCGTTTTTGGGGGTGATCCTGTTCTTGTTTGGGGTGTTTTGGACGTGTTTTGGGTTCTCCGTTGGGTTTCGTTGTGTTTTCCGTGGTCATCATGGTGGAAAAGTGTAAATTGTGGGTTTTGGAGAACATCAGGTAGGTTTATGAGGACTTCTGGGGCAGATTCATGGTTTTTAGGGTTTTGTTCTGTTTTTTCTAGTGATCCAGTTGTTTTTTGGCATGTTTTTGACGTGTTTTGGGGTCTCCGTTGGGTTTCATTGGGTTTCTCGTGGTCATCATGGTGGAAAAGTGTAAATTGTGGGTTTTGGAGAACATCAGGTAGGTTTAGGGGGACTTTTGGGGTGGATTCATGGTATTTGGGATTTTCTTCTGTTTTTTTGGGGGGGGTGATCGAATTCATTTTTGGGGTGTTTTTGACGTGTTTTGGGGTCTCCGTTGGGTTTTGCTGGGTTCTTGTTGGTCATCATGTTGGAAAAGTGTAAATTGCGTGTTTTGGAGAACATCAGGTAGGTTTACTGTTTTTTGGGGTGGATCTATGTTTTTTGCGGATTTTGTTCCAGTTTTGGGGGTGATTCCGTTCTTGTTTGGGGTGTTTTTGACGTGTTTTGTGGTCTGTGTTTTGTTTCGTTGTGTTTTCCTTGTTCATTTTGGTGGAAAAGGCTGAATAGTGGGTTTTGGAGAACATCAGGTAGGTTTAGGGTGGTTTTGGGATTTGATCCGTGCTTTTTGGGGATTTTGTTCCAGTTTTGGGGGTGATTCCATTCTTGTTTTTGGTGTTTTTGATGTGTTTTGGGTTCTCCGTTGGGTTTCGTTGGGTTTTCCGTTGGCATCATGGTGGAAAAGGGTAAATTGTGGGTTTTGGAGAACATCAGGTAGGTTTAGGGGGACTTTTGGGGTGGATTCATGGTATTTGTTTTTTTTTTCTGTTTTTCTGGGGTGATCCCGTTCTTTTTTGGTGTGTTTTTGATGTGTTTTGGGGTCTCCGTTGGGTTTTGTTGGGTTCTTGTTGGTCATCATGTTGGAAAAGTGTAAATTGTGGGTTTTGGAGAATATCAGGTGAGTTTAAGTTTTTCTGGGTGGTGAATCTATGGTTTTGGTTGAATTCTTCTGTTTTTTTTTTAGCGTTTTCTTCTGTTTTTGGGGTGGTCCCATTCTTGTTTGGGGTGTTTTTGACATATTTTGGGGTCTCCGTTGGTTTTTGTTGGGTTCTTGTTGTTCATCATGGTGGAAAAGGGTAAATTGTGGGTATTGGAGAACATCAGGTAGGTTTAGGGGGACTTTTGGGGTGGATCAACGGCTTTTAGGGTTTTCTTTCGGTTTTGGGGGTGATCCCGCTTTTTTTTGTGGTGTTTTTGACGTGTTTTGGGGTTTCCGTTGCGTTTCGTTGATTTCCTAATGTGTTTTAAGTTTGTTGGGAGTGGACTTTGGGATTTGGAGAACATCAGGTAGGTTTAGTGTGTTTTTGGGGTGGATCTATGGTTTTGGGGGTTTTCTTTCTTTTTTAGGGGTTATCCTGTTCTTGTTTGGGGTGTTTTCGACTTGTTTTGGGGTCTCCGTTGGGTTTTAGTTGGATTCTCGTTGGTCGTTAGGGTAAATGGGAGTGGATTGTGGGTTTTGAAGAAGATCAGGTGAGTTTAGGGTGGTTTTGCGGGGAAATTCATAGTGTTTGGTGTTTTTTCTTCTGATCCAGTTCTTTTTTGGGGTGTTTTTGAGGTGTTTTTGGGGTTTCCGTTGGGTTTCGTTGAGTTCCTAATGGGTTTTATGGTGGTTGGGAGTGGACATTTGGATTTGGAGAACATCAGGTACGTTTAGAGTGGTTTTGGGATTGGATCCGTGCTTTTTGGGGTTTTCTTTCGTTTTTGGGGGTGATCCTGTTCTTGTTTGGGGTGTTTTGGACGTGTTTTGGGTTCTCCGTTGGGTTTTGTTGTGTTTTCCGTGGTCATCATGGTGGAAAAGTGTAAATTGTGGGTTTTGGAGAACATCAGGTAGGTTTATGAGGACTTCTGGGGCAGATTCATGGTTTTTAGGGTTTTGTTCTGTTTTTTCTAGTGATCCAGTTGTTTTTTGGCATGTTTTTGACGTGTTTTGGGGTCTCCGTTGGGTTTCATTGGGTTTCTCGTGGTCATCATGGTGGAAAAGTGTAAATTGTGGGTTTTGGAGAACATCAGGTAGGTTTAGGGGGACTTTTGGGGTGGATTCATGGTATTTGGGATTTTCTTCTGTTTTTTTGGGGGGGGTGATCGAATTCATTTTTGGGGTGTTTTTGACGTGTTTTGGGGTCTCCGTTGGGTTTTGCTGGGTTCTTGTTGGTCATCATGTTGGAAAAGTGTAAATTGCGTGTTTTGGAGAACATCAGGTAGGTTTACTGTTTTTTGGGGTGGATCTATGTTTTTTGCGGATTTTGTTCCAGTTTTGGGGGTGATTCCGTTCTTGTTTGGGGTGTTTTTGATATGTTTTGGGGTCTCCGTTGGGTTTCGTTGGGTTTTCCGTTGGCATCATGGTGGAAAAGGGTAAATTGTGGGTTTTGGAGAACATCAGGTAGGTTTATGAGGACTTCTGGGGCAGATTCATGGTTTTTAGGGTTTTGTTCTGTTTTTTCTAGTGATCCAGTTGTTTTTTGGCATGTTTTTGACGTGTTTTGGGGTCTCCGTTGGGTTTCATTGGGTTTCTCGTGGTCATCATGGTGGAAAAGTGTAAATTGTGGGTTTTGGAGAACATCAGGTAGGTTTAGGGGGACTTTTGGGGTGGATTCATGGTATTTGTTTTTTTTTTCTGTTTTTCTGGGGTGATTCCGTTCTTGTTTGTGGTGTTTTTGATGTGTTTTGGGGTCTCCGTTGGGTTTTGTTGGGTTCTTGTTGGTCATCATGTTGGAAAAGTGTAAATTGTGGGTTTTGGAGAATATCAGGTGAGTTTAAGTTTTTCTGGGTGGTGAATCTATGGTTTTGGTTGAATTCTTCTGTTTTTTTTTTTTTAGCGTTTTCTTCTGTTTTTGGGGTGGTCCCATTCTTTTTTGGGGTGTTTTTGACATATTTTGTGGTCTCCGTTAGTTTTTGTTGGGTTCTTGTTGTTCATCATGGTGAAAACGTGTAAATTGTGGGTATTGGAGAACATCAGGTAGGTTTAGGGGGACTTTTGGGGTGGATCAACGGCTTTTAGGGTTTTCTTTCGGTTTTGGGGGTGATCCCGCTTTTTTTTGTGGTGTTTTTGACGTGTTTTGGGGTTTCCGTTGCGTTTCGTTGATTTCCTAATGTGTTTTAAGTTTGTTGGGAGTGGACTTTGGGATTTGGAGAACATCAGGTAGGTTTAGTGTGTTTTTGGGGTGGATCTATGGTTTTGGGGGTTTTCTTTCTTTTTTAGGGGTTATCCTGTTCTTGTTTGGGGTGTTTTCGGCTTGTTTTGGGGTCTCCGTTGGGTTTTAGTTGGATTCTCGTTGGTCGTTAGGGTAAATGGGCGTGGATTGTGGGTTTTGAAGAAGATCAGGTGAGTTTAGGGTGGTTTTGCGGGGAAATTCATAGTGTTTGGTGTTTTTTCTTCTGATCCAGTTCTTTTCTGGGGTGTTTTTGAGGTGTTTTTGGGGTTTCCGTTGGGTTTCGTTGAGTTCCTAATGGGTTTTATGGTGGTTGGGAGTGGACATTTGGATTTGGAGAACATCAGGTACGTTTAGAGTGGTTTTGGGATTGGATCCGTGCTTTTTGGGGTTTTCTTTCGTTTTTGGGGGTGATCCTGTTCTTGTTTGGGGTGTTTTGGACGTGTTTTGGGTTCTCCGTTGGGTTTCGTTGTGTTTTCCGTGGTCATCATGGTGGAAAAGTGTAAATTGTGGGTTTTGGAGAACATCAGGTAGGTTTATGAGGACTTCTGGGGCAGATTCATGGTTTTTAGGGTTTTGTTCTGTTTTTTCTAGTGATCCAGTTGTTTTTTGGCATGTTTTTGACGTGTTTTGGGGTCTCCGTTGGGTTTCATTGGGTTTCTCGTGGTCATCATGGTGGAAAAGTGTAAATTGTGGGTTTTGGAGAACATCAGGTAGGTTTAGGGGGACTTTTGGGGTGGATTCATGGTATTTGGGATTTTCTTCTGTTTTTTTGGGGGGGGTGATCGAATTCATTTTTGGGGTGTTTTTGACGTGTTTTGGGGTCTCCGTTGGGTTTTGCTGGGTTCTTGTTGGTCATCATGTTGGAAAAGTGTAAATTGCGTGTTTTGGAGAACATCAGGTAGGTTTACTGTTTTTTGGGGTGGATCTATGTTTTTTGCGGATTTTGTTCCAGTTTTGGGGGTGATTCCGTTCTTGTTTGGGGTGTTTTTGACGTGTTTTGTGGTCTGTGTTTTGTTTCGTTGTGTTTTCCTTGTTCATTTTGGTGGAAAAGGCTGAATAGTGGGTTTTGGAGAACATCAGGTAGGTTTAGGGTGGTTTTGGGATTTGATCCGTGCTTTTTGGGGATTTTGTTCCAGTTTTGGGGGTGATTCCGTTCTTGTTTGTGGTGTTTTTGATGTGTTTTGGGTTCTCCGTTGGGTTTCGTTGGGTTTTCCGTTGGCATCATGGTGGAAAAGGGTAAATTGTGGGTTTTGGAGAACATCAGGTAGGTTTAGGGGGACTTTTGGGGTGGATTCATGGTATTTGTTTTTTTTTTCTGTTTTTCTGGGGTGATCCCGTTCTTTTTTGGTGTGTTTTTGATGTGTTTTGGGGTCTCCGTTGGGTTTTGTTGGGTTCTTGTTGGTCATCATGTTGGAAAAGTGTAAATTGTGGGTTTTGGAGAATATCAGGTGAGTTTAAGTTTTTCTGGGTGGTGAATCTATGGTTTTGGTTGAATTCTTCTGGTTTTTTTTTAGCGTTTTCTTCTGTTTTTGGGGTGGTCCCATTCTTGTTTGGGGTGTTTTTGACATATTTTGGGGTCTCCGTTGGTTTTTGTTGGGTTCTTGTTGTTCATCATGGTGGAAAAGGGTAAATTGTGGGTATTGGAGAACATCAGGTAGGTTTAGGGGGACTTTTGGGGTGGATCAACGGCTTTTAGGGTTTTCTTTCGGTTTTGGGGGTGATCCCGCTTTTTTTTGTGGTGTTTTTGACGTGTTTTGGGGTTTCCGTTGCGTTTCGTTGATTTCCTAATGTGTTTTAAGTTTGTTGGGAGTGGACTTTGGGATTTGGAGAACATCAGGTAGGTTTAGTGTGTTTTTGGGGTGGATCTATGGTTTTGGGGGTTTTCTTTCTTTTTTAGGGGTTATCCTGTTCTTGTTTGGGGTGTTTTCGACTTGTTTTGGGGTCTCCGTTGGGTTTTAGTTGGATTCTCGTTGGTCGTTAGGGTAAATGGGCGTGGATTGTGGGTTTTGAAGAAGATCAGGTGAGTTTAGGGTGGTTTTGCGGGGAAATTCATAGTGTTTGGTGTTTTTTCTTCTGATCCAGTTCTTTTTTGGGGTGTTTTTGAGGTGTTTTTGGGGTTTCCGTTGGGTTTCGTTGAGTTCCTAATGGGTTTTATGGTGGTTGGGAGTGGACATTTGGATTTGGAGAACATCAGGTACGTTTAGAGTGGTTTTGGGATTGGATCCGTGCTTTTTGGGGTTTTCTTTCGTTTTTGGGGGTGATCCTGTTCTTGTTTGGGGTGTTTTGGACGTGTTTTGGGTTCTCCGTTGGGTTTCGTTGTGTTTTCCGTGGTCATCATGGTGGAAAAGTGTAAATTGTGGGTTTTGGAGAACATCAGGTAGGTTTATGAGGACTTCTGGGGCAGATTCATGGTTTTTAGGGTTTTGTTCTGTTTTTTCTAGTGATCCAGTTGTTTTTTGGCATGTTTTTGACGTGTTTTGGGGTCTCCGTTGGGTTTCATTGGGTTTCTCGTGGTCATCATGGTGGAAAAGTGTAAATTGTGGGTTTTGGAGAACATCAGGTAGGTTTAGGGGGACTTTTGGGGTGGATTCATGGTATTTGGGATTTTCTTCTGTTTTTTTGGGGGGGGTGATCGAATTCATTTTTGGGGTGTTTTTGACGTGTTTTGGGGTCTCCGTTGGGTTTTGCTGGGTTCTTGTTGGTCATCATGTTGGAAAAGTGTAAATTGCGTGTTTTGGAGAACATCAGGTAGGTTTACTGTTTTTTGGGGTGGATCTATGTTTTTTGCGGATTTTGTTCCAGTTTTGGGGGTGATTCCGTTCTTGTTTGGGGTGTTTTTGATATGTTTTGGGGTCTCCGTTGGGTTTCGTTGGGTTTTCCGTTGGCATCATGGTGGAAAAGGGTAAATTGTGGGTTTTGGAGAACATCAGGTAGGTTTATGAGGACTTCTGGGGCAGATTCATGGTTTTTAGGGTTTTGTTCTGTTTTTTCTAGTGATCCAGTTGTTTTTTGGCATGTTTTTGACGTGTTTTGGGGTCTCCGTTGGGTTTCATTGGGTTTCTCGTGGTCATCATGGTGGAAAAGTGTAAATTGTGGGTTTTGGAGAACATCAGGTAGGTTTAGGGGGACTTTTGGGGTGGATTCATGGTATTTGTTTTTTTTTTCTGTTTTTCTGGGGTGATTCCGTTCTTGTTTGTGGTGTTTTTGATGTGTTTTGGGGTCTCCGTTGGGTTTTGTTGGGTTCTTGTTGGTCATCATGTTGGAAAAGTGTAAATTGTGGGTTTTGGAGAATATCAGGTGAGTTTAAGTTTTTCTGGGTGGTGAATCTATGGTTTTGGTTGAATTCTTCTGTTTTTTTTTTTTTTTAGCGTTTTCTTCTGTTTTTGGGGTGGTCCCATTCTTTTTTGGGGTGTTTTTGACATATTTTGTGGTCTCCGTTAGTTTTTGTTGGGTTCTTGTTGTTCATCATGGTGAAAACGTGTAAATTGTGGGTATTGGAGAACATCAGGTAGGTTTAGGGGGACTTTTGGGGTGGATCAACGGCTTTTAGGGTTTTCTTTCGGTTTTGGGGGTGATCCCGCTTTTTTTTGTGGTGTTTTTGACGTGTTTTGGGGTTTCCGTTGCGTTTCGTTGATTTCCTAATGTGTTTTAAGTTTGTTGGGAGTGGACTTTGGGATTTGGAGAACATCAGGTAGGTTTAGTGTGTTTTTGGGGTGGATCTATGGTTTTGGGGGTTTTCTTTCTTTTTTAGGGGTTATCCTGTTCTTGTTTGGGGTGTTTTCGGCTTGTTTTGGGGTCTCCGTTGGGTTTTAGTTGGATTCTCGTTGGTCGTTAGGGTAAATGGGCGTGGATTGTGGGTTTTGAAGAAGATCAGGTGAGTTTAGGGTGGTTTTGCGGGGAAATTCATAGTGTTTGGTGTTTTTTCTTCTGATCCAGTTCTTTTCTGGGGTGTTTTTGAGGTGTTTTTGGGGTTTCCGTTGGGTTTCGTTGAGTTCCTAATGGGTTTTATGGTGGTTGGGAGTGGACATTTGGATTTGGAGAACATCAGGTACGTTTAGAGTGGTTTTGGGATTGGATCCGTGCTTTTTGGGGTTTTCTTTCGTTTTTGGGGGTGATCCTGTTCTTGTTTGGGGTGTTTTGGACGTGTTTTGGGTTCTCCGTTGGGTTTCGTTGTGTTTTCCGTGGTCATCATGGTGGAAAAGTGTAAATTGTGGGTTTTGGAGAACATCAGGTAGGTTTATGAGGACTTCTGGGGCAGATTCATGGTTTTTAGGGTTTTGTTCTGTTTTTTCTAGTGATCCAGTTGTTTTTTGGCATGTTTTTGACGTGTTTTGGGGTCTCCGTTGGGTTTCATTGGGTTTCTCGTGGTCATCATGGTGGAAAAGTGTAAATTGTGGGTTTTGGAGAACATCAGGTAGGTTTAGGGGGACTTTTGGGGTGGATTCATGGTATTTGGGATTTTCTTCTGTTTTTTTGGGGGGGGTGATCGAATTCATTTTTGGGGTGTTTTTGACGTGTTTTGGGGTCTCCGTTGGGTTTTGCTGGGTTCTTGTTGGTCATCATGTTGGAAAAGTGTAAATTGCGTGTTTTGGAGAACATCAGGTAGGTTTACTGTTTTTTGGGGTGGATCTATGTTTTTTGCGGATTTTGTTCCAGTTTTGGGGGTGATTCCGTTCTTGTTTGGGGTGTTTTTGATATGTTTTGGGGTCTCCGTTGGGTTTCGTTGGGTTTTCCGTTGGCATCATGGTGGAAAAGGGTAAATTGTGGGTTTTGGAGAACATCAGGTAGGTTTATGAGGACTTCTGGGGCAGATTCATGGTTTTTAGGGTTTTGTTCTGTTTTTTCTAGTGATCCAGTTGTTTTTTGGCATGTTTTTGACGTGTTTTGGGGTCTCCGTTGGGTTTCATTGGGTTTCTCGTGGTCATCATGGTGGAAAAGTGTAAATTGTGGGTTTTGGAGAACATCAGGTAGGTTTAGGGGGACTTTTGGGGTGGATTCATGGTATTTGTTTTTTTTTTCTGTTTTTCTGGGGTGATTCCGTTCTTGTTTGTGGTGTTTTTGATGTGTTTTGGGGTCTCCGTTGGGTTTTGTTGGGTTCTTGTTGGTCATCATGTTGGAAAAGTGTAAATTGTGGGTTTTGGAGAATATCAGGTGAGTTTAAGTTTTTCTGGGTGGTGAATCTATGGTTTTGGTTGAATTCTTCTGTTTTTTTTTTTTTAGCGTTTTCTTCTGTTTTTGGGGTGGTCCCATTCTTTTTTGGGGTGTTTTTGACATATTTTGTGGTCTCCGTTAGTTTTTGTTGGGTTCTTGTTGTTCATCATGGTGAAAACGTGTAAATTGTGGGTATTGGAGAACATCAGGTAGGTTTAGGGGGACTTTTGGGGTGGATCAACGGCTTTTAGGGTTTTCTTTCGGTTTTGGGGGTGATCCCGCTTTTTTTTGTGGTGTTTTTGACGTGTTTTGGGGTTTCCGTTGCGTTTCGTTGATTTCCTAATGTGTTTTAAGTTTGTTGGGAGTGGACTTTGGGATTTGGAGAACATCAGGTAGGTTTAGTGTGTTTTTGGGGTGGATCTATGGTTTTGGGGGTTTTCTTTCTTTTTTAGGGGTTATCCTGTTCTTGTTTGGGGTGTTTTCGGCTTGTTTTGGGGTCTCCGTTGGGTTTTAGTTGGATTCTCGTTGGTCGTTAGGGTAAATGGGCGTGGATTGTGGGTTTTGAAGAAGATCAGGTGAGTTTAGGGTGGTTTTGCGGGGAAATTCATAGTGTTTGGTGTTTTTTCTTCTGATCCAGTTCTTTTCTGGGGTGTTTTTGAGGTGTTTTTGGGGTTTCCGTTGGGTTTCGTTGAGTTCCTAATGGGTTTTATGGTGGTTGGGAGTGGACATTTGGATTTGGAGAACATCAGGTACGTTTAGAGTGGTTTTGGGATTGGATCCGTGCTTTTTGGGGTTTTCTTTCGTTTTTGGGGGTGATCCTGTTCTTGTTTGGGGTGTTTTGGACGTGTTTTGGGTTCTCCGTTGGGTTTCGTTGTGTTTTCCGTGGTCATCATGGTGGAAAAGTGTAAATTGTGGGTTTTGGAGAACATCAGGTAGGTTTATGAGGACTTCTGGGGCAGATTCATGGTTTTTAGGGTTTTGTTCTGTTTTTTCTAGTGATCCAGTTGTTTTTTGGCATGTTTTTGACGTGTTTTGGGGTCTCCGTTGGGTTTCATTGGGTTTCTCGTGGTCATCATGGTGGAAAAGTGTAAATTGTGGGTTTTGGAGAACATCAGGTAGGTTTAGGGGGACTTTTGGGGTGGATTCATGGTATTTGGGATTTTCTTCTGTTTTTTTGGGGGGGGTGATCGAATTCATTTTTGGGGTGTTTTTGACGTGTTTTGGGGTCTCCGTTGGGTTTTGCTGGGTTCTTGTTGGTCATCATGTTGGAAAAGTGTAAATTGCGTGTTTTGGAGAACATCAGGTAGGTTTACTGTTTTTTGGGGTGGATCTATGTTTTTTGCGGATTTTGTTCCAGTTTTGGGGGTGATTCCGTTCTTGTTTGGGGTGTTTTTGATATGTTTTGGGGTCTCCGTTGGGTTTCGTTGGGTTTTCCGTTGGCATCATGGTGGAAAAGGGTAAATTGTGGGTTTTGGAGAACATCAGGTAGGTTTATGAGGACTTCTGGGGCAGATTCATGGTTTTTAGGGTTTTGTTCTGTTTTTTCTAGTGATCCAGTTGTTTTTTGGCATGTTTTTGACGTGTTTTGGGGTCTCCGTTGGGTTTCATTGGGTTTCTCGTGGTCATCATGGTGGAAAAGTGTAAATTGTGGGTTTTGGAGAACATCAGGTAGGTTTAGGGGGACTTTTGGGGTGGATTCATGGTATTTGGGATTTTCTTCTGTTTTTTTGGGGGGGGTGATCGAATTCATTTTTGGGGTGTTTTTGACGTGTTTTGGGGTCTCCGTTGGGTTTTGCTGGGTTCTTGTTGGTCATCATGTTGGAAAAGTGTAAATTGCGTGTTTTGGAGAACATCAGGTAGGTTTACTGTTTTTTGGGGTGGATCTATGTTTTTTGCGGATTTTGTTCCAGTTTTGGGGGTGATTCCGTTCTTGTTTGGGGTGTTTTTGACGTGTTTTGTGGTCTGTGTTTTGTTTCGTTGTGTTTTCCTTGTTCATTTTGGTGGAAAAGGCTGAATAGTGGGTTTTGGAGAACATCAGGTAGGTTTAGGGTGGTTTTGGGATTTGATCCGTGCTTTTTGGGGATTTTGTTCCAGTTTTGGGGGTGATTCCGTTCTTGTTTGTGGTGTTTTTGATGTGTTTTGGGTTCTCCGTTGGGTTTCGTTGGGTTTTCCGTTGGCATCATGGTGGAAAAGGGTAAATTGTGGGTTTTGGAGAACATCAGGTAGGTTTAGGGGGACTTTTGGGGTGGATTCATGGTATTTGTTTTTTTTTTCTGTTTTTCTGGGGTGATCCCGTTCTTTTTTGGTGTGTTTTTGATGTGTTTTGGGGTCTCCGTTGGGTTTTGTTGGGTTCTTGTTGGTCATCATGTTGGAAAAGTGTAAATTGTGGGTTTTGGAGAATATCAGGTGAGTTTAAGTTTTTCTGGGTGGTGAATCTATGGTTTTGGTTGAATTCTTCTGTTTTTTTTTTAGCGTTTTCTTCTGTTTTTGGGGTGGTCCCATTCTTGTTTGGGGTGTTTTTGACATATTTTGGGGTCTCCGTTGGTTTTTGTTGGGTTCTTGTTGTTCATCATGGTGGAAAAGGGTAAATTGTGGGTATTGGAGAACATCAGGTAGGTTTAGGGGGACTTTTGGGGTGGATCAACGGCTTTTAGGGTTTTCTTTCGGTTTTGGGGGTGATCCCGCTTTTTTTTGTGGTGTTTTTGACGTGTTTTGGGGTTTCCGTTGCGTTTCGTTGATTTCCTAATGTGTTTTAAGTTTGTTGGGAGTGGACTTTGGGATTTGGAGAACATCAGGTAGGTTTAGTGTGTTTTTGGGGTGGATCTATGGTTTTGGGGGTTTTCTTTCTTTTTTAGGGGTTATCCTGTTCTTGTTTGGGGTGTTTTCGACTTGTTTTGGGGTCTCCGTTGGGTTTTAGTTGGATTCTCGTTGGTCGTTAGGGTAAATGGGAGTGGATTGTGGGTTTTGAAGAAGATCAGGTGAGTTTAGGGTGGTTTTGCGGGGAAATTCATAGTGTTTGGTGTTTTTTCTTCTGATCCAGTTCTTTTCTGGGGTGTTTTTGAGGTGTTTTTGGGGTTTCCGTTGGGTTTCGTTGAGTTCCTAATGGGTTTTATGGTGGTTGGGAGTGGACATTTGGATTTGGAGAACATCAGGTACGTTTAGAGTGGTTTTGGGATTGGATCCGTGCTTTTTGGGGTTTTCTTTCGTTTTTGGGGGTGATCCTGTTCTTGTTTGGGGTGTTTTGGACGTGTTTTGGGTTCTCCGTTGGGTTTCGTTGTGTTTTCCGTGGTCATCATGGTGGAAAAGTGTAAATTGTGGGTTTTGGAGAACATCAGGTAGGTTTATGAGGACTTCTGGGGCAGATTCATGGTTTTTAGGGTTTTGTTCTGTTTTTTCTAGTGATCCAGTTGTTTTTTGGCATGTTTTTGACGTGTTTTGGGGTCTCCGTTGGGTTTCATTGGGTTTCTCGTGGTCATCATGGTGGAAAAGTGTAAATTGTGGGTTTTGGAGAACATCAGGTAGGTTTAGGGGGACTTTTGGGGTGGATTCATGGTATTTGGGGTTTTCTTCTGTTTTTTTGGGGGGGGTGATCGAATTCATTTTTGGGGTGTTTTTGACGTGTTTTGGGGTCTCCGTTGGGTTTTGCTGGGTTCTTGTTGGTCATCATGTTGGAAAAGTGTAAATTGCGTGTTTTGGAGAACATCAGGTAGGTTTACTGTCTTTTTGGGGTGGATCTATGTTTTTTGCGGATTTTGTTCCAGTTTTGGGGGTGATTCCGTTCTTGTTTGGGGTGTTTTTGATATGTTTTGGGGTCTCCGTTGGGTTTCGTTGGGTTTTCCGTTGGCATCATGGTGGAAAAGGGTAAATTGTGGGTTTTGGAGAACATCAGGTAGGTTTAGGGGGACTTTTGGGGTGGATTCATGGTATTTGTTTTTTTTTTTCTGTTTTTCTGGGGTGATTCCGTTCTTGTTTGTGGTGTTTTTGATGTGTTTTGGGGTCTCCGTTGGGTTTTGTTGGGTTCTTGTTGGTCATCATGTTGGAAAAGTGTAAATTGTGGGTTTTGGAGAATATCAGGTGAGTTTAAGTTTTTCTGGGTGGTGAATCTATGGTTTTGGTTGAATTCTTCTGTTTTTTTAGCTTTTTGTTCTGTTTTTGGGGTGGTCCCATTCTTTTTTGGGGTGTTTTTGACATATTTTGGGGTCTCCGTTGGGTTTTGTTGGGTTCTTGTTGTTCATCATGGTGGAAAAGGGTAAATTGTGGGTATTGGAGAACATCAGGTAGGTTTAGGGGGACTTTTGGGGTGGATCAACGGCTTTTAGGGTTTTCTTTCGGTTTTGGGGGTGATCCCGCTTTTTTTTGTGGTGTTTTTGACGTGTTTTGGGGTTTCCGTTGCGTTTCGTTGATTTCCTAATGTGTTTTAAGTTTGTTGGGAGTGGACTTTGGGATTTGGAGAACATCAGGTAGGTTTAGTGTGTTTTTGGGGTGGATCTATGTTTTTGGGGGTTTTCTTTCTTTTTTAGGGGTTATCCTGTTCTTGTTTGGGGTGTTTTCGACTTGTTTTGGGGTCTCCGTTGGGTTTTAGTTGGATTCTCGTTGGTCGTTAAGGTAAATGGGAGTGGATTGTGGGTTTTGAAGAAGATCAGGTGAGTTTAGGGTGGTTTTGCGGGGAAATTCATAGTGTTTGGTGTTTTTTCTTCTGATCCAGTTCTTTTCTGGGGTGTTTTTGAGGTGTTTTTGGGGTTTCCGTTGGGTTTCGTTGAGTTCCTAATGGGTTTTATGGTGGTTGGGAGTGGACATTTGGATTTGGAGAACATCAGGTACGTTTAGAGTGGTTTTGGGATTGGATCCGTGCTTTTTGGGGTTTTCTTTCGTTTTTGGGGGTGATCCTGTTCTTGTCTGGGGTGTTTTGGACGTGTTTTGGGTTCTCCGTTGGGTTTCGTTGGGTTTTCCGTGGTCATCATGCTGGAAAAGTGTAAATTGTGGGTTTTGGAGAACATCAGGTAGGTTTAGGGGGACTTTTGGGGTGGATTCATGGTATTTGGGATTTTCTTCTGTTTTTTTTTGGGGGGGTGATCAAATTCATTTTTGGGGTGTTTTTGACGTGTTTTGGGGTCTCCGTTGGGTTTTGTTGGGTTCTTGTTGGTCATCATGTTGGAAAAGTGTAAATTGCGTGTTTTGGAGAACATCAGGTAGGTTTACTGTCTTTTTGGGGTGGATCTATGTTTTTGGGGGATTTTCTTCCAGTTTTGGGGGTGATTCCGTTCTTGTTTGGGGTGTTTTTGACGTGTTTTGTGGTCTGTGTTTTGTTTCGTTGTGTTTTCCTTGTTCATTTTGGTGTAAAAGGCTGAATAGTGGGTTTTGGAGAACATCAGGTAGGTTTAGGGTGGTTTTGGGATTTGATCCGTGCTTTTTGGGGATTTTGTTCCAGTTTTGGGGGTGATTCCGTTCGTGTTTGTGGTGTTTTTGATGTGTTTTGGGTTCTCCGTTGGGTTTCGTTGGGTTTTCCGTTGGCATCATGGTGGAAAAGTGTAAATTGTGGGTTTTGGAGAACATCAGGTAGGTTTAGGGGGACTTTTGGGGTGGATTCATGGTATTTGTTTTTTTTTTTTTCTGTTTTTCTGGGGTGATCCCGTTCTTTTTTGGTGTGTTTTTGATGTGTTTTGGGGTCTCCGTTGGGTTTTGTTGGGTTTTCCGTTGTCATCATGGTGGAAAAGGGTAAATTGTGGGTTTTGGAGAACATCAGGTAGGTTTAGGGGGACTTTTGGGGTGGATTCATGGTATTTGTTTTTTTTTTCTGTTTTTCTGGGGTGATCCCGTTCTTTTTTGGTGTGTTTTTGATGTGTTTTGGGGTCTCCGTTGGGTTTTGTTGGGTTCTTGTTGGTCATCATGTTGGAAAAGTGTAAATTGTGGGTTTTGGAGAATATCAGGTGAGTTTAAGTTTTTCTGGGTGGTGAATCTATGGTTTTGGTTGAATTCTTCTGTTTTTTTTTTTTTTTTAGCGTTTTCTTCTGTTTTTGGGGTGGTCCCATTCTTTTTTGGGGTGTTTTTGACATATTTTGGGGTCTCCGTTGGGTTTTGTTGGGTTCTTGTTGTTCATCATGGTGAAAACGTGTAAATTGTGGGTATTGGAGAACATCAGGTAGGTTTAGGGGGACTTTTGGGGTGGATCAACGGCTTTTAGGGTTTTCTTTCGGTTTTGGGGGTGATCCCGCTTTTTTTTGTGGTGTTTTTGACGTGTTTTGGGGTTTCCGTTGCGTTTCGTTGATTTCCTAATGTGTTTTAAGTTTGTTGGGAGTGGACTTTGGGATTTGGAGAACATCAGGTAGGTTTAGTGTGTTTTTGGGGTGGATCTATGGTTTTGGGGGTTTTCTTTCTTTTTTAGGGGTTATCCTGTTCTTGTTTGGGGTGTTTTCGGCTTGTTTTGGGGTCTCCGTTGGGTTTTAGTTGGATTCTCGTTGGTCGTTAGGGTAAATGGGCGTGGATTGTGGGTTTTGAAGAAGATCAGGTGAGTTTAGGGTGGTTTTGCGGGGAAATTCATAGTGTTTGGTGTTTTTTCTTCTGATCCAGTTCTTTTCTGGGGTGTTTTTGAGGTGTTTTTGGGGTTTCCGTTGGGTTTCGTTGAGTTCCTAATGGGTTTTATGGTGGTTGGGAGTGGACATTTGGATTTGGAGAACATCAGGTACGTTTAGAGTGGTTT
Source organism: Aythya ferina (assembly GCF_964211825.1). Lineage (NCBI taxonomy): Eukaryota > Metazoa > Chordata > Aves > Anseriformes > Anatidae > Aythya > Aythya ferina. The sequence continues at coordinate 55,406 of NW_028181418.1, forward strand.
TGGGATTGGATCCGTGCTTTTTGGGGTTTTCTTTCGTTTTTGGGGGTGATCCTGTTCTTGTTTGGGGTGTTTTGGACGTGTTTTGGGTTCTCCGTTGGGTTTCGTTGTGTTTTCCGTGGTCATCATGGTGGAAAAGTGTAAATTGTGGGTTTTGGAGAACATCAGGTAGGTTTATGAGGACTTCTGGGGCAGATTCATGGTTTTTAGGGTTTTGTTCTGTTTTTTCTAGTGATCCAGTTGTTTTTTGGCATGTTTTTGACGTGTTTTGGGGTCTCCGTTGGGTTTCATTGGGTTTCTCGTGGTCATCATGGTGGAAAAGTGTAAATTGTGGGTTTTGGAGAACATCAGGTAGGTTTAGGGGGACTTTTGGGGTGGATTCATGGTATTTGGGATTTTCTTCTGTTTTTTTGGGGGGGGTGATCGAATTCATTTTTGGGGTGTTTTTGACGTGTTTTGGGGTCTCCGTTGGGTTTTGCTGGGTTCTTGTTGGTCATCATGTTGGAAAAGTGTAAATTGCGTGTTTTGGAGAACATCAGGTAGGTTTACTGTTTTTTGGGGTGGATCTATGTTTTTTGCGGATTTTGTTCCAGTTTTGGGGGTGATTCCGTTCTTGTTTGGGGTGTTTTTGATATGTTTTGGGGTCTCCGTTGGGTTTCGTTGGGTTTTCCGTTGGCATCATGGTGGAAAAGGGTAAATTGTGGGTTTTGGAGAACATCAGGTAGGTTTATGAGGACTTCTGGGGCAGATTCATGGTTTTTAGGGTTTTGTTCTGTTTTTTCTAGTGATCCAGTTGTTTTTTGGCATGTTTTTGACGTGTTTTGGGGTCTCCGTTGGGTTTCATTGGGTTTCTCGTGGTCATCATGGTGGAAAAGTGTAAATTGTGGGTTTTGGAGAACATCAGGTAGGTTTAGGGGGACTTTTGGGGTGGATTCATGGTATTTGTTTTTTTTTTCTGTTTTTCTGGGGTGATTCCGTTCTTGTTTGTGGTGTTTTTGATGTGTTTTGGGGTCTCCGTTGGGTTTTGTTGGGTTCTTGTTGGTCATCATGTTGGAAAAGTGTAAATTGTGGGTTTTGGAGAATATCAGGTGAGTTTAAGTTTTTCTGGGTGGTGAATCTATGGTTTTGGTTGAATTCTTCTGTTTTTTTTTTTTTTTAGCGTTTTCTTCTGTTTTTGGGGTGGTCCCATTCTTTTTTGGGGTGTTTTTGACATATTTTGTGGTCTCCGTTAGTTTTTGTTGGGTTCTTGTTGTTCATCATGGTGAAAACGTGTAAATTGTGGGTATTGGAGAACATCAGGTAGGTTTAGGGGGACTTTTGGGGTGGATCAACGGCTTTTAGGGTTTTCTTTCGGTTTTGGGGGTGATCCCGCTTTTTTTTGTGGTGTTTTTGACGTGTTTTGGGGTTTCCGTTGCGTTTCGTTGATTTCCTAATGTGTTTTAAGTTTGTTGGGAGTGGACTTTGGGATTTGGAGAACATCAGGTAGGTTTAGTGTGTTTTTGGGGTGGATCTATGGTTTTGGGGGTTTTCTTTCTTTTTTAGGGGTTATCCTGTTCTTGTTTGGGGTGTTTTCGGCTTGTTTTGGGGTCTCCGTTGGGTTTTAGTTGGATTCTCGTTGGTCGTTAGGGTAAATGGGCGTGGATTGTGGGTTTTGAAGAAGATCAGGTGAGTTTAGGGTGGTTTTGCGGGGAAATTCATAGTGTTTGGTGTTTTTTCTTCTGATCCAGTTCTTTTCTGGGGTGTTTTTGAGGTGTTTTTGGGGTTTCCGTTGGGTTTCGTTGAGTTCCTAATGGGTTTTATGGTGGTTGGGAGTGGACATTTGGATTTGGAGAACATCAGGTACGTTTAGAGTGGTTTTGGGATTGGATCCGTGCTTTTTGGGGTTTTCTTTCGTTTTTGGGGGTGATCCTGTTCTTGTTTGGGGTGTTTTGGACGTGTTTTGGGTTCTCCGTTGGGTTTCGTTGTGTTTTCCGTGGTCATCATGGTGGAAAAGTGTAAATTGTGGGTTTTGGAGAACATCAGGTAGGTTTATGAGGACTTCTGGGGCAGATTCATGGTTTTTAGGGTTTTGTTCTGTTTTTTCTAGTGATCCAGTTGTTTTTTGGCATGTTTTTGACGTGTTTTGGGGTCTCCGTTGGGTTTCATTGGGTTTCTCGTGGTCATCATGGTGGAAAAGTGTAAATTGTGGGTTTTGGAGAACATCAGGTAGGTTTAGGGGGACTTTTGGGGTGGATTCATGGTATTTGGGATTTTCTTCTGTTTTTTTGGGGGGGGTGATCGAATTCATTTTTGGGGTGTTTTTGACGTGTTTTGGGGTCTCCGTTGGGTTTTGCTGGGTTCTTGTTGGTCATCATGTTGGAAAAGTGTAAATTGCGTGTTTTGGAGAACATCAGGTAGGTTTACTGTTTTTTGGGGTGGATCTATGTTTTTTGCGGATTTTGTTCCAGTTTTGGGGGTGATTCCGTTCTTGTTTGGGGTGTTTTTGATATGTTTTGGGGTCTCCGTTGGGTTTCGTTGGGTTTTCCGTTGGCATCATGGTGGAAAAGGGTAAATTGTGGGTTTTGGAGAACATCAGGTAGGTTTATGAGGACTTCTGGGGCAGATTCATGGTTTTTAGGGTTTTGTTCTGTTTTTTCTAGTGATCCAGTTGTTTTTTGGCATGTTTTTGACGTGTTTTGGGGTCTCCGTTGGGTTTCATTGGGTTTCTCGTGGTCATCATGGTGGAAAAGTGTAAATTGTGGGTTTTGGAGAACATCAGGTAGGTTTAGGGGGACTTTTGGGGTGGATTCATGGTATTTGTTTTTTTTTTCTGTTTTTCTGGGGTGATTCCGTTCTTGTTTGTGGTGTTTTTGATGTGTTTTGGGGTCTCCGTTGGGTTTTGTTGGGTTCTTGTTGGTCATCATGTTGGAAAAGTGTAAATTGTGGGTTTTGGAGAATATCAGGTGAGTTTAAGTTTTTCTGGGTGGTGAATCTATGGTTTTGGTTGAATTCTTCTGTTTTTTTTTTTTTAGCGTTTTCTTCTGTTTTTGGGGTGGTCCCATTCTTTTTTGGGGTGTTTTTGACATATTTTGTGGTCTCCGTTAGTTTTTGTTGGGTTCTTGTTGTTCATCATGGTGAAAACGTGTAAATTGTGGGTATTGGAGAACATCAGGTAGGTTTAGGGGGACTTTTGGGGTGGATCAACGGCTTTTAGGGTTTTCTTTCGGTTTTGGGGGTGATCCCGCTTTTTTTTGTGGTGTTTTTGACGTGTTTTGGGGTTTCCGTTGCGTTTCGTTGATTTCCTAATGTGTTTTAAGTTTGTTGGGAGTGGACTTTGGGATTTGGAGAACATCAGGTAGGTTTAGTGTGTTTTTGGGGTGGATCTATGGTTTTGGGGGTTTTCTTTCTTTTTTAGGGGTTATCCTGTTCTTGTTTGGGGTGTTTTCGGCTTGTTTTGGGGTCTCCGTTGGGTTTTAGTTGGATTCTCGTTGGTCGTTAGGGTAAATGGGCGTGGATTGTGGGTTTTGAAGAAGATCAGGTGAGTTTAGGGTGGTTTTGCGGGGAAATTCATAGTGTTTGGTGTTTTTTCTTCTGATCCAGTTCTTTTCTGGGGTGTTTTTGAGGTGTTTTTGGGGTTTCCGTTGGGTTTCGTTGAGTTCCTAATGGGTTTTATGGTGGTTGGGAGTGGACATTTGGATTTGGAGAACATCAGGTACGTTTAGAGTGGTTTTGGGATTGGATCCGTGCTTTTTGGGGTTTTCTTTCGTTTTTGGGGGTGATCCTGTTCTTGTTTGGGGTGTTTTGGACGTGTTTTGGGTTCTCCGTTGGGTTTCGTTGTGTTTTCCGTGGTCATCATGGTGGAAAAGTGTAAATTGTGGGTTTTGGAGAACATCAGGTAGGTTTATGAGGACTTCTGGGGCAGATTCATGGTTTTTAGGGTTTTGTTCTGTTTTTTCTAGTGATCCAGTTGTTTTTTGGCATGTTTTTGACGTGTTTTGGGGTCTCCGTTGGGTTTCATTGGGTTTCTCGTGGTCATCATGGTGGAAAAGTGTAAATTGTGGGTTTTGGAGAACATCAGGTAGGTTTAGGGGGACTTTTGGGGTGGATTCATGGTATTTGGGATTTTCTTCTGTTTTTTTGGGGGGGGTGATCGAATTCATTTTTGGGGTGTTTTTGACGTGTTTTGGGGTCTCCGTTGGGTTTTGCTGGGTTCTTGTTGGTCATCATGTTGGAAAAGTGTAAATTGCGTGTTTTGGAGAACATCAGGTAGGTTTACTGTTTTTTGGGGTGGATCTATGTTTTTTGCGGATTTTGTTCCAGTTTTGGGGGTGATTCCGTTCTTGTTTGGGGTGTTTTTGATATGTTTTGGGGTCTCCGTTGGGTTTCGTTGGGTTTTCCGTTGGCATCATGGTGGAAAAGGGTAAATTGTGGGTTTTGGAGAACATCAGGTAGGTTTATGAGGACTTCTGGGGCAGATTCATGGTTTTTAGGGTTTTGTTCTGTTTTTTCTAGTGATCCAGTTGTTTTTTGGCATGTTTTTGACGTGTTTTGGGGTCTCCGTTGGGTTTCATTGGGTTTCTCGTGGTCATCATGGTGGAAAAGTGTAAATTGTGGGTTTTGGAGAACATCAGGTAGGTTTAGGGGGACTTTTGGGGTGGATTCATGGTATTTGGGATTTTCTTCTGTTTTTTTGGGGGGGGTGATCGAATTCATTTTTGGGGTGTTTTTGACGTGTTTTGGGGTCTCCGTTGGGTTTTGCTGGGTTCTTGTTGGTCATCATGTTGGAAAAGTGTAAATTGCGTGTTTTGGAGAACATCAGGTAGGTTTACTGTTTTTTGGGGTGGATCTATGTTTTTTGCGGATTTTGTTCCAGTTTTGGGGGTGATTCCGTTCTTGTTTGGGGTGTTTTTGACGTGTTTTGTGGTCTGTGTTTTGTTTCGTTGTGTTTTCCTTGTTCATTTTGGTGGAAAAGGCTGAATAGTGGGTTTTGGAGAACATCAGGTAGGTTTAGGGTGGTTTTGGGATTTGATCCGTGCTTTTTGGGGATTTTGTTCCAGTTTTGGGGGTGATTCCGTTCTTGTTTGTGGTGTTTTTGATGTGTTTTGGGTTCTCCGTTGGGTTTCGTTGGGTTTTCCGTTGGCATCATGGTGGAAAAGGGTAAATTGTGGGTTTTGGAGAACATCAGGTAGGTTTAGGGGGACTTTTGGGGTGGATTCATGGTATTTGTTTTTTTTTTCTGTTTTTCTGGGGTGATCCCGTTCTTTTTTGGTGTGTTTTTGATGTGTTTTGGGGTCTCCGTTGGGTTTTGTTGGGTTCTTGTTGGTCATCATGTTGGAAAAGTGTAAATTGTGGGTTTTGGAGAATATCAGGTGAGTTTAAGTTTTTCTGGGTGGTGAATCTATGGTTTTGGTTGAATTCTTCTGTTTTTTTTTTAGCGTTTTCTTCTGTTTTTGGGGTGGTCCCATTCTTGTTTGGGGTGTTTTTGACATATTTTGGGGTCTCCGTTGGTTTTTGTTGGGTTCTTGTTGTTCATCATGGTGGAAAAGGGTAAATTGTGGGTATTGGAGAACATCAGGTAGGTTTAGGGGGACTTTTGGGGTGGATCAACGGCTTTTAGGGTTTTCTTTCGGTTTTGGGGGTGATCCCGCTTTTTTTTGTGGTGTTTTTGACGTGTTTTGGGGTTTCCGTTGCGTTTCGTTGATTTCCTAATGTGTTTTAAGTTTGTTGGGAGTGGACTTTGGGATTTGGAGAACATCAGGTAGGTTTAGTGTGTTTTTGGGGTGGATCTATGGTTTTGGGGGTTTTCTTTCTTTTTTAGGGGTTATCCTGTTCTTGTTTGGGGTGTTTTCGACTTGTTTTGGGGTCTCCGTTGGGTTTTAGTTGGATTCTCGTTGGTCGTTAGGGTAAATGGGAGTGGATTGTGGGTTTTGAAGAAGATCAGGTGAGTTTAGGGTGGTTTTGCGGGGAAATTCATAGTGTTTGGTGTTTTTTCTTCTGATCCAGTTCTTTTCTGGGGTGTTTTTGAGGTGTTTTTGGGGTTTCCGTTGGGTTTCGTTGAGTTCCTAATGGGTTTTATGGTGGTTGGGAGTGGACATTTGGATTTGGAGAACATCAGGTACGTTTAGAGTGGTTTTGGGATTGGATCCGTGCTTTTTGGGGTTTTCTTTCGTTTTTGGGGGTGATCCTGTTCTTGTTTGGGGTGTTTTGGACGTGTTTTGGGTTCTCCGTTGGGTTTCGTTGTGTTTTCCGTGGTCATCATGGTGGAAAAGTGTAAATTGTGGGTTTTGGAGAACATCAGGTAGGTTTATGAGGACTTCTGGGGCAGATTCATGGTTTTTAGGGTTTTGTTCTGTTTTTTCTAGTGATCCAGTTGTTTTTTGGCATGTTTTTGACGTGTTTTGGGGTCTCCGTTGGGTTTCATTGGGTTTCTCGTGGTCATCATGGTGGAAAAGTGTAAATTGTGGGTTTTGGAGAACATCAGGTAGGTTTAGGGGGACTTTTGGGGTGGATTCATGGTATTTGGGGTTTTCTTCTGTTTTTTTGGGGGGGGTGATCGAATTCATTTTTGGGGTGTTTTTGACGTGTTTTGGGGTCTCCGTTGGGTTTTGCTGGGTTCTTGTTGGTCATCATGTTGGAAAAGTGTAAATTGCGTGTTTTGGAGAACATCAGGTAGGTTTACTGTCTTTTTGGGGTGGATCTATGTTTTTTGCGGATTTTGTTCCAGTTTTGGGGGTGATTCCGTTCTTGTTTGGGGTGTTTTTGATATGTTTTGGGGTCTCCGTTGGGTTTCGTTGGGTTTTCCGTTGGCATCATGGTGGAAAAGGGTAAATTGTGGGTTTTGGAGAACATCAGGTAGGTTTAGGGGGACTTTTGGGGTGGATTCATGGTATTTGTTTTTTTTTTCTGTTTTTCTGGGGTGATTCCGTTCTTGTTTGTGGTGTTTTTGATGTGTTTTGGGGTCTCCGTTGGGTTTTGTTGGGTTCTTGTTGGTCATCATGTTGGAAAAGTGTAAATTGTGGGTTTTGGAGAATATCAGGTGAGTTTAAGTTTTTCTGGGTGGTGAATCTATGGTTTTGGTTGAATTCTTCTGTTTTTTTAGCTTTTTGTTCTGTTTTTGGGGTGGTCCCATTCTTTTTTGGGGTGTTTTTGACATATTTTGGGGTCTCCGTTGGGTTTTGTTGGGTTCTTGTTGTTCATCATGGTGGAAAAGGGTAAATTGTGGGTATTGGAGAACATCAGGTAGGTTTAGGGGGACTTTTGGGGTGGATCAACGGCTTTTAGGGTTTTCTTTCGGTTTTGGGGGTGATCCCGCTTTTTTTTGTGGTGTTTTTGACGTGTTTTGGGGTTTCCGTTGCGTTTCGTTGATTTCCTAATGTGTTTTAAGTTTGTTGGGAGTGGACTTTGGGATTTGGAGAACATCAGGTAGGTTTAGTGTGTTTTTGGGGTGGATCTATGTTTTTGGGGGTTTTCTTTCTTTTTTAGGGGTTATCCTGTTCTTGTTTGGGGTGTTTTCGACTTGTTTTGGGGTCTCCGTTGGGTTTTAGTTGGATTCTCGTTGGTCGTTAAGGTAAATGGGAGTGGATTGTGGGTTTTGAAGAAGATCAGGTGAGTTTAGGGTGGTTTTGCGGGGAAATTCATAGTGTTTGGTGTTTTTTCTTCTGATCCAGTTCTTTTCTGGGGTGTTTTTGAGGTGTTTTTGGGGTTTCCGTTGGGTTTCGTTGAGTTCCTAATGGGTTTTATGGTGGTTGGGAGTGGACATTTGGATTTGGAGAACATCAGGTACGTTTAGAGTGGTTTTGGGATTGGATCCGTGCTTTTTGGGGTTTTCTTTCGTTTTTGGGGGTGATCCTGTTCTTGTCTGGGGTGTTTTGGACGTGTTTTGGGTTCTCCGTTGGGTTTCGTTGGGTTTTCCGTGGTCATCATGCTGGAAAAGTGTAAATTGTGGGTTTTGGAGAACATCAGGTAGGTTTAGGGGGACTTTTGGGGTGGATTCATGGTATTTGGGATTTTCTTCTGTTTTTTTTTGGGGGGGTGATCAAATTCATTTTTGGGGTGTTTTTGACGTGTTTTGGGGTCTCCGTTGGGTTTTGTTGGGTTCTTGTTGGTCATCATGTTGGAAAAGTGTAAATTGCGTGTTTTGGAGAACATCAGGTAGGTTTACTGTCTTTTTGGGGTGGATCTATGTTTTTGGGGGATTTTCTTCCAGTTTTGGGGGTGATTCCGTTCTTGTTTGGGGTGTTTTTGACGTGTTTTGTGGTCTGTGTTTTGTTTCGTTGTGTTTTCCTTGTTCATTTTGGTGTAAAAGGCTGAATAGTGGGTTTTGGAGAACATCAGGTAGGTTTAGGGTGGTTTTGGGATTTGATCCGTGCTTTTTGGGGATTTTGTTCCAGTTTTGGGGGTGATTCCGTTCGTGTTTGTGGTGTTTTTGATGTGTTTTGGGTTCTCCGTTGGGTTTCGTTGGGTTTTCCGTTGGCATCATGGTGGAAAAGTGTAAATTGTGGGTTTTGGAGAACATCAGGTAGGTTTAGGGGGACTTTTGGGGTGGATTCATGGTATTTGTTTTTTTTTTTTTCTGTTTTTCTGGGGTGATCCCGTTCTTTTTTGGTGTGTTTTTGATGTGTTTTGGGGTCTCCGTTGGGTTTTGTTGGGTTTTCCGTTGTCATCATGGTGGAAAAGGGTAAATTGTGGGTTTTGGAGAACATCAGGTAGGTTTAGGGGGACTTTTGGGGTGGATTCATGGTATTTGTTTTTTTTTTCTGTTTTTCTGGGGTGATCCCGTTCTTTTTTGGTGTGTTTTTGATGTGTTTTGGGGTCTCCGTTGGGTTTTGTTGGGTTCTTGTTGGTCATCATGTTGGAAAAGTGTAAATTGTGGGTTTTGGAGAATATCAGGTGAGTTTAAGTTTTTCTGGGTGGTGAATCTATGGTTTTGGTTGAATTCTTCTGTTTTTTTTTTTTTTTTAGCGTTTTCTTCTGTTTTTGGGGTGGTCCCATTCTTTTTTGGGGTGTTTTTGACATATTTTGGGGTCTCCGTTGGGTTTTGTTGGGTTCTTGTTGTTCATCATGGTGAAAACGTGTAAATTGTGGGTATTGGAGAACATCAGGTAGGTTTAGGGGGACTTTTGGGGTGGATCAACGGCTTTTAGGGTTTTCTTTCGGTTTTGGGGGTGATCCCGCTTTTTTTTGTGGTGTTTTTGACGTGTTTTGGGGTTTCCGTTGCGTTTCGTTGATTTCCTAATGTGTTTTAAGTTTGTTGGGAGTGGACTTTGGGATTTGGAGAACATCAGGTAGGTTTAGTGTGTTTTTGGGGTGGATCTATGTTTTTGGGGGTTTTCTTTCTTTTTTAGGGGTTATCCTGTTCTTGTTTGGGGTGTTTTCGACTTGTTTTGGGGTCTCCGTTGGGTTTTAGTTGGATTCTCGTTGGTCGTTAAGGTAAATGGGAGTGGATTGTGGGTTTTGAAGAAGATCAGGTGAGTTTAGGGTGGTTTTGCGGGGAAATTCATAGTGTTTGGTGTTTTTTCTTCTGATCCAGTTCTTTTTTGGGGTGTTTTTGAGGTGTTTTTGGGGTTTCCGTTGGGTTTCGTTGAGTTCCTAATGGGTTTTATGGTGGTTGGGAGTGGACATTTGGATTTGGAGAACATCAGGTACGTTTAGAGTGGTTTTGGGATTGGATCCGTGCTTTTTGGGGTTTTCTTTCGTTTTGGGGGGTGATCCTGTTCTTGTTTGGGGTGTTTTGGACGTGTTTTGGGTTCTCCGTTGGGTTTCGTTGGGTTTTCCGTGGTCATCATGCTGGAAAAGTGTTAATTGTGGCTTTTGGAGAACATCAGGTAGGTTTATGAGGACTTCTGGGGCAGATTCATGGTTTTTAGGGTTTTCTTCTGTTGTTTTTCTAGTGATCCAGTTGTTTTTTGGCGTGTTTTTGACGTGTTTTGGGGTCTCCGTTGGGTTTCATTGGGTTTTTCGTGGTCATCATGGTGGAAAAGTGTAAATTGTGGGTTTTGGAGAACATCAGGTAGATTTAGGGTGTTTTTTGGGTGGATCTATGGTTTTGGAGGATTTTGTTCGAGTTTTGGGGTGATTCAATTCTTTTTTGGGGTTTTTTGGACATGTTTTGGGTTCTCCGTTGGGTTTCGTTGGGTTTTCCGTGGTCATCATGGTGGAAAAGTGTAAATTGTGGGTTTTGGAGAACATCAGGTAGGTTTAGGGGGACTTTTGGGGTGGATTCATGGTATTTGGGGTTTTCTTCTGTTTTTTTGGGGGGGGTGATCGAATTCATTTTTGGGGTGTTTTTGACGTGTTTTGGGGTCTCCGTTGGGTTTTGCTGGGTTCTTGTTGGTCATCATGTTGGAAAAGTGTAAATTGCGGGTTTTGGAGAACATCAGGTAGGTTTACTGTCTTTTTGGGGTAGATCTATGTTTTTGGGGGATTTTCTTCCAGTTTTGGGGGTGATTCCGTTCTTGTTTGGGGTGTTTTTGACGTGTTTTGTGGTCTGTGTTTTGTTTCGTTGTGTTTTCCTTGTTCATTTTGGTGGAAAAGGCTGAATAGTGGGTTTTGGAGAACATCAGGTAGGTTTAGGGTGGTTTTGGGATTTGATCCGTGCTTTTTGGGGATTTTGTTCCAGTTTTGGGGGTGATTCCGTTCTTGTTTGTGGTGTTTTTGATGTGTTTTGGGTTCTCCGTTGGGTTTCGTTGGGTTTTCCGTTGGCATCATGGTGGAAAAGGGTAAATTGTGGGTTTTGGAGAACATCAGGTAGGTTTAGGGGGACTTTTGGGGTGGATTCATGGTATTTGTTTTTTTTTTTTCTGTTTTTCTGGGGTGATCCCGTTCTTTTTTGGTGTGTTTTTGATGTGTTTTGGGGTCTCCGTTGGGTTTTGTTGGGTTTTCCGTTGTCATCATGTTGGAAAAGTGTAAATTGTGGGTTTTGGAGAATATCAGGTGAGTTTAAGTTTTTCTGGGTGTGAATCTATGGTTTTGGTTGAATTCTTTTGTTTTTTTAGCGTTTTCTTCTGTTTTTGGGGTGGTCCCATTCTTTTTTGGGGTGTTTTTGACATATTTTGTGGTCTCCGTTGTTTTTTGTTGGGTTCTTGTTGTTCATCATGGTGAAAACGTGTAAATTGTGGGTATTGGAGAACATCAGGTAGGTTTAGGGGGACTTTTGGGGTGGATCAACGGCTTTTAGGGTTTTCTTTCGGTTTTGGGGGTGATCCCGCTTTTTTTTGTGGTGTTTTTGACGTGTTTTGGGGTTTCCGTTGCGTTTCGTTGATTTCCTAATGTGTTTTAAGTTTGTTGGGAGTGGACTTTGGGATTTGGAGAACATCAGGTAGGTTTAGTGTGTTTTTGGGGTGGATCTATGGTTTTGGGGGTTTTCTTTCTTTTTTAGGGGTTATCCTGTTCTTGTTTGGGGTGTTTTCGACTTGTTTTGGGGTCTCCGTTGGGTTTTAGTTGGATTCTCGTTGGTCGTTAGGGTAAATGGGAGTGGATTGTGGGTTTTGAAGAAGATCAGGTGAGTTTAGGGTGGTTTTGCGGGGAAATTCATAGTGTTTGGTGTTTTTTCTTCTGATCCAGTTCTTTTCTGGGGTGTTTTTGAGGTGTTTTTGGGGTTTCCGTTGGGTTTCGTTGAGTTCCTAATGGGTTTTATGGTGGTTGGGAGTGGACATTTGGATTTGGAGAACATCAGGTACGTTTAGAGTGGTTTTGGGATTGGATCCGTGCTTTTTGGGGTTTTCTTTCGTTTTGGGGGGTGATCCTGTTCTTGTTTGGGGTGTTTTGGACGTGTTTTGGGTTCTCCGTTGGGTTTTGTTGGGTTTTCCGTGGTCATCATGCTGGAAAAGTGTAAATTGTTGGTTTTGGAGAACATCAGGTAGGTTTATGAGGACTTCTGGGGCAGATTCATGGTTTTTAGGGTTTTCTTCTGTTGTTTTTCTAGTGATCCAGTTGTTTTTGTCATGTTTTTGACGTGTTTTGGGGTCTCCGTTGGGTTTCATTGGGTTTTTCGTGGTCATCATGGTGGAAAAGTTTAAATTGTGGGTTTTGGAGAACATCAGGTAGATTTAGGGTGTTTTTTGGGTGGATCTATGGTTTTGGAGGATTTTGTTCCAGTTTTGGGGTGATCCAATTCTTTTTTGGGGTGTTTTGGACATGTTTTGGGTTCTCCGTTGGGTTTCGTTGTGTTTTCCGTGGTCATCATGCTGGAAAAGTGTAAATTGTTGGTTTTGGAGAACATCAGGTAGGTTTATGAGGACTTCTGGGGCAGATTCATGGTTTTTAGGGTTTTCTTCTGTTGTTTTTCTAGTGATCCAGTTGTTTTTGTCATGTTTTTGACGTGTTTTGGGGTCTCCGTTGGGTTTCATTGGGTTTTTCGTGGTCATCATGGTGGAAAAGTTTAAATTGTGGGTTTTGGAGAACATCAGGTAGATTTAGGGTGTTTTTTGGGTGGATCTATGGTTTTGGAGGATTTTGTTCCAGTTTTGGGGTGATCCAATTCTTTTTTGGGGTGTTTTGGACATGTTTTGGGTTCTCCGTTGGGTTTCGTTGTGTTTTCCGTGGTCATCATGGTGGAAAAGTGTAAATTGTGGGTTTTGGAGAACATCAGGTAGGTTTAGGGGGACTTTTGGGGTGGATTCATGGTATTTGGGGTTTTCTTCTGTTTTTTTGGGGGGGGTGATCGAATTCATTTTTGGGGTGTTTTTGACGTGTTTTGGGGTCTCCGTTGGGTTTTGCTGGGTTCTTGTTGTTCATCATGGTGAAAACGTGTAAATTGTGGGTTTTGGAGAACATCAGGTAGGTTTACTGTCTTTTTGGGGTGGATCTATGTTTTTGGGGGATTTTCTTCCAGTTTTGGGGGTGATTCCGTTCTTGTTTGGGGTGTTTTTGACGTGTTTTGTGGTCTCTGTTTTGTTTCGTTGTGTTTTCCTTGTTCATTTTGGTGGAAAAGGCTGAATAGTGGGTTTTGGAGAACATCAGGTAGGTTTAGGGTGGTTTTGGGATTTGATCCGTGCTTTTTGGGGATTTTGTTCCAGTTTTGGGGGTGATTCCGTTCTTGTTTGTGGTGTTTTTGATGTGTTTTGGGTTCTCCGTTGGGTTTCGTTGGGTTTTCCGTTGGCATCATGGTGGAAAAGGGTAAATTGTGGGTTTTGGAGAACATCAGGTAGGTTTAGGGGGACTTTTGGGGTGGATTCATGGTATTTGTTTTTTTTTTCTGTTTTTCTGGGGTGATCCCGTTCTTTTTTGGTGTGATTTGATGTGTTTTGGGGTCTCCGTTGGGTTTTGTTGGGTTCTTGTTGGTCATCATGTTGGAAAAGTGTAAATTGTGGGTTTTGGAGAACATCAGGTAGGTTTAGTGTGTTTTTGGGGTGGATCTATGGTTTTGGGGGTTTTCTTTCTTTTTTAGGGGTTATCCTGTTCTTGTTTGGGGTGTTTTCGACTTGTTTTGGGGTCTCCGTTGGGTTTTAGTTGGATTCTCGTTGGTCGTTAAGGTAAATGGGAGTGGATTGTGGGTTTTGAAGAAGATCAGGTGAGTTTAGGGTGGTTTTGCGGGGAAATTCATAGTGTTTGGTGTTTTTTCTTCTGATCCAGTTCTTTTTTGGGGTGTTTTTGAGGTGTTTTTGGGGTTTCCGTTGGGTTTCGTTGAGTTCCTAATGGGTTTTATGGTGGTTGGGAGTGGACATTTGGATTTGGAGAACATCAGGTACGTTTAGAGTGGTTTTGGGATTGGATCCGTGCTTTTTGGGGTTTTCTTTCGTTTTGGGGGGTGATCCTGTTCTTGTTTGGGGTGTTTTGGACGTGTTTTGGGTTCTCCGTTGGGTTTCGTTGTGTTTTCCGTGGTCATCATGGTGGAAAAGTGTAAATTGTGGGTTTTGGAGAACATCAGGTAGGTTTATGAGGACTTCTGGGGCAGATTCATGGTTTTTAGGGTTTTGTTCTGTTTTTTCTAGTGATCCAGTTGTTTTTTGGCATGTTTTTGACGTGTTTTGGGGTCTCCGTTGGGTTTCATTGGGTTTCTCGTGGTCATCATGGTGGAAAAGTGTAAATTGTGGGTTTTGGAGAACATCAGGTAGGTTTAGGGGGACTTTTGGGGTGGATTCATGGTATTTGGGATTTTCTTCTGTTTTTTTGGGGGGGGTGATCGAATTCATTTTTGGGGTGTTTTTGACGTGTTTTGGGGTCTCCGTTGGGTTTTGCTGGGTTCTTGTTGGTCATCATGTTGGAAAAGTGTAAATTGCGTGTTTTGGAGAACATCAGGTAGGTTTACTGTTTTTTGGGGTGGATCTATGTTTTTTGCGGATTTTGTTCCAGTTTTGGGGGTGATTCCGTTCTTGTTTGGGGTGTTTTTGATATGTTTTGGGGTCTCCGTTGGGTTTCGTTGGGTTTTCCGTTGGCATCATGGTGGAAAAGGGTAAATTGTGGGTTTTGGAGAACATCAGGTAGGTTTATGAGGACTTCTGGGGCAGATTCATGGTTTTTAGGGTTTTGTTCTGTTTTTTCTAGTGATCCAGTTGTTTTTTGGCATGTTTTTGACGTGTTTTGGGGTCTCCGTTGGGTTTCATTGGGTTTCTCGTGGTCATCATGGTGGAAAAGTGTAAATTGTGGGTTTTGGAGAACATCAGGTAGGTTTAGGGGGACTTTTGGGGTGGATTCATGGTATTTGGGATTTTCTTCTGTTTTTTTGGGGGGGGTGATCGAATTCATTTTTGGGGTGTTTTTGACGTGTTTTGGGGTCTCCGTTGGGTTTTGCTGGGTTCTTGTTGGTCATCATGTTGGAAAAGTGTAAATTGCGTGTTTTGGAGAACATCAGGTAGGTTTACTGTTTTTTGGGGTGGATCTATGTTTTTTGCGGATTTTGTTCCAGTTTTGGGGGTGATTCCGTTCTTGTTTGGGGTGTTTTTGACGTGTTTTGTGGTCTGTGTTTTGTTTCGTTGTGTTTTCCTTGTTCATTTTGGTGGAAAAGGCTGAATAGTGGGTTTTGGAGAACATCAGGTAGGTTTAGGGTGGTTTTGGGATTTGATCCGTGCTTTTTGGGGATTTTGTTCCAGTTTTGGGGGTGATTCCGTTCTTGTTTGTGGTGTTTTTGATGTGTTTTGGGTTCTCCGTTGGGTTTCGTTGGGTTTTCCGTTGGCATCATGGTGGAAAAGGGTAAATTGTGGGTTTTGGAGAACATCAGGTAGGTTTAGGGGGACTTTTGGGGTGGATTCATGGTATTTGTTTTTTTTTTCTGTTTTTCTGGGGTGATCCCGTTCTTTTTTGGTGTGTTTTTGATGTGTTTTGGGGTCTCCGTTGGGTTTTGTTGGGTTCTTGTTGGTCATCATGTTGGAAAAGTGTAAATTGTGGGTTTTGGAGAATATCAGGTGAGTTTAAGTTTTTCTGGGTGGTGAATCTATGGTTTTGGTTGAATTCTTCTGTTTTTTTTTTAGCGTTTTCTTCTGTTTTTGGGGTGGTCCCATTCTTGTTTGGGGTGTTTTTGACATATTTTGGGGTCTCCGTTGGTTTTTGTTGGGTTCTTGTTGTTCATCATGGTGGAAAAGGGTAAATTGTGGGTATTGGAGAACATCAGGTAGGTTTAGGGGGACTTTTGGGGTGGATCAACGGCTTTTAGGGTTTTCTTTCGGTTTTGGGGGTGATCCCGCTTTTTTTTGTGGTGTTTTTGACGTGTTTTGGGGTTTCCGTTGCGTTTCGTTGATTTCCTAATGTGTTTTAAGTTTGTTGGGAGTGGACTTTGGGATTTGGAGAACATCAGGTAGGTTTAGTGTGTTTTTGGGGTGGATCTATGGTTTTGGGGGTTTTCTTTCTTTTTTAGGGGTTATCCTGTTCTTGTTTGGGGTGTTTTCGACTTGTTTTGGGGTCTCCGTTGGGTTTTAGTTGGATTCTCGTTGGTCGTTAGGGTAAATGGGAGTGGATTGTGGGTTTTGAAGAAGATCAGGTGAGTTTAGGGTGGTTTTGCGGGGAAATTCATAGTGTTTGGTGTTTTTTCTTCTGATCCAGTTCTTTTCTGGGGTGTTTTTGAGGTGTTTTTGGGGTTTCCGTTGGGTTTCGTTGAGTTCCTAATGGGTTTTATGGTGGTTGGGAGTGGACATTTGGATTTGGAGAACATCAGGTACGTTTAGAGTGGTTTTGGGATTGGATCCGTGCTTTTTGGGGTTTTCTTTCGTTTTTGGGGGTGATCCTGTTCTTGTTTGGGGTGTTTTGGACGTGTTTTGGGTTCTCCGTTGGGTTTCGTTGTGTTTTCCGTGGTCATCATGGTGGAAAAGTGTAAATTGTGGGTTTTGGAGAACATCAGGTAGGTTTATGAGGACTTCTGGGGCAGATTCATGGTTTTTAGGGTTTTGTTCTGTTTTTTCTAGTGATCCAGTTGTTTTTTGGCATGTTTTTGACGTGTTTTGGGGTCTCCGTTGGGTTTCATTGGGTTTCTCGTGGTCATCATGGTGGAAAAGTGTAAATTGTGGGTTTTGGAGAACATCAGGTAGGTTTAGGGGGACTTTTGGGGTGGATTCATGGTATTTGGGGTTTTCTTCTGTTTTTTTGGGGGGGGTGATCGAATTCATTTTTGGGGTGTTTTTGACGTGTTTTGGGGTCTCCGTTGGGTTTTGCTGGGTTCTTGTTGGTCATCATGTTGGAAAAGTGTAAATTGCGTGTTTTGGAGAACATCAGGTAGGTTTACTGTCTTTTTGGGGTGGATCTATGTTTTTTGCGGATTTTGTTCCAGTTTTGGGGGTGATTCCGTTCTTGTTTGGGGTGTTTTTGATATGTTTTGGGGTCTCCGTTGGGTTTCGTTGGGTTTTCCGTTGGCATCATGGTGGAAAAGGGTAAATTGTGGGTTTTGGAGAACATCAGGTAGGTTTAGGGGGACTTTTGGGGTGGATTCATGGTATTTGTTTTTTTTTTCTGTTTTTCTGGGGTGATTCCGTTCTTGTTTGTGGTGTTTTTGATGTGTTTTGGGGTCTCCGTTGGGTTTTGTTGGGTTCTTGTTGGTCATCATGTTGGAAAAGTGTAAATTGTGGGTTTTGGAGAATATCAGGTGAGTTTAAGTTTTTCTGGGTGGTGAATCTATGGTTTTGGTTGAATTCTTCTGTTTTTTTAGCTTTTTGTTCTGTTTTTGGGGTGGTCCCATTCTTTTTTGGGGTGTTTTTGACATATTTTGGGGTCTCCGTTGGGTTTTGTTGGGTTCTTGTTGTTCATCATGGTGGAAAAGGGTAAATTGTGGGTATTGGAGAACATCAGGTAGGTTTAGGGGGACTTTTGGGGTGGATCAACGGCTTTTAGGGTTTTCTTTCGGTTTTGGGGGTGATCCCGCTTTTTTTTGTGGTGTTTTTGACGTGTTTTGGGGTTTCCGTTGCGTTTCGTTGATTTCCTAATGTGTTTTAAGTTTGTTGGGAGTGGACTTTGGGATTTGGAGAACATCAGGTAGGTTTAGTGTGTTTTTGGGGTGGATCTATGTTTTTTGGGGTTTTCTTTCTTTTTTAGGGGTTATCCTGTTCTTGTTTGGGGTGTTTTCGACTTGTTTTGGGGTCTCCGTTGGGTTTTAGTTGGATTCTCGTTGGTCGTTAAGGTAAATGGGAGTGGATTGTGGGTTTTGAAGAAGATCAGGTGAGTTTAGGGTGGTTTTGCGGGGAAATTCATAGTGTTTGGTGTTTTTTCTTCTGATCCAGTTCTTTTCTGGGGTGTTTTTGAGGTGTTTTTGGGGTTTCCGTTGGGTTTCGTTGAGTTCCTAATGGGTTTTATGGTGGTTGGGAGTGGACATTTGGATTTGGAGAACATCAGGTACGTTTAGAGTGGTTTTGGGATTGGATCCGTGCTTTTTGGGGTTTTCTTTCGTTTTTGGGGGTGATCCTGTTCTTGTCTGGGGTGTTTTGGACGTGTTTTGGGTTCTCCGTTGGGTTTCGTTGGGTTTTCCGTGGTCATCATGGTGGAAAAGTGTAAATTGTGGGTTTTGGAGAACATCAGGTAGGTTTATGAGGACTTCTGGGGCAGATTCATGGTTTTTAGGGTTTTCTTCTGTTGTTTTTCTAGTGATCCAGTTGTTTTTTGGCATATTTTTGACGTGTTTTGGGGTCTCCGTTGGGTTTCATTGGGTTTTTCGTGGTCATCATGGTGGAAAAGTGTAAATTGTGGGTTTTGGAGAACATCAGGTAGGTTTAGGGGGACTTTTGGGGTGGATTCATGGTATTTGGGATTTTCTTCTGTTTTTTTTTGGGGGGGTGATCAAATTCATTTTTGGGGTGTTTTTGACGTGTTTTGGGGTCTCCGTTGGGTTTTGTTGGGTTCTTGTTGGTCATCATGTTGGAAAAGTGTAAATTGCGTGTTTTGGAGAACATCAGGTAGGTTTACTGTCTTTTTGGGGTGGATCTATGTTTTTGGGGGATTTTCTTCCAGTTTTGGGGGTGATTCCGTTCTTGTTTGGGGTGTTTTTGACGTGTTTTGTGGTCTGTGTTTTGTTTCGTTGTGTTTTCCTTGTTCATTTTGGTGTAAAAGGCTGAATAGTGGGTTTTGGAGAACATCAGGTAGGTTTAGGGTGGTTTTGGGATTTGATCCGTGCTTTTTGGGGATTTTGTTCCAGTTTTGGGGGTGATTCCGTTCGTGTTTGTGGTGTTTTTGATGTGTTTTGGGTTCTCCGTTGGGTTTCGTTGGGTTTTCCGTTGGCATCATGGTGGAAAAGTGTAAATTGTGGGTTTTGGAGAACATCAGGTAGGTTTAGGGGGACTTTTGGGGTGGATTCATGGTATTTGTTTTTTTTTTTTTCTGTTTTTCTGGGGTGATCCCGTTCTTTTTTGGTGTGTTTTTGATGTGTTTTGGGGTCTCCGTTGGGTTTTGTTGGGTTTTCCGTTGTCATCATGGTGGAAAAGGGTAAATTGTGGGTTTTGGAGAACATCAGGTAGGTTTAGGGGGACTTTTGGGGTGGATTCATGGTATTTGTTTTTTTTTTCTGTTTTTCTGGGGTGATCCCGTTCTTTTTTGGTGTGTTTTTGATGTGTTTTGGGGTCTCCGTTGGGTTTTGTTGGGTTCTTGTTGGTCATCATGTTGGAAAAGTGTAAATTGTGGGTTTTGGAGAATATCAGGTGAGTTTAAGTTTTTCTGGGTGGTGAATCTATGGTTTTGGTTGAATTCTTCTGTTTTTTTTTTTTTTTTAGCGTTTTCTTCTGTTTTTGGGGTGGTCCCATTCTTTTTTGGGGTGTTTTTGACATATTTTGGGGTCTCCGTTGGGTTTTGTTGGGTTCTTGTTGTTCATCATGGTGAAAACGTGTAAATTGTGGGTATTGGAGAACATCAGGTAGGTTTAGGGGGACTTTTGGGGTGGATCAACGGCTTTTAGGGTTTTCTTTCGGTTTTGGGGGTGATCCCGCTTTTTTTTGTGGTGTTTTTGACGTGTTTTGGGGTTTCCGTTGCGTTTCGTTGATTTCCTAATGTGTTTTAAGTTTGTTGGGAGTGGACTTTGGGATTTGGAGAACATCAGGTAGGTTTAGTGTGTTTTTGGGGTGGATCTATGTTTTTGGGGGTTTTCTTTCTTTTTTAGGGGTTATCCTGTTCTTGTTTGGGGTGTTTTCGACTTGTTTTGGGGTCTCCGTTGGGTTTTAGTTGGATTCTCGTTGGTCGTTAAGGTAAATGGGAGTGGATTGTGGGTTTTGAAGAAGATCAGGTGAGTTTAGGGTGGTTTTGCGGGGAAATTCATAGTGTTTGGTGTTTTTTCTTCTGATCCAGTTCTTTTTTGGGGTGTTTTTGAGGTGTTTTTGGGGTTTCCGTTGGGTTTCGTTGAGTTCCTAATGGGTTTTATGGTGGTTGGGAGTGGACATTTGGATTTGGAGAACATCAGGTACGTTTAGAGTGGTTTTGGGATTGGATCCGTGCTTTTTGGGGTTTTCTTTCGTTTTGGGGGGTGATCCTGTTCTTGTTTGGGGTGTTTTGGACGTGTTTTGGGTTCTCCGTTGGGTTTCGTTGGGTTTTCCGTGGTCATCATGCTGGAAAAGTGTTAATTGTGGCTTTTGGAGAACATCAGGTAGGTTTATGAGGACTTCTGGGGCAGATTCATGGTTTTTAGGGTTTTCTTCTGTTGTTTTTCTAGTGATCCAGTTGTTTTTTGGCGTGTTTTTGACGTGTTTTGGGGTCTCCGTTGGGTTTCATTGGGTTTTTCGTGGTCATCATGGTGGAAAAGTGTAAATTGTGGGTTTTGGAGAACATCAGGTAGATTTAGGGTGTTTTTTGGGTGGATCTATGGTTTTGGAGGATTTTGTTCGAGTTTTGGGGTGATTCAATTCTTTTTTGGGGTTTTTTGGACATGTTTTGGGTTCTCCGTTGGGTTTCGTTGGGTTTTCCGTGGTCATCATGGTGGAAAAGTGTAAATTGTGGGTTTTGGAGAACATCAGGTAGGTTTAGGGGGACTTTTGGGGTGGATTCATGGTATTTGGGGTTTTCTTCTGTTTTTTTGGGGGGGGTGATCGAATTCATTTTTGGGGTGTTTTTGACGTGTTTTGGGGTCTCCGTTGGGTTTTGCTGGGTTCTTGTTGGTCATCATGTTGGAAAAGTGTAAATTGCGGGTTTTGGAGAACATCAGGTAGGTTTACTGTCTTTTTGGGGTAGATCTATGTTTTTGGGGGATTTTCTTCCAGTTTTGGGGGTGATTCCGTTCTTGTTTGGGGTGTTTTTGACGTGTTTTGTGGTCTCTGTTTTGTTTCGTTGTGTTTTCCTTGTTCATTTTGGTGGAAAAGGCTGAATAGTGGGTTTTGGAGAACATCAGGTAGGTTTAGGGTGGTTTTGGGATTTGATCCGTGCTTTTTGGGGATTTTGTTCCAGTTTTGGGGGTGATTCCGTTCTTGTTTGTGGTGTTTTTGATGTGTTTTGGGTTCTCCGTTGGGTTTCGTTGGGTTTTCCGTTGGCATCATGGTGGAAAAGGGTAAATTGTGGGTTTTGGAGAACATCAGGTAGGTTTAGGGGGACTTTTGGGGTGGATTCATGGTATTTGTTTTTTTTTTTTCTGTTTTTCTGGGGTGATCCCGTTCTTTTTTGGTGTGTTTTTGATGTGTTTTGGGGTCTCCGTTGGGTTTTGTTGGGTTTTCCGTTGTCATCATGTTGGAAAAGTGTAAATTGTGGGTTTTGGAGAATATCAGGTGAGTTTAAGTTTTTCTGGGTGTGAATCTATGGTTTTGGTTGAATTCTTTTGTTTTTTTAGTGTTTTCTTCTGTTTTTGGGGTGGTCCCATTCTTTTTTGGGGTGTTTTTGACATATTTTGTGGTCTCCGTTGTTTTTTGTTGGGTTCTTGTTGTTCATCATGGTGAAAACGTGTAAATTGTGGGTATTGGAGAACATCAGGTAGGTTTAGGGGGACTTTTGGGGTGGATCAACGGCTTTTAGGGTTTTCTTTCGGTTTTGGGGGTGATCCCGCTTTTTTTTGTGGTGTTTTTGACGTGTTTTGGGGTTTCCGTTGCGTTTCGTTGATTTCCTAATGTGTTTTAAGTTTGTTGGGAGTGGACTTTGGGATTTGGAGAACATCAGGTAGGTTTAGTGTGTTTTTG
Source organism: Aythya ferina (assembly GCF_964211825.1). NCBI lineage: Eukaryota > Metazoa > Chordata > Aves > Anseriformes > Anatidae > Aythya > Aythya ferina. Next base: position 76,876 of record NW_028181418.1, read on the forward strand.
GGGTGGATCTATGGTTTTGGGGGTTTTCTTTCTTTTTTAGGGGTTATCCTGTTCTTGTTTGGGGTGTTTTCGACTTGTTTTGGGGTCTCCGTTGGGTTTTAGTTGGATTCTCGTTGGTCGTTAGGGTAAATGGGAGTGGATTGTGGGTTTTGAAGAAGATCAGGTGAGTTTAGGGTGGTTTTGCGGGGAAATTCATAGTGTTTGGTGTTTTTTCTTCTGATCCAGTTCTTTTCTGGGGTGTTTTTGAGGTGTTTTTGGGGTTTCCGTTGGGTTTCGTTGAGTTCCTAATGGGTTTTATGGTGGTTGGGAGTGGACATTTGGATTTGGAGAACATCAGGTACGTTTAGAGTGGTTTTGGGATTGGATCCGTGCTTTTTGGGGTTTTCTTTCGTTTTGGGGGGTGATCCTGTTCTTGTTTGGGGTGTTTTGGACGTGTTTTGGGTTCTCCGTTGGGTTTTGTTGGGTTTTCCGTGGTCATCATGCTGGAAAAGTGTAAATTGTTGGTTTTGGAGAACATCAGGTAGGTTTATGAGGACTTCTGGGGCAGATTCATGGTTTTTAGGGTTTTCTTCTGTTGTTTTTCTAGTGATCCAGTTGTTTTTGTCATGTTTTTGACGTGTTTTGGGGTCTCCGTTGGGTTTCATTGGGTTTTTCGTGGTCATCATGGTGGAAAAGTTTAAATTGTGGGTTTTGGAGAACATCAGGTAGATTTAGGGTGTTTTTTGGGTGGATCTATGGCTTTGGAGGATTTTGTTCCAGTTTTGGGGTGATCCAATTCTTTTTTGGGGTGTTTTGGACATGTTTTGGGTTCTCCGTTGGGTTTCGTTGTGTTTTCCGTGGTCATCATGGTGGAAAAGTGTAAATTGTGGGTTTTGGAGAACATCAGGTAGGTTTAGGGGGACTTTTGGGGTGGATTCATGGTATTTGGGGTTTTCTTCTGTTTTTTTGGGGGGGGTGATCGAATTCATTTTTGGGGTGTTTTTGACGTGTTTTGGGGTCTCCGTTGGGTTTTGCTGGGTTCTTGTTGGTCATCATGTTGGAAAAGTGTAAATTGCGGGTTTTGGAGAACATCAGGTAGGTTTACTGTCTTTTTGGGGTGGATCTATGTTTTTGGGGGATTTTCTTCCAGTTTTGGGGGTGATTCCGTTCTTGTTTGGGGTGTTTTTGACGTGTTTTGTGGTCTGTGTTTTGTTTCGTTGTGTTTTCCTTGTTCATTTTGGTGGAAAAGGCTGAATAGTGGGTTTTGGAGAACATCAGGTAGGTTTAGGGTGGTTTTGGGATTTGATCCGTGCTTTTTGGGGATTTTGTTCCAGTTTTGGGGGTGATTCCGTTCTTGTTTGTGGTGTTTTTGATGTGTTTTGGGTTCTCCGTTGGGTTTCGTTGGGTTTTCCGTTGGCATCATGGTGGAAAAGGGTAAATTGTGGGTTTTGGAGAACATCAGGTAGGTTTAGGGGGACTTTTGGGGTGGATTCATGGTATTTGGTTTTTTTTTTTCTGTTTTTCTGGGGTGATCCCGTTCTTTTTTGGTGTGTTTTTGATGTGTTTTGGGGTCTCCGTTGGGTTTTGTTGGGTTCTTGTTGGTCATCATGTTGGAAAAGTGTAAATTGTGGGTTTTGGAGAATATCAGGTGAGTTTAAGTTTTTCTGGGTGGTGAATCTATGGTTTTGGTTGAATTCTTCTGTTTTTTTTAGCTTTTTCTTCTGTTTTTGGGGTGGTCCCATTCTTTTTTGGGGTGTTTTTGACATATTTTGGGGTCTCCGTTGGGTTTTGTTGGGTTCTTGTTGTTCATCATGGTGAAAACGTGTAAATTGTGGGTATTGGAGAACATCAGGTAGGTTTAGGGGGACTTTTGGGGTGGATCAACGGCTTTTAGGGTTTTCTTTCGGTTTTGGGGGTGATCCCGCTTTTTTTTTGTGGTGTTTTTGACGTGTTTTGGGGTTTCCGTTGCGTTTCGTTGATTTCCTAATGTGTTTTAAGTTTGTTGGGAGTGGACTTTGGGATTTGGAGAACATCAGGTAGGTTTAGTGTGTTTTTGGGGTGGATCTATGTTTTTTGGGGTTTTCTTTCTTTTTTAGGGGTTATCCTGTTCCTCTTTGGGGTGTTTTCGACTTGTTTTGGGGTCTCCGTTGGGTTTTAGTTGGATTCTCGTTGGTCGTTAGGGTAAATGGGAGTGGATTGTGGGTTTTGAAGAAGATCAGGTGAGTTTAGGGTGGTTTTGCGGGGAAATTCATAGTGTTTGGTGTTTTTTCTTCTGATCCAGTTCTTTTCTGGGGTGTTTTTGAGGTGTTTTTGGGGTTTCCGTTGGGTTTCGTTGAGTTCCTAATGGGTTTTATGGTGGTTGGGAGTGGACATTTGGATTTGGAGAACATCAGGTACGTTTAGAGTGGTTTTGGGATTGGATCCGTGCTTTTTGGGGTTTTCTTTCGTTTTGGGGGGTGATCCTGTTCTTGTTTGGGGTGTTTTGGACGTGTTTTGGGTTCTCCGTTGGGTTTTGTTGGGTTTTCCGTGGTCATCATGCTGGAAAAGTGTAAATTGTTGGTTTTGGAGAACATCAGGTAGGTTTATGAGGACTTCTGGGGCAGATTCATGGTTTTTAGGGTTTTCTTCTGTTGTTTTTCTAGTGATCCAGTTGTTTTTGTCATGTTTTTGACGTGTTTTGGGGTCTCCGTTGGGTTTCATTGGGTTTTTCGTGGTCATCATGGTGGAAAAGTTTAAATTGTGGGTTTTGGAGAACATCAGGTAGATTTAGGGTGTTTTTTGGGTGGATCTATGGTTTTGGAGGATTTTGTTCCAGTTTTGGGGTGATCCAATTCTTTTTTGGGGTGTTTTGGACATGTTTTGGGTTCTCCGTTGGGTTTCGTTGTGTTTTCCGTGGTCATCATGGTGGAAAAGTGTAAATTGTGGGTTTTGGAGAACATCAGGTAGGTTTAGGGGGACTTTTGGGGTGGATTCATGGTATTTGGGGTTTTCTTCTGTTTTTTTGGGGGGGGTGATCGAATTCATTTTTGGGGTGTTTTTGACGTGTTTTGGGGTCTCCGTTGGGTTTTGCTGGGTTCTTGTTGTTCATCATGGTGAAAACGTGTAAATTGTGGGTTTTGGAGAACATCAGGTAGGTTTACTGTCTTTTTGGGGTGGATCTATGTTTTTGGGGGATTTTCTTCCAGTTTTGGGGGTGATTCCGTTCTTGTTTGGGGTGTTTTTGACGTGTTTTGTGGTCTCTGTTTTGTTTCGTTGTGTTTTCCTTGTTCATTTTGGTGGAAAAGGCTGAATAGTGGGTTTTGGAGAACATCAGGTAGGTTTAGGGTGGTTTTGGGATTTGATCCGTGCTTTTTGGGGATTTTGTTCCAGTTTTGGGGGTGATTCCGTTCTTGTTTGTGGTGTTTTTGATGTGTTTTGGGTTCTCCGTTGGGTTTCGTTGGGTTTTCCGTTGGCATCATGGTGGAAAAGGGTAAATTGTGGGTTTTGGAGAACATCAGGTAGGTTTAGGGGGACTTTTGGGGTGGATTCATGGTATTTGTTTTTTTTTTCTGTTTTTCTGGGGTGATCCCGTTCTTTTTTGGTGTGATTTGATGTGTTTTGGGGTCTCCGTTGGGTTTTGTTGGGTTCTTGTTGGTCATCATGTTGGAAAAGTGTAAATTGTGGGTTTTGGAGAACATCAGGTAGGTTTAGTGTGTTTTTGGGGTGGATCTATGGTTTTGGGGGTTTTCTTTCTTTTTTAGGGGTTATCCTGTTCTTGTTTGGGGTGTTTTCGACTTGTTTTGGGGTCTCCGTTGGGTTTTAGTTGGATTCTCGTTGGTCGTTAAGGTAAATGGGAGTGGATTGTGGGTTTTGAAGAAGATCAGGTGAGTTTAGGGTGGTTTTGCGGGGAAATTCATAGTGTTTGGTGTTTTTTCTTCTGATCCAGTTCTTTTTTGGGGTGTTTTTGAGGTGTTTTTGGGGTTTCCGTTGGGTTTCGTTGAGTTCCTAATGGGTTTTATGGTGGTTGGGAGTGGACATTTGGATTTGGAGAACATCAGGTACGTTTAGAGTGGTTTTGGGATTGGATCCGTGCTTTTTGGGGTTTTCTTTCGTTTTGGGGGGTGATCCTGTTCTTGTTTGGGGTGTTTTGGACGTGTTTTGGGTTCTCCGTTGGGTTTTGTTGGGTTTTCCGTGGTCATCATGCTGGAAAAGTGTAAATTGTTGGTTTTGGAGAACATCAGGTAGGTTTATGAGGACTTCTGGGGCAGATTCATGGTTTTTAGGGTTTTCTTCTGTTGTTTTTCTAGTGATCCAGTTGTTTTTGTCATGTTTTTGACGTGTTTTGGGGTCTCCGTTGGGTTTCATTGGGTTTTTCGTGGTCATCATGGTGGAAAAGTTTAAATTGTGGGTTTTGGAGAACATCAGGTAGATTTAGGGTGTTTTTTGGGTGGATCTATGGTTTTGGAGGATTTTGTTCCAGTTTTGGGGTGATCCAATTCTTTTTTGGGGTGTTTTGGACATGTTTTGGGTTCTCCGTTGGGTTTCGTTGTGTTTTCCGTGGTCATCATGGTGGAAAAGTGTAAATTGTGGGTTTTGGAGAACATCAGGTAGGTTTAGGGGGACTTTTGGGGTGGATTCATGGTATTTGGGGTTTTCTTCTGTTTTTTTTGGGGGGGTGATCGAATTCATTTTTGGGGTGTTTTTGACGTGTTTTTGGGTCTCTGTTGGGTTTTGCTGGGTTCTTGTTGGTCATCATGTTGGAAAAGTGTAAATTGCGTGTTTTGGAGAACATCAGGTAGGTTTACTGTCTTTTTGGGGTGGATCTATGTTTTTGGGGGATTTTCTTCCAGTTTTGGGGGTGATTCCGTTCTTGTTTGGGGTGTTTTTGACGTGTTTTGTGGTCTCTGTTTTGTTTCGTTGTGTTTTCCTTGTTCATTTTGGTGGAAAAGGCTGAATAGTGGGTTTTGGAGAACATCAGGTAGGTTTAGGGTGGTTTTGGGATTTGATCCGTGCTTTTTGGGGATTTTGTTCCAGTTTTGGGGGTGATTCCGTTCTTGTTTGTGGTGTTTTTGATGTGTTTTGGGTTCTCCGTTGGGTTTCGTTGGGTTTTCCGTTGGCATCATGGTGGAAAAGGGTAAATTGTGGGTTTTGGAGAACATCAGGTAGGTTTAGGGGGACTTTTGGGGTGGATTCATGGTATTTGTTTTTTTTTTTTCTGTTTTTCTGGGGTGATCCCGTTCTTTTTTGGTGTGTTTTTGATGTGTTTTGGGGTCTCCGTTGGGTTTTGTTGGGTTCTTGTTGGTCATCATGTTGGAAAAGTGTAAATTGTGGGTTTTGGAGAATATCAGGTGAGTTTAAGTTTTTCTGGGTGGTGAATCTATGGTTTTGGTTGAATTCTTCTGTTGTTTTTTTTAGCTTTTTCTTCTGTTTTTGGGGTGGTCCCATTCTTTTTTGGGGTGTTTTTGACATATTTTGGGGTCTCCGTTGGGTTTTGTTGGGTTCTTGTTGTTCATCATGGTGAAAACGTGTAAATTGTGGGTATTGGAGAACATCAGGTAGGTTTAGGGGGACTTTTGGGGTGGATCAACGGCTTTTAGGGTTTTCTTTCGGTTTTGGGGGTGATCCCGCTTTTTTTTGTGGTGTTTTTGACGTGTTTTGGGGTTTCCGTTGCGTTTCGTTGATTTCCTAATGTGTTTTAAGTTTGTTGGGAGTGGACTTTGGGATTTGGAGAACATCAGGTAGGTTTAGTGTGTTTTTGGGGTGGATCTATGTTTTTGGGGGTTTTCTTTCTTTTTTAGGGGTTATCCTGTTCTTGTTTGGGGTGTTTTCGACTTGTTTTGGGGTCTCCGTTGGGTTTTAGTTGGATTCTCGTTGGTCGTTAAGGTAAATGGGAGTGGATTGTGGGTTTTGAAGAAGATCAGGTGAGTTTAGGGTGGTTTTGCGGGGAAATTCATAGTGTTTGGTGTTTTTTCTTCTGATCCAGTTCTTTTCTGGGGTGTTTTTGAGGTGTTTTTGGGGTTTCCGTTGGGTTTCGTTGAGTTCCTAATGGGTTTTATGGTGGTTGGGAGTGGACATTTGGATTTGGAGAACATCAGGTACGTTTAGAGTGGTTTTGGGATTGGATCCGTGCTTTTTGGGGTTTTCTTTCGTTTTTGGGGGTGATCCTGTTCTTGTTTGGGGTGTTTTGGACGTGTTTTGGGTTCTCCGTTGGGTTTTGTTGGGTTTTCCGTGGTCATCATGCTGGAAAAGTGTAAATTGTTGGTTTTGGAGAACATCAGGTAGGTTTATGAGGACTTCTGGGGCAGATTCATGGTTTTTAGGGTTTTCTTCTGTTGTTTTTCTAGTGATCCAGTTGTTTTTGTCATGTTTTTGACGTGTTTTGGGGTCTCCGTTGGGTTTTGTTGGGTTTTCCGTGGTCATCATGGTGGAAAAGTTTAAATTGTGGGTTTTGGAGAACATCAGGTAGATTTATGAGGACTTCTGGGGCAGATTCATGGTTTTTAGGGTTTTCTTCTGTTGTTTTTCTAGTGATCCAGTTGTTTTTGTCATGTTTTTGACGTGTTTTGGGTTCTCCGTTGGGTTTCGTTGTGTTTTCCGTGGTCATCATGGTGGAAAAGTGTAAATTGTGGGTTTTGGAGAACATCAGGTAGGTTTAGGGGGACTTTTGGGGTGGATTCATGGTATTTGGGGTTTTCTTCTGTTTTTTTGGGGGGGGTGATCGAATTCATTTTTGGGGTGTTTTTGACGTGTTTTGGGGTCTCTGTTGGGTTTTGCTGGGTTCTTGTTGGTCATCATGGTGGAAAAGTTTAAATTGTGGGTTTTGGAGAACATCAGGTAGATTTATGAGGACTTCTGGGGCAGATTCATGGTTTTTAGGGTTTTCTTCTGTTGTTTTTCTAGTGATCCAGTTGTTTTTGTCATGTTTTTGACGTGTTTTGGGTTCTCCGTTGGGTTTCGTTGTGTTTTCCGTGGTCATCATGGTGGAAAAGTGTAAATTGTGGGTTTTGGAGAACATCAGGTAGGTTTAGGGGGACTTTTGGGGTGGATTCATGGTATTTGGGGTTTTCTTCTGTTTTTTTGGGGGGGGTGATCGAATTCATTTTTGGGGTGTTTTTGACGTGTTTTGGGGTCTCTGTTGGGTTTTGCTGGGTTCTTGTTGGTCATCATGTTGGAAAAGTGTAAATTGCGTGTTTTGGAGAACATCAGGTAGGTTTACTGTCTTTTTGGGGTGGATCTATGTTTTTGGGGGATTTTCTTCCAGTTTTGGGGGTGATTCCGTTCTTGTTTGGGGTGTTTTTGACGTGTTTTGTGGTCTCTGTTTTGTTTCGTTGTGTTTTCCTTGTTCATTTTGGTGGAAAAGGCTGAATAGTGGGTTTTGGAGAACATCAGGTAGGTTTAGGGTGGTTTTGGGATTTGATCCGTGCTTTTTGGGGATTTTGTTCCAGTTTTGGGGGTGATTCCGTTCTTGTTTGTGGTGTTTTTGATGTGTTTTGGGTTCTCCGTTGGGTTTCGTTGGGTTTTCCGTTGGCATCATGGTGGAAAAGGGTAAATTGTGGGTTTTGGAGAACATCAGGTAGGTTTAGGGGGACTTTTGGGGTGGATCAACGGCTTTTAGGGTTTTCTTTCGGTTTTGGGGGTGATCCTGCTTTTTTTTTGTGGTGTTTTTGACGTGTTTTGGGGTTTCCGTTGCGTTTCGTTGATTTCCTAATGTGTTTTAAGTTTGTTGGGAGTGGACTTTGGGATTTGGAGAACATCAGGTAGGTTTAGTGTGTTTTTGGGGTGGATCTATGGTTTTGGGGGTTTTCTTTCTTTTTTAGGGGTTATCCTGTTCTTGTTTGGGGTGTTTTCGACTTGTTTTGGGGTCTCCGTTGGGTTTTAGTTGGATTCTCGTTGGTCGTTAAGGTAAATGGGAGTGGATTGTGGGTTTTGAAGAAGATCAGGTGAGTTTAGGGTGGTTTTGCGGGGAAATTCATAGTGTTTGGTGTTTTTTCTTCTGATCCAGTTCTTTTTTGGGGTGTTTTTGAGGTGTTTTGGGGGTTTCCGTTGGGTTTCGTTGAGTTCCTAATGGGTTTTATGGTGGTTGGGAGTGGACATTTGGATTTGGAGAACATCAGGTACGTTTAGAGTGGTTTTGGGATTGGATCCGTGCTTTTTGGGGTTTTCTTTCGTTTTGGGGGGTGATCCTGTTCTTGTTTGGGGTGTTTTGGACGTGTTTTGGGTTCTCCGTTGGGTTTTGTTGGGTTTTCCGTGGTCATCATGCTGGAAAAGTGTAAATTGTTGGTTTTGGAGAACATCAGGTAGGTTTATGAGGACTTCTGGGGCAGATTCATGGTTTTTAGGGTTTTCTTCTGTTGTTTTTCTAGTGATCCAGTTGTTTTTGTCATGTTTTTGACGTGTTTTGGGGTCTCCGTTGGGTTTCATTGGGTTTTTCGTGGTCATCATGGTGGAAAAGTTTAAATTGTGGGTTTTGGAGAACATCAGGTAGATTTAGGGTGTTTTTTGGGTGGATCTATGGTTTTGGAGGATTTTGTTCCAGTTTTGGGGTGATCCAATTCTTTTTTGGGGTGTTTTGGACATGTTTTGGGTTCTCCGTTGGGTTTCGTTGTGTTTTCCGTGGTCATCATGGTGGAAAAGTGTAAATTGTGGGTTTTGGAGAACATCAGGTAGGTTTAGGGGGACTTTTGGGGTGGATTCATGGTATTTGGGGTTTTCTTCTGTTTTTTTGGGGGGGGTGATCGAATTCATTTTTGGGGTGTTTTTGACGTGTTTTGGGGTCTCTGTTGGGTTTTGCTGGGTTCTTGTTGGTCATCATGTTGGAAAAGTGTAAATTGCGTGTTTTGGAGAACATCAGGTAGGTTTACTGTCTTTTTGGGGTGGATCTATGTTTTTGGGGGATTTTCTTCCAGTTTTGGGGGTGATTCCGTTCTTGTTTGGGGTGTTTTTGACGTGTTTTGTGGTCTCTGTTTTGTTTCGTTGTGTTTTCCTTGTTCATTTTGGTGGAAAAGGCTGAATAGTGGGTTTTGGAGAACATCAGGTAGGTTTAGGGTGGTTTTGGGATTTGATCCGTGCTTTTTGGGGATTTTGTTCCAGTTTTGGGGGTGATTCCGTTCTTGTTTGTGGTGTTTTTGATGTGTTTTGGGTTCTCCGTTGGGTTTCGTTGGGTTTTCCGTTGGCATCATGGTGGAAAAGGGTAAATTGTGGGTTTTGGAGAACATCAGGTAGGTTTAGGGGGACTTTTGGGGTGGATTCATGGTATTTGTTTTTTTTTTCTGTTTTTCTGGGTTGATCCCGTTCTTTTTTGGTGTGTTTTTGATGTGTTTTGGGGTCTCCGTTGGGTTTTCTTGGGTTCTTGTTGGTCATCATGTTGGAAAAGTGTAAATTGTGGGTTTTGGAGAACATCAGGTAGGTTTAGTGTGTTTTTGGGGTGGATCTATGGTTTTGGGGGTTTTCTTTCTTTTTTAGGGGTTATCCTGTTCTTGTTTGGGGTGTTTTCGACTTGTTTTGGGGTCTCCGTTGGGTTTTAGTTGGATTCTCGTTGGTCGTTAAGGTAAATGGGAGTGGATTGTGGGTTTTGAAGAAGATCAGGTGAGTTTAGGGTGGTTTTGCGGGGAAATTCATAGTGTTTGGTGTTTTTTCTTCTGATCCAGTTCTTTTCTGGGGTGTTTTTGAGGTGTTTTTGGGGTTTCCGTTGGGTTTCGTTGAGTTCCTAATGGGTTTTATGGTGGTTGGGAGTGGACATTTGGATTTGGAGAACATCAGGTACGTTTAGAGTGGTTTTGGGATTGGATCCGTGCTTTTTGGGGTTTTCTTTCGTTTTTGGGGGTGATCCTGTTCTTGTTTGGGGTGTTTTGGACGTGTTTTGGGTTCTCCGTTGGGTTTTGTTGGGTTTTCCGTGGTCATCATGCTGGAAAAGTGTAAATTGTTGGTTTTGGAGAACATCAGGTAGGTTTATGAGGACTTCTGGGGCAGATTCATGGTTTTTAGGGTTTTCTTCTGTTGTTTTTCTAGTGATCCAGTTGTTTTTGTCATGTTTTTGACGTGTTTTGGGGTCTCCGTTGGGTTTTGTTGGGTTTTCCGTGGTCATCATGGTGGAAAAGTTTAAATTGTGGGTTTTGGAGAACATCAGGTAGATTTATGAGGACTTCTGGGGCAGATTCATGGTTTTTAGGGTTTTCTTCTGTTGTTTTTCTAGTGATCCAGTTGTTTTTGTCATGTTTTTGACGTGTTTTGGGTTCTCCGTTGGGTTTCGTTGTGTTTTCCGTGGTCATCATGGTGGAAAAGTGTAAATTGTGGGTTTTGGAGAACATCAGGTAGGTTTAGGGGGACTTTTGGGGTGGATTCATGGTATTTGGGGTTTTCTTCTGTTTTTTTTGGGGGGGTGATCGAATTCATTTTTGGGGTGTTTTTGACGTGTTTTGGGGTCTCCGTTGGGTTTTGCTGGGTTCTTGTTGGTCATCATGTTGGAAAAGTGTAAATTGCGTGTTTTGGAGAACATCAGGTAGGTTTACTGTCTTTTTGGGGTGGATCTATGTTTTTGGGGGATTTTCTTCCAGTTTTGGGGGTGATTCCGTTCTTGTTTGGGGTGTTTTTGACGTGTTTTGTGGTCTCTGTTTTGTTTCGTTGTGTTTTCCTTGTTCATTTTGGTGGAAAAGGCTGAATAGTGGGTTTTGGAGAACATCAGGTAGGTTTAGGGTGGTTTTGGGATTTGATCCGTGCTTTTTGGGGATTTTGTTCCAGTTTTGGGGGTGATTCCGTTCTTGTTTGTGGTGTTTTTGATGTGTTTTGGGTTCTCCGTTGGGTTTCGTTGGGTTTTCCGTTGGCATCATGGTGGAAAAGGGTAAATTGTGGGTTTTGGAGAACATCAGGTAGGTTTAGGGGGACTTTTGGGGTGGATCAACGGCTTTTAGGGTTTTCTTTCGGTTTTGGGGGTGATCCTGCTTTTTTTTTGTGGTGTTTTTGACGTGTTTTGGGGTTTCCGTTGCGTTTCGTTGATTTCCTAATGTGTTTTAAGTTTGTTGGGAGTGGACTTTGGGATTTGGAGAACATCAGGTAGGTTTAGTGTGTTTTTGGGGTGGATCTATGGTTTTGGGGGTTTTCTTTCTTTTTTAGGGGTTATCCTGTTCTTGTTTGGGGTGTTTTCGACTTGTTTTGGGGTCTCCGTTGGGTTTTAGTTGGATTCTCGTTGGTCGTTAAGGTAAATGGGAGTGGATTGTGGGTTTTGAAGAAGATCAGGTGAGTTTAGGGTGGTTTTGCGGGGAAATTCATAGTGTTTGGTGTTTTTTCTTCTGATCCAGTTCTTTTTTGGGGTGTTTTTGAGGTGTTTTGGGGGTTTCCGTTGGGTTTCGTTGAGTTCCTAATGGGTTTTATGGTGGTTGGGAGTGGACATTTGGATTTGGAGAACATCAGGTACGTTTAGAGTGGTTTTGGGATTGGATCCGTGCTTTTTGGGGTTTTCTTTCGTTTTGGGGGGTGATCCTGTTCTTGTTTGGGGTGTTTTGGACGTGTTTTGGGTTCTCCGTTGGGTTTTGTTGGGTTTTCCGTGGTCATCATGCTGGAAAAGTGTAAATTGTTGGTTTTGGAGAACATCAGGTAGGTTTATGAGGACTTCTGGGGCAGATTCATGGTTTTTAGGGTTTTCTTCTGTTGTTTTTCTAGTGATCCAGTTGTTTTTGTCATGTTTTTGACGTGTTTTGGGGTCTCCGTTGGGTTTCATTGGGTTTTTCGTGGTCATCATGGTGGAAAAGTTTAAATTGTGGGTTTTGGAGAACATCAGGTAGATTTAGGGTGTTTTTTGGGTGGATCTATGGTTTTGGAGGATTTTGTTCCAGTTTTGGGGTGATCCAATTCTTTTTTGGGGTGTTTTGGACATGTTTTGGGTTCTCCGTTGGGTTTCGTTGTGTTTTCCGTGGTCATCATGGTGGAAAAGTGTAAATTGTGGGTTTTGGAGAACATCAGGTAGGTTTAGGGGGACTTTTGGGGTGGATTCATGGTATTTGGGGTTTTCTTCTGTTTTTTTGGGGGGGGTGATCGAATTCATTTTTGGGGTGTTTTTGACGTGTTTTGGGGTCTCTGTTGGGTTTTGCTGGGTTCTTGTTGGTCATCATGTTGGAAAAGTGTAAATTGCGTGTTTTGGAGAACATCAGGTAGGTTTACTGTCTTTTTGGGGTGGATCTATGTTTTTGGGGGATTTTCTTCCAGTTTTGGGGGTGATTCCGTTCTTGTTTGGGGTGTTTTTGACGTGTTTTGTGGTCTCTGTTTTGTTTCGTTGTGTTTTCCTTGTTCATTTTGGTGGAAAAGGCTGAATAGTGGGTTTTGGAGAACATCAGGTAGGTTTAGGGTGGTTTTGGGATTTGATCCGTGCTTTTTGGGGATTTTGTTCCAGTTTTGGGGGTGATTCCGTTCTTGTTTGTGGTGTTTTTGATGTGTTTTGGGTTCTCCGTTGGGTTTCGTTGGGTTTTCCGTTGGCATCATGGTGGAAAAGGGTAAATTGTGGGTTTTGGAGAACATCAGGTAGGTTTAGGGGGACTTTTGGGGTGGATTCATGGTATTTGTTTTTTTTTTCTGTTTTTCTGGGTTGATCCCGTTCTTTTTTGGTGTGTTTTTGATGTGTTTTGGGGTCTCCGTTGGGTTTTCTTGGGTTCTTGTTGGTCATCATGTTGGAAAAGTGTAAATTGTGGGTTTTGGAGAACATCAGGTAGGTTTAGTGTGTTTTTGGGGTGGATCTATGGTTTTGGGGGTTTTCTTTCTTTTTTAGGGGTTATCCTGTTCTTGTTTGGGGTGTTTTCGACTTGTTTTGGGGTCTCCGTTGGGTTTTAGTTGGATTCTCGTTGGTCGTTAAGGTAAATGGGAGTGGATTGTGGGTTTTGAAGAAGATCAGGTGAGTTTAGGGTGGTTTTGCGGGGAAATTCATAGTGTTTGGTGTTTTTTCTTCTGATCCAGTTCTTTTTTGGGGTGTTTTTGAGGTGTTTTTGGGGTTTCCGTTGGGTTTCGTTGAGTTCCTAATGGGTTTTATGGTGGTTGGGAGTGGACATTTGGATTTGGAGAACATCAGGTACGTTTAGAGTGGTTTTGGGATTGGATCCGTGCTTTTTGGGGTTTTCTTTCGTTTTTGGGGCTGATCCTGTTCTTGTTTGGGGTGTTTTGGACGTGTTTTGGGTTCTCCGTTGGGTTTCGTTGTGTTTTCCGTGGTCATCATGGTGGAAAAGTGTAAATTGTGGGTTTTGGAGAACATCAGGTAGGTTTATGAGGACTTCTGGGGCAGATTCATGGTTTTTAGGGTTTTCTTCTGTTGTTTTTCTAGTGATCCAGTTGTTTTTGTCATGTTTTTGACGTGTTTTGGGGTCTCCGTTGGGTTTCATTGGGTTTTTCGTGGTCATCATGGTGGAAAAGTTTAAATTGTGGGTTTTGGAGAACATCAGGTAGATTTAGGGTGTTTTTTGGGTGGATCTATGGTTTTGGAGGATTTTGTTCCAGTTTTGGGGTGATCCAATTCTTTTTTGGGGTGTTTTGGACATGTTTTGGGTTCTCCGTTGGGTTTCGTTGTGTTTTCCGTGGTCATCATGGTGGAAAAGTGTAAATTGTGGGTTTTGGAGAACATCAGGTAGGTTTAGGGGGACTTTTGGGGTGGATTCATGGTATTTGGGGTTTTCTTCTGTTTTTTTGGGGGGGGTGATCGAATTCATTTTTGGGGTGTTTTTGACGTGTTTTGGGGTCTCTGTTGGGTTTTGCTGGGTTCTTGTTGGTCATCATGTTGGAAAAGTGTAAATTGCGTGTTTTGGAGAACATCAGGTAGGTTTACTGTCTTTTTGGGGTGGATCTATGTTTTTGGGGGATTTTCTTCCAGTTTTGGGGGTGATTCCGTTCTTGTTTGGGGTGTTTTTGACGTGTTTTGTGGTCTCTGTTTTGTTTCGTTGTGTTTTCCTTGTTCATTTTGGTGGAAAAGGCTGAATAGTGGGTTTTGGAGAACATCAGGTAGGTTTAGGGTGGTTTTGGGATTTGATCCGTGCTTTTTGGGGATTTTGTTCCAGTTTTGGGGGTGATTCCGTTCTTGTTTGTGGTGTTTTTGATGTGTTTTGGGTTCTCCGTTGGGTTTCGTTGGGTTTTCCGTTGGCATCATGGTGGAAAAGGGTAAATTGTGGGTTTTGGAGAACATCAGGTAGGTTTAGGGGGACTTTTGGGGTGGATTCATGGTATTTGTTTTTTTTTTCTGTTTTTCTGGGTTGATCCCGTTCTTTTTTGGTGTGTTTTTGATGTGTTTTGGGGTCTCCGTTGGGTTTTCTTGGGTTCTTGTTGGTCATCATGTTGGAAAAGTGTAAATTGTGGGTTTTGGAGAACATCAGGTAGGTTTAGTGTGTTTTTGGGGTGGATCTATGGTTTTGGGGGTTTTCTTTCTTTTTTAGGGGTTATCCTGTTCTTGTTTGGGGTGTTTTCGACTTGTTTTGGGGTCTCCGTTGGGTTTTAGTTGGATTCTCGTTGGTCGTTAAGGTAAATGGGAGTGGATTGTGGGTTTTGAAGAAGATCAGGTGAGTTTAGGGTGGTTTTGCGGGGAAATTCATAGTGTTTGGTGTTTTTTCTTCTGATCCAGTTCTTTTTTGGGGTGTTTTTGAGGTGTTTTTGGGGTTTCCGTTGGGTTTCGTTGAGTTCCTAATGGGTTTTATGGTGGTTGGGAGTGGACATTTGGATTTGGAGAACATCAGGTACGTTTAGAGTGGTTTTGGGATTGGATCCGTGCTTTTTGGGGTTTTCTTTCGTTTTTGGGGCTGATCCTGTTCTTGTTTGGGGTGTTTTGGACGTGTTTTGGGTTCTCCGTTGGGTTTCGTTGTGTTTTCCGTGGTCATCATGGTGGAAAAGTGTAAATTGTGGGTTTTGGAGAACATCAGGTAGGTTTATGAGGACTTCTGGGGCAGATTCATGGTTTTTAGGGTTTTCTTCTGTTGTTTTTCTAGTGATCCAGTTGTTTTTGTCATGTTTTTGACGTGTTTTGGGGTCTCCGTTGGGTTTCATTGGGTTTTTCGTGGTCATCATGGTGGAAAAGTTTAAATTGTGGGTTTTGGAGAACATCAGGTAGATTTAGGGTGTTTTTTGGGTGGATCTATGGTTTTGGAGGATTTTGTTCCAGTTTTGGGGTGATCCAATTCTTTTTTGGGGTGTTTTGGACATGTTTTGGGTTCTCCGTTGGGTTTCGTTGTGTTTTCCGTGGTCATCATGGTGGAAAAGTGTAAATTGTGGGTTTTGGAGAACATCAGGTAGGTTTAGGGGGACTTTTGGGGTGGATTCATGGTATTTGGGGTTTTCTTCTGTTTTTTTTGGGGGGGTGATCGAATTCATTTTTGGGGTGTTTTTGACGTGTTTTTGGGTCTCTGTTGGGTTTTGCTGGGTTCTTGTTGGTCATCATGTTGGAAAAGTGTAAATTGCGGGTTTTGGAGAACATCAGGTAGGTTTACTGTCTTTTTGGGGTGGATCTATGTTTTTGGGGGATTTTCTTCCAGTTTTGGGGGTGATTCCGTTCTTGTTTGGGGTGTTTTTGACGTGTTTTGTGGTCTCTGTTTTGTTTCGTTGTGTTTTCCTTGTTCATTTTGGTGGAAAAGGCTGAATAGTGGGTTTTGGAGAACATCAGGTAGGTTTAGGGTGGTTTTGGGATTTGATCCGTGCTTTTTGGGGATTTTGTTCCAGTTTTGGGGGTGATTCCGTTCTTGTTTGTGGTGTTTTTGATGTGTTTTGGGTTCTCCGTTGGGTTTCGTTGGGTTTTCCGTTGGCATCATGGTGGAAAAGGGTAAATTGTGGGTTTTGGAGAACATCAGGTAGGTTTAGGGGGACTTTTGGGGTGGATTCATGGTATTTGTTTTTTTTTTCTGTTTTTCTGGGGTGATCCCGTTCTTTTTTGGTGTGTTTTTGATGTGTTTTGGGGTCTCCGTTGGGTTTTGTTGGGTTCTTGTTGGTCATCATGTTGGAAAAGTGTAAATTGTGGGTTTTGGAGAATATCAGGTGAGTTTAAGTTTTTCTGGGTGGTGAATCTATGGTTTTGGTTGAATTCTTCTGTTTTTTTTAGCGTTTTCTTCTGTTTTTGGGGTGGTCCCATTCTTTTTTGGGGTGTTTTTGACATATTTTGTGGTCTCCGTTGGGTTTTGTTGGGTTCTTGTTGTTCATCATGGTGAAAACGTGTAAATTGTGGGTATTGGAGAACATCAGGTAGGTTTAGGGGGACTTTTGGGGTGGATCAACGGCTTTTAGGGTTTTCTTTCGGTTTTGGGGGTGATCCCGCTTTTTTTTGTGGTGTTTTTGACGTGTTTTGGGGTTTCCGTTGCGTTTCGTTGATTTCCTAATGTGTTTTAAGTTTGTTGGGAGTGGACTTTGGGATTTGGAGAACATCAGGTAGGTTTAGTGTGTTTTTGGGGTGGATCTATGTTTTTGGGGGTTTTCTTTCTTTTTTAGGGGTTATCCTGTTCTTGTTTGGGGTGTTTTCGACTTGTTTTGGGGTCTCCGTTGGGTTTTAGTTGGATTCTCGTTGGTCGTTAAGGTAAATGGGAGTGGATTGTGGGTTTTGAAGAAGATCAGGTGAGTTTAGGGTGGTTTTGCGGGGAAATTCATAGTGTTTGGTGTTTTTTCTTCTGATCCAGTTCTTTTTTGGGGTGTTTTTGAGGTGTTTTTGGGGTTTCCGTTGGGTTTCGTTGAGTTCCTAATGGGTTTTATGGTGGTTGGGAGTGGACATTTGGATTTGGAGAACATCAGGTACGTTTAGAGTGGTTTTGGGATTGGATCCGTGCTTTTTGGGGTTTTCTTTCGTTTTGGGGGGTGATCCTGTTCTTGTTTGGGGTGTTTTGGACGTGTTTTGGGTTCTCCGTTGGGTTTTGTTGGGTTTTCCGTGGTCATCATGCTGGAAAAGTGTAAATTGTTGGTTTTGGAGAACATCAGGTAGGTTTATGAGGACTTCTGGGGCAGATTCATGGTTTTTAGGGTTTTCTTCTGTTGTTTTTCTAGTGATCCAGTTGTTTTTGTCATGTTTTTGACGTGTTTTGGGGTCTCCGTTGGGTTTCATTGGGTTTTTCGTGGTCATCATGGTGGAAAAGTTTAAATTGTGGGTTTTGGAGAACATCAGGTAGATTTAGGGTGTTTTTTGGGTGGATCTATGGTTTTGGAGGATTTTGTTCCAGTTTTGGGGTGATCCAATTCTTTTTTGGGGTGTTTTGGACATGTTTTGGGTTCTCCGTTGGGTTTCGTTGTGTTTTCCGTGGTCATCATGGTGGAAAAGTGTAAATTGTGGGTTTTGGAGAACATCAGGTAGGTTTAGGGGGACTTTTGGGGTGGATTCATGGTATTTGGGGTTTTCTTCTGTTTTTTTGGGGGGGGTGATCGAATTCATTTTTGGGGTGTTTTTGACGTGTTTTGGGGTCTCTGTTGGGTTTTGCTGGGTTCTTGTTGGTCATCATGTTGGAAAAGTGTAAATTGCGTGTTTTGGAGAACATCAGGTAGGTTTACTGTCTTTTTGGGGTGGATCTATGTTTTTGGGGGATTTTCTTCCAGTTTTGGGGGTGATTCCGTTCTTGTTTGGGGTGTTTTTGACGTGTTTTGTGGTCTCTGTTTTGTTTCGTTGTGTTTTCCTTGTTCATTTTGGTGGAAAAGGCTGAATAGTGGGTTTTGGAGAACATCAGGTAGGTTTAGGGTGGTTTTGGGATTTGATCCGTGCTTTTTGGGGATTTTGTTCCAGTTTTGGGGGTGATTCCGTTCTTGTTTGTGGTGTTTTTGATGTGTTTTGGGTTCTCCGTTGGGTTTCGTTGGGTTTTCCGTTGGCATCATGGTGGAAAAGGGTAAATTGTGGGTTTTGGAGAACATCAGGTAGGTTTAGGGGGACTTTTGGGGTGGATTCATGGTATTTGTTTTTTTTTTCTGTTTTTCTGGGGTGATCCCGTTCTTTTTTGGTGTGATTTGATGTGTTTTGGGGTCTCCGTTGGGTTTTGTTGGGTTCTTGTTGGTCATCATGTTGGAAAAGTGTAAATTGTGGGTTTTGGAGAACATCAGGTAGGTTTAGTGTGTTTTTGGGGTGGATCTATGGTTTTGGGGGTTTTCTTTCTTTTTTAGGGGTTATCCTGTTCTTGTTTGGGGTGTTTTCGACTTGTTTTGGGGTCTCCGTTGGGTTTTAGTTGGATTCTCGTTGGTCGTTAAGGTAAATGGGAGTGGATTGTGGGTTTTGAAGAAGATCAGGTGAGTTTAGGGTGGTTTTGCGGGGAAATTCATAGTGTTTGGTGTTTTTTCTTCTGATCCAGTTCTTTTTTGGGGTGTTTTTGAGGTGTTTTTGGGGTTTCCGTTGGGTTTCGTTGAGTTCCTAATGGGTTTTATGGTGGTTGGGAGTGGACATTTGGATTTGGAGAACATCAGGTACGTTTAGAGTGGTTTTGGGATTGGATCCGTGCTTTTTGGGGTTTTCTTTCGTTTTGTGGGGTGATCCTGTTCTTGTTTGGGGTGTTTTGGACGTGTTTTGGGTTCTCCGTTGGGTTTTGTTGGGTTTTCCGTGGTCATCATGCTGGAAAAGTGTAAATTGTTGGTTTTGGAGAACATCAGGTAGGTTTATGAGGACTTCTGGGGCAGATTCATGGTTTTTAGGGTTTTCTTCTGTTGTTTTTCTAGTGATCCAGTTGTTTTTGTCATGTTTTTGACGTGTTTTGGGGTCTCCGTTGGGTTTCATTGGGTTTTTCGTGGTCATCATGGTGGAAAAGTTTAAATTGTGGGTTTTGGAGAACATCAGGTAGATTTAGGGTGTTTTTTGGGTGGATCTATGGTTTTGGAGGATTTTGTTCCAGTTTTGGGGTGATCCAATTCTTTTTTGGGGTGTTTTGGACATGTTTTGGGTTCTCCGTTGGGTTTCGTTGTGTTTTCCGTGGTCATCATGGTGGAAAAGTGTAAATTGTGGGTTTTGGAGAACATCAGGTAGGTTTAGGGGGACTTTTGGGGTGGATTCATGGTATTTGGGGTTTTCTTCTGTTTTTTTTGGGGGGGTGATCGAATTCATTTTTGGGGTGTTTTTGACGTGTTTTGGGGTCTCTGTTGGGTTTTGCTGGGTTCTTGTTGGTCATCATGTTGGAAAAGTGTAAATTGCGTGTTTTGGAGAACATCAGGTAGGTTTACTGTCTTTTTGGGGTGGATCTATGTTTTTGGGGGATTTTCTTCCAGTTTTGGGGGTGATTCCGTTCTTGTTTGGGGTGTTTTTGACGTGTTTTGTGGTCTCTGTTTTGTTTCGTTGTGTTTTCCTTGTTCATTTTGGTGGAAAAGGCTGAATAGTGGGTTTTGGAGAACATCAGGTAGGTTTAGGGTGGTTTTGGGATTTGATCCGTGCTTTTTGGGGATTTTGTTCCAGTTTTGGGGGTGATTCCGTTCTTGTTTGTGGTGTTTTTGATGTGTTTTGGGTTCTCCGTTGGGTTTCGTTGGGTTTTCCGTTGGCATCATGGTGGAAAAGGGTAAATTGTGGGTTTTGGAGAACATCAGGTAGGTTTAGGGGGACTTTTGGGGTGGATTCATGGTATTTGTTTTTTTTTTTTCTGTTTTTCTGGGGTGATCCCGTTCTTTTTTGGTGTGTTTTTGATGTGTTTTGGGGTCTCCGTTGGGTTTTGTTGGGTTCTTGTTGGTCATCATGTTGGAAAAGTGTAAATTGTGGGTTTTGGAGAATATCAGGTGAGTTTAAGTTTTTCTGGGTGGTGAATCTATGGTTTTGGTTGAATTCTTCTGTTGTTTTTTTTAGCGTTTTCTTCCGTTTTTGGGGTGGTCCCATTCTTTTTTGGGGTGTTTTTGACATATTTTGGGGTCTCCGTTGGTTTTTGTTGGGTTCTTGTTGTTCATCATGGTGAAAACGTGTAAATTGTGGGTATTGGAGAACATCAGGTAGGTTTAGGGGGACTTTTGGGGTGGATCAACGGCTTTTAGGGTTTTCTTTCGGTTTTGGGGGTGATCCCGCTTTTTTTTGTGGTGTTTTTGACGTGTTTTGGGGTTTCCGTTGCGTTTCGTTGATTTCCTAATGTGTTTTAAGTTTGTTGGGAGTGGACTTTGGGATTTGGAGAACATCAGGTAGGTTTAGTGTGTTTTTGGGGTGGATCTATGGTTTTTGGGGTTTTCTTTCTTTTTTAGGGGTTATCCTGTTCTTGTTTGGGGTGTTTTCGACTTGTTTTGGGGTCTCCGTTGGGTTTTAGTTGGATTCTCGTTGGTCGTTAAGGTAAATGGGAGTGGATTGTGGGTTTTGAAGAAGATCAGGTGAGTTTAGGGTGGTTTTGCGGGGAAATTCATAGTGTTTGGTGTTTTTTCTTCTGATCCAGTTCTTTTCTGGGGTGTTTTTGAGGTGTTTTTGGGGTTTCCGTTGGGTTTCGTTGAGTTCCTAATGGGTTTTATGGTGGTTGGGAGTGGACATTTGGATTTGGAGAACATCAGGTACGTTTAGAGTGGTTTTGGGATTGGATCCGTGCTTTTTGGGGTTTTCTTTCGTTTTGGGGGGTGATCCTGTTCTTGTTTGGGGTGTTTTGGACGTGTTTTGGGTTCTCCGTTGGGTTTTGTTGGGTTTTCCGTGGTCATCATGCTGGAAAAGTGTAAATTGTTGGTTTTGGAGAACATCAGGTAGGTTTATGAGGACTTCTGGGGCAGATTCATGGTTTTTAGGGTTTTCTTCTGTTGTTTTTCTAGTGATCCAGTTGTTTTTGTCATGTTTTTGACGTGTTTTGGGGTCTCCGTTGGGTTTCATTGGGTTTTTCGTGGTCATCATGGTGGAAAAGTTTAAATTGTGGGTTTTGGAGAACATCAGGTAGATTTAGGGTGTTTTTTGGGTGGATCTATGGTTTTGGAGGATTTTGTTCCAGTTTTGGGGTGATCCAATTCTTTTTTGGGGTGTTTTGGACATGTTTTGGGTTCTCCGTTGGGTTTCGTTGTGTTTTCCGTGGTCATCATGTTGGAAAAGTGTAAATTGTGGGTTTTGGAGAACATCAGGTAGGTTTAGGGGGACTTTTGGGGTGGATTCATGGTATTTGGGGTTTTCTTCTGTTTTTTTTGGGGGGGTGATCGAATTCATTTTTGGGGTGTTTTTGACGTGTTTTGGGGTCTCTGTTGGGTTTTGCTGGGTTCTTGTTGGTCATCATGTTGGAAAAGTGTAAATTGCGGGTTTTGGAGAACATCAGGTAGGTTTACTGTCTTTTTGGGGTGGATCTATGTTTTTGGGGGATTTTCTTCCAGTTTTGGGGGTGATTCCATTCTTGTTTGGGGTGTTTTTGACGTGTTTTGTGGTCTCTGTTTTGTTTCGTTGTGTTTTCCTTGTTCATTTTGGTGGAAAAGGCTGAATAGTGGGTTTTGGAGAACATCAGGTAGGTTTAGGGTGGTTTTGGGATTTGATCCGTGCTTTTTGGGGATTTTGTTCCAGTTTTGGGGGTGATTCCGTTCTTGTTTGTGGTGTTTTTGATGTGTTTTGGGTTCTCCGTTGGGTTTCGTTGGGTTTTCCGTTGGCATCATGGTGGAAAAGGGTAAATTGTGGGTTTTGGAGAACATCAGGTAGGTTTAGGGGGACTTTTGGGGTGGATTCATGGTATTTGTTTTTTTTTTTTCTGTTTTTCTGGGGTGATCCCGTTCTTTTTTGGTGTGTTTTTGATGTGTTTTGGGGTCTCCGTTGGGTTTTGTTGGGTTCTTGTTGGTCATCATGTTGGAAAAGTGTAAATTGTGGGTTTTGGAGAATATCAGGTGAGTTTAAGTTTTTCTGGGTGGTGAATCTATGGTTTTGGTTGAATTCTTCTGTTGTTTTTTTTAGCGTTTTCTTCCGTTTTTGGGGTGGTCCCATTCTTTTTTGGGGTGTTTTTGACATATTTTGGGGTCTCCGTTGGTTTTTGTTGGGTTCTTGTTGTTCATCATGGTGAAAACGTGTAAATTGTGGGTATTGGAGAACATCAGGTAGGTTTAGGGGGACTTTTGGGGTGGATCAACGGCTTTTAGGGTTTTCTTTCGGTTTTGGGGGTGATCCCGCTTTTTTTTGTGGTGTTTTTGACGTGTTTTGGGGTTTCCGTTGCGTTTCGTTGATTTCCTAATGTGTTTTAAGTTTGTTGAGAGTGGACTTTGGGATTTGGAGAACATCAGGTAGGTTTAGTGTGTTTTTGGGGTGGATCTATGGTTTTTGGGGTTTTCTTTCTTTTTTAGGGGTTATCCTGTTCTTGTTTGGGGTGTTTTCGACTTGTTTTGGGGTCTCCGTTGGGTTTTAGTTGGATTCTCGTTGGTCGTTAAGGTAAATGGGAGTGGATTGTGGGTTTTGAAGAAGATCAGGTGAGTTTAGGGTGGTTTTGTGGGGAAATTCATAGTGTTTGGTGTTTTTTCTTCTGATCCAGTTCTTTTTTTGGGGTGTTTTTGAGGTGTTTTTGGGGTTTCCGTTGGGTTTCGTTGAGTTCCTAATGGGTTTTATGGTGGTTGGGAGTGGACATTTGGATTTGGAGAACATCAGGTACGTTTAGAGTGGTTTTGGGATTGGATCCGTGCTTTTTGGGGTTTTCTTTCGTTTTGGGGGGTGATCCTGTTCTTGTTTGGGGTGTTTTGGACGTGTTTTGGGTTCTCCGTTGGGTTTTGTTGGGTTTTCCGTGGTCATCATGCTGGAAAAGTGTAAATTGTTGGTTTTGGAGAACATCAGGTAGGTTTATGAGGACTTCTGGGGCAGATTCATGGTTTTTAGGGTTTTCTTCTGTTGTTTTTCTAGTGATCCAGTTGTTTTTGTCATGTTTTTGACGTGTTTTGGGGTCTCCGTTGGGTTTTGTTGGGTTTTCCGTGGTCATCATGGTGGAAAAGTTTAAATTGTGGGTTTTGGAGAACATCAGGTAGATTTATGAGGACTTCTGGGGCAGATTCATGGTTTTTAGGGTTTTCTTCTGTTGTTTTTCTAGTGATCCAGTTGTTTTTGTCATGTTTTTGACGTGTTTTGGGGTCTCCGTTGGGTTTCATTGGGTTTTTCGTGGTCATCATGGTGGAAAAGTTTAAATTGTGGGTTTTGGAGAACATCAGGTAGATTTAGGGTGTTTTTTGGGTGGATCTATGGTTTTGGAGGATTTTGTTCCAGTTTTGGGGTGATCCAATTCTTTTTTGGGGTGTTTTGGACATGTTTTGGGTTCTCCGTTGGGTTTCGTTGTGTTTTCCGTGGTCATCATGGTGGAAAAGTGTAAATTGTGGGTTTTGGAGAACATCAGGTAGGTTTAGGGGGACTTTTGGGGTGGATTCATGGTATTTGGGGTTTTCTTCTGTTTTTTTTGGGGGGGTGATCGAATTCATTTTTGGGGTGTTTTTGACGTGTTTTGGGGTCTCTGTTGGGTTTTGCTGGGTTCTTGTTGGTCATCATGTTGGAAAAGTGTAAATTGCGGGTTTTGGAGAACATCAGGTAGGTTTACTGTCTTTTTGGGGTGGATCTATGTTTTTGGGGGATTTTCTTCCAGTTTTGGGGGTGATTCCGTTCTTGTTTGGGGTGTTTTTGACATGTTTTGTGGTCTCTGTTTTGTTTCGTTGTGTTTTCCTTGTTCATTTTGGTGGAAAAGGCTGAATAGTGGGTTTTGGAGAACATCAGGTAGGTTTAGGGTGGTTTTGGGATTTGATCCGTGCTTTTTGGGGATTTTGTTCCAGTTTTGGGGGTGATTCCGTTCTTGTTTGTGGTGTTTTTGATGTGTTTTGGGTTCTCCGTTGGGTTTCGTTGGGTTTTCCGTTGGCATCATGGTGGAAAAGGGTAAATTGTGGGTTTTGGAGAACATCAGGTAGGTTTAGGGGGACTTTTGGGGTGGATCAACGGCTTTTAGGGTTTTCTTTCGGTTTTGGGGGTGATCCTGCTTTTTTTTTGTGGTGTTTTTGACGTGTTTTGGGGTTTCCGTTGCGTTTCGTTGATTTCCTAATGTGTTTTAAGTTTGTTGGGAGTGGACTTTGGGATTTGGAGAACATCAGGTAGGTTTAGTGTGTTTTTGGGGTGGATCTATGGTTTTGGGGGTTTTCTTTCTTTTTTAGGGGTTATCCTGTTCTTGTTTGGGGTGTTTTCGACTTGTTTTGGGGTCTCCGTTGGGTTTTAGTTGGATTCTCGTTGGTCGTTAAGGTAAATGGGAGTGGATTGTGGGTTTTGAAGAAGATCAGGTGAGTTTAGGGTGGTTTTGCGGGGAAATTCATAGTGTTTGGTGTTTTTTCTTCTGATCCAGTTCTTTTTTGGGGTGTTTTTGAGGTGTTTTTGGGGTTTCCGTTGGGTTTCGTTGAGTTCCTAATGGGTTTTATGGTGGTTGGGAGTGGACATTTGGATTTGGAGAACATCAGGTACGTTTAGAGTGGTTTTGGGATTGGATCCGTGCTTTTTGGGGTTTTCTTTCGTTTTGGGGGGTGATCCTGTTCTTGTTTGGGGTGTTTTGGACGTGTTTTGGGTTCTCCGTTGGGTTTTGTTGGGTTTTCCGTGGTCATCATGCTGGAAAAGTGTAAATTGTTGGTTTTGGAGAACATCAGGTAGGTTTATGAGGACTTCTGGGGCAGATTCATGGTTTTTAGGGTTTTCTTCTGTTGTTTTTCTAGTGATCCAGTTGTTTTTGTCATGTTTTTGACGTGTTTTGGGGTCTCCGTTGGGTTTCATTGGGTTTTTCGTGGTCATCATGGTGGAAAAGTTTAAATTGTGGGTTTTGGAGAACATCAGGTAGATTTAGGGTGTTTTTTGGGTGGATCTATGGTTTTGGAGGATTTTGTTCCAGTTTTGGGGTGATCCAATTCTTTTTTGGGGTGTTTTGGACATGTTTTGGGTTCTCCGTTGGGTTTCGTTGTGTTTTCCGTGGTCATCATGGTGGAAAAGTGTAAATTGTGGGTTTTGGAGAACATCAGGTAGGTTTAGGGGGACTTTTGGGGTGGATTCATGGTATTTGGGGTTTTCTTCTGTTTTTTTGGGGGGGTGATCGAATTCATTTTTGGCATGTTTTTGACGTGTTTTGGGGTCTCTGTTGGGTTTTGCTGAGTTCTTGTTGGTCATCATGTTGGAAAAGTGTAAATTGCGGGTTTTGGAGAACATCAGGTAGGTTTACTGTCTTTTTGGGGTGGATCTATGTTTTTGGGGGATTTTCTTCCAGTTTTGGGGGTGATTCCGTTCTTGTTTGGGGTGTTTTTGACGTGTTTTGTGGTCTCTGTTTTGTTTCGTTGTGTTTTCCTTGTTCATTTTGGTGGAAAAGGCTGAATAGTGGGTTTTGGAGAACATCAGGTAGGTTTAGGGTGGTTTTGGGATTTGATCCGTGCTTTTTGGGGATTTTGTTCCAGTTTTGGGGGTGATTCCGTTCTTGTTTGTGGTGTTTTTGATGTGTTTTGGGTTCTCCGTTGGGTTTCGTTGGGTTTTCCGTTGGCATCATGGTGGAAAAGGGTAAATTGTGGGTTTTGGAGAACATCAGGTAGGTTTAGGGGGACTTTTGGGGTGGATTCATGGTATTTGTTTTTTTTTTCTGTTTTTCTGGGTTGATCCCGTTCTTTTTTGGTGTGTTTTTGATGTGTTTTGGGGTCTCCGTTGGGTTTTCTTGGGTTCTTGTTGGTCATCATGTTGGAAAAGTGTAAATTGTGGGTTTTGGAGAACATCAGGTAGGTTTAGTGTGTTTTTGGGGTGGATCTATGGTTTTGGGGGTTTTCTTTCTTTTTTAGGGGTTATCCTGTTCTTGTTTGGGGTGTTTTCGACTTGTTTTGGGGTCTCCGTTGGGTTTTAGTTGGATTCTCGTTGGTCGTTAAGGTAAATGGGAGTGGATTGTGGGTTTTGAAGAAGATCAGGTGAGTTTAGGGTGGTTTTGCGGGGAAATTCATAGTGTTTGGTGTTTTTTCTTCTGATCCAGTTCTTTTCTGGGGTGTTTTTGAGGTGTTTTTGGGGTTTCCGTTGGGTTTCGTTGAGTTCCTAATGGGTTTTATGGTGGTTGGGAGTGGACATTTGGATTTGGAGAACATCAGGTACGTTTAGAGTGGTTTTGGGATTGGATCCGTGCTTTTTGGGGTTTTCTTTCGTTTTTGGGGCTGATCCTGTTCTTGTTTGGGGTGTTTTGGACGTGTTTTGGGTTCTCCGTTGGGTTTCGTTGTGTTTTCCGTGGTCATCATGGTGGAAAAGTGTAAATTGTGGGTTTTGGAGAACATCAGGTAGGTTTATGAGGACTTCTGGGGCAGATTCATGGTTTTTAGGGTTTTCTTCTGTTGTTTTTCTAGTGATCCAGTTGTTTTTGTCATGTTTTTGACGTGTTTTGGGGTCTCCGTTGGGTTTCATTGGGTTTTTCGTGGTCATCATGGTGGAAAAGTGTAAATTGTGGGTTTTGGAGAACATCAGGTAGATTTAGGGTGTTTTTTGGGTGGATCTATGGTTTTGGAGGATTTTGCTCCAGTTTTGGGGTGATCCAATTCTTTTTTGGGGTGTTTTGGACATGTTTTGGGTTCTCCGTTGGGTTTCGTTGTGTTTTCCGTGGTCATCATGGTGGAAAAGTGTAAATTGTGGGTTTTGGAGAACATCAGGTAGGTTTAGGGGGACTTTTGGGGTGGATTCATGGTATTTGGGGTTTTCTTCTGTTTTTTTTGGGGGGGTGATCGAATTCATTTTTGGGGTGTTTTTGACGTGTTTTGGGGTCTCCGTTGGGTTTTGCTGGGTTCTTGTTGGTCATCATGTTGGAAAAGTGTAAATTGCGGGTTTTGGAGAACATCAGGTAGGTTTACTGTCTTTTTGGGGTGGATCTATGTTTTTGGGGGATTTTCTTCCAGTTTTGGGGGTGATTCCGTTCTTGTTTGGGGTGTTTTTGACGTGTTTTGTGGTCTCTGTTTTGTTTCGTTGTGTTTTCCTTGTTCATTTTGGTGGAAAAGGCTGAATAGTGGGTTTTGGAGAACATCAGGTAGGTTTAGGGTGGTTTTGGGATTTGATCCGTGCTTTTTGGGGATTTTGTTCCAGTTTTGGGGGTGATTCCGTTCTTGTTTGTGGTGTTTTTGATGTGTTTTGTGTTCTCCGTTGGGTTTCATTGGGTTTTCCGTTGGCATCATGGTGGAAAAGGGTAAATTGTGGGTTTTGGAGAACATCAGGTAGGTTTAGGGGGACTTTTGGGGTGGATTCATGGTATTTGGTTTTTTTTTTTCTGTTTTTCTGGGGTGATCCCGTTCTTTTTTGGTGTGTTTTTGATGTGTTTTGGGGTCTCCGTTGGGTTTTGTTGGGTTCTTGTTGGTCATCATGTTGGAAAAGTGTAAATTGTGGGTTTTGGAGAATATCAGGTGAGTTTAAGTTTTTCTGGGTGGTGAATCTATGGTTTTGGTTGAATTCTTCTGTTTTTTTAGCGTTTTCTTCTGTTTTTGGGGTGGTCCCATTCTTTTTTGGGGTGTTTTTGACATATTTTGGGGTCTCCGTTGGTTTTTGTTGGGTTCTTGTTGTTCATCATGGTGAAAACGTGTAAATTGTGGGTATTGGAGAACATCAGGTAGGTTTAGGGGGACTTTTGGGGTGGATCAACGGCTTTTAGGGTTTTCTTTCGGTTTTGGGGGTGATCCCGCTTTTTTTTGTGGTGTTTTTGACGTGTTTTGGGGTTTCCGTTGCGTTTCGTTGATTTCCTAATGTGTTTTAAGTTTGTTGGGAGTGGACTTTGGGATTTGGAGAACATCAGGTAGGTTTAGTGTGTTTTTGGGGTGGATCTATGGTTTTGGGGGTTTTCTTTCTTTTTTAGGGGTTATCCTGTTCTTGTTTGGGGTGTTTTCGACTTGTTTTGGGGTCTCCGTTGGGTTTTAGTTGGATTCTCGTTGGTCGTTAAGGTAAATGGGAGTGGATTGTGGGTTTTGAAGAAGATCAGGTGAGTTTAGGGTGGTTTTGCGGGGAAATTCATAGTGTTTGGTGTTTTTTCTTCTGATCCAGTTCTTTTCTGGGGTGTTTTTGAGGTGTTTTTGGGGTTTCCGTTGGGTTTCGTTGAGTTCCTAATGGGTTTTATGGTGGTTGGGAGTGGACATTTGGATTTGGAGAACATCAGGTACGTTTAGAGTGGTTTTGGGATTGGATCCGTGCTTTTGGGGGTTTTCTTTCGTTTTGGGGGGTGATCCTGTTCTTGTTTGGGGTGTTTTGGACGTGTTTTGGGTTCTCCGTTGGGTTTTGTTGGGTTTTCCGTGGTCATCATGCTGGAAAAGTGTAAATTGTTGGTTTTGGAGAACATCAGGTAGGTTTATGAGGACTTCTGGGGCAGATTCATGGTTTTTAGGGTTTTCTTCTGTTGTTTTTCTAGTGATCCAGTTGTTTTTGTCATGTTTTTGACGTGTTTTGGGGTCTCCGTTGGGTTTCATTGGGTTTTTCGTGGTCATCATGGTGGAAAAGTTTAAATTGTGGGTTTTGGAGAACATCAGGTAGATTTAGGGTGTTTTTTGGGTGGATCTATGGTTTTGGAGGATTTTGCTCCAGTTTTGGGGTGATCCAATTCTTTTTTGGGGTGTTTTGGACATGTTTTGGGTTCTCCGTTGGGTTTCGTTGTGTTTTCCGTGGTCATCATGGTGGAAAAGTGTAAATTGTGGGTTTTGGAGAACATCAGGTAGGTTTAGGGGGACTTTTGGGGTGGATTCATGGTATTTGGGGTTTTCTTCTGTTTTTTTTGGGGGGGTGATCGAATTCATTTTTGGGGTGTTTTTGACGTTTTTTGGGGTCTCCGTTGGGTTTTGCTGGGTTCTTGTTGGTCATCATGTTGGAAAAGTGTAAATTGCGGGTTTTGGAGATCATCAGGTAGGTTTACTGTCTTTTTGGGGTGGATCTATGTTTTTGGGGGATTTTCTTCCAGTTTTGGGGGTGATTCCATTCTTGTCTGGGGTGTTTTTGACGTGTTTTGTGGTCTCTGTTTTGTTTCGTTGTGTTTTCCTTGTTCATTTTGGTGGAAAAGGCTGAATAGTGGGTTTTGGAGAACATCAGGTAGGTTTAGGGTGGTTTTGGGATTTGATCCGTGCTTTTTGGGGATTTTGTTCCAGTTTTGGGGGTGATTCCGTTCTTGTTTGTGGTGTTTTTGATGTGTTTTGGGTTCTCCGTTGGGTTTCGTTGGGTTTTCCGTTGGCATCATGGTGGAAAAGGGTAAATTGTGGGTTTTGGAGAACATCAGGTAGGTTTAGGGGGACTTTTGGGGTGGATTCATGGTATTTGTTTTTTTTTCTCTTTTTCTGGGGTGATCCCGTTCTTTTTTGGTGTGTTTTTGATGTGTTTTGGGGTCTCCGTTGGGTTTTCTTGGGTTCTTGTTGGTCATCATGTTGGAAAAGTGTAAATTGTGGGTTTTGGAGAATATCAGGTAGGTTTAGTGTGTTTTTGGGGTGGATCTATGGTTTTGGGGGTTTTCTTTCTTTTTTAGGGGTTATCCTGTTCTTGTTTGGGGTGTTTTCGACTTGTTTTGGGGTCTCCGTTGGGTTTTAGTTGGATTCTCGTTGGTCGTTAAGGTAAATGGGAGTGGATTGTGGGTTTTGAAGAAGATCAGGTGAGTTTAGGGTGGTTTTGCGGGGAAATTCATAGTGTTTGGTGTTTTTTCTTCTGATCCAGTTCTTTTCTGGGGTGTTTTTGAGGTGTTTTTGGGGTTTCCGTTGGGTTTCGTTGAGTTCCTAATGGGTTTTATGGTGGTTGGGAGTGGACATTTGGATTTGGAGAACATCAGGTACGTTTAGAGTGGTTTTGGGATTGGATCCGTGCTTTTTGGGGTTTTCTTTCGTTTTTGGGGGTGATCCTGTTCTTGTTTGGGGTGTTTTGGACGTGTTTTGGGTTCTCCGTTGGGTTTCGTTGTGTTTTCCGTGGTCATCATGGTGGAAAAGTGTAAATTGTGGGTTTTGGAGAACATCAGGTAGGTTTATGAGGACTTCTGGGGCAGATTCATGGTTTTTAGGGTTTTCTTCTGTTGTTTTTCTAGTGATCCAGTTGTTTTTGTCATGTTTTTGACGTGTTTTGGGGTCTCCGTTGGGTTTCATTGGGTTTTTCGTGGTCATCATGGTGGAAAAGTTTAAATTGTGGGTTTTGGAGAACATCAGGTAGATTTATGAGGACTTCTGGGGCAGATTCATGGTTTTTAGGGTTTTCTTCTGTTGTTTTTCTAGTGATCCAGTTGTTTTTGTCATGTTTTTGACGTGTTTTGGGGTCTCCGTTGGGTTTCATTGGGTTTTTCGTGGTCATCATGGTGGAAAAGTTTAAATTGTGGGTTTTGGAGAACATCAGGTAGATTTAGGGTGTTTTTTGGGTGGATCTATGGTTTTGGAGGATTTTGTTCCAGTTTTGGGGTGATCCAATTCTTTTTTGGGGTTTTTTGGACATGTTTTGGGTTCTCCGTTGGGTTTCGTTGTGTTTTCCGTGGTCATCATGGTGGAAAAGTGTAAATTGTGGGTTTTGGAGAACATCAGGTAGGTTTAGGGGGACTTTTGGGGTGGATTCATGGTATTTGGGGTTTTCTTCTGTTTTTTTGGGGGGGGTGATCGAATTCATTTTTGGGGTGTTTTTGACGTGTTTTGGTGTCTCCGTTTGGTTTTGCTGGGTTCTTGTTGGTCATCATGTTGGAAAAGTGTAAATTGCGGGTTTTGGAGAACATCAGGTAGGTTTACTGTCTTTTTGGGGTGGATCTATGTTTTTGGGGGATTTTCTTCCAGTTTTGGGGGTGATTCCGTTCTTGTTTGGGGTGTTTTTGACGTGTTTTGTGGTCTCTGTTTTGTTTCGTTGTGTTTTCCTTGTTCATTTTGGTGGAAAAGGCTGAATAGTGGGTTTTGGAGAATATCAGGTAGGTTTAGGGTGGTTTTGGGATTTGATCCGTGCTTTTTGGGGATTTTGTTCCAGTTTTGGGGGTGATTCCGTTCTTGTTTGTGGTGTTTTTGATGTGTTTTGGGTTCTCCGTTGGGTTTCGTTGGGTTTTCCGTTGGCATCATGGTGGAAAAGGGTAAATTGTGGGTTTTGGAGAACATCAGGTAGGTTTAGGGGGACTTTTGGGGTGGATTCATGGTATTTGTTTTTTTTTCTCTTTTTCTGGGGTGATCCCGTTCTTTTTTGGTGTGATTTGATGTGTTTTGGGGTCTCCGTTGGGTTTTGTTGGGTTCTTGTTGGTCATCATGTTGGAAAAGTGTAAATTGTGGGTTTTGGAGAACATCAGGTAGGTTTAGTGTGTTTTTGGGGTGGATCTATGGTTTTGGGGGTTTTCTTTCTTTTTTAGGGGTTATCCTGTTCTTGTTTGGGGTGTTTTCGACTTGTTTTGGGGTCTCCGTTGGGTTTTAGTTGGATTCTCGTTGGTCGTTAAGGTAAATGGGAGTGGATTGTGGGTTTTGAAGAAGATCAGGTGAGTTTAGGGTGGTTTTGCGGGGAAATTCATAGTGTTTGGTGTTTTTTCTTCTGATCCAGTTCTTTTTTGGGGTGTTTTTGAGGTGTTTTTGGGGTTTCCGTTGGGTTTCGTTGAGTTCCTAATGGGTTTTATGGTGGTTGGGAGTGGACATTTGGATTTGGAGAACATCAGGTACGTTTAGAGTGGTTTTGGGATTGGATCCGTGCTTTTTGGGGTTTTCTTTCGTTTTGGGGGGTGATCCTGTTCTTGTTTGGGGTGTTTTGGACGTGTTTTGGGTTCTCCGTTGGGTTTTGTTGGGTTTTCCGTGGTCATCATGCTGGAAAAGTGTAAATTGTTGGTTTTGGAGAACATCAGGTAGGTTTATGAGGACTTCTGGGGCAGATTCATGGTTTTTAGGGTTTTCTTCTGTTGTTTTTCTAGTGATCCAGTTGTTTTTGTCATGTTTTTGACGTGTTTTGGGGTCTCCGTTGGGTTTCATTGGGTTTTTCGTGGTCATCATGGTGGAAAAGTTTAAATTGTGGGTTTTGGAGAACATCAGGTAGATTTAGGGTGTTTTTTGGGTGGATCTATGGTTTTGGAGGATTTTGTTCCAGTTTTGGGGTGATCCAATTCTTTTTTGGGGTGTTTTGGACATGTTTTGGGTTCTCCGTTGGGTTTCGTTGTGTTTTCCGTGGTCATCATGGTGGAAAAGTGTAAATTGTGGGTTTTGGAGAACATCAGGTAGGTTTAGGGGGACTTTTGGGGTGGATTCATGGTATTTGGGGTTTTCTTCTGTTTTTTTTGGGGGGGTGATCGAATTCATTTTTGGGGTGTTTTTGACGTTTTTTGGGGTCTCCGTTGGGTTTTGCTGGGTTCTTGTTGGTCATCATGTTGGAAAAGTGTAAATTGCGGGTTTTGGAGAACATCAGGTAGGTTTACTGTCTTTTTGGGGTGGATCTATGTTTTTGGGGGATTTTCTTCCAGTTTTGGGGGTGATTCCGTTCTTGTCTGGGGTGTTTTTGACGTGTTTTGTGGTCTCTGTTTTGTTTCGTTGTGTTTTCCTTGTTCATTTTGGTGGAAAAGGCTGAATAGTGGGTTTTGGAGAACATCAGGTAGGTTTAGGGTGGTTTTGGGATTTGATCCGTGCTTTTTGGGGATTTTGTTCCAGTTTTGGGGGTGATCCCGCTTTTTTTTGTGGTGTTTTTGATGTGTTTTGGGTTCTCCGTTGGGTTTCGTTGGGTTTTCCGTTGGCATCATGGTGGAAAAGGGTAAATTGTGGGTTTTGGAGAACATCAGGTAGGTTTAGGGGGACTTTTGGGGTGGATTCATGGTATTTGTTTTTTTTTTTTCTGTTTTTCTGGGGTGATCCCGTTCTTTTTTGGTGTGTTTTTGATGTGTTTTGGGGTCTCCGTTGGGTTTTGTTGGGTTCTTGTTGGTCATCATGTTGGAAAAGTGTAAATTGTGGGTTTTGGAGAATATCAGGTGAGTTTAAGTTTTTCTGGGTGGTGAATCTATGGTTTTGGTTGAATTCTTCTGTTTTTTTAGCGTTTTCTTCTGTTTTTGGGGTGGTCCCATTCTTTTTTGGGGTGTTTTTGACATATTTTGGGGTCTCCGTTGGTTTTTGTTGGGTTCTTGTTGTTCATCATGGTGAAAACGTGTAAATTGTGGGTATTGGAGAACATCAGGTAGGTTTAGGGGGACTTTTGGGGTGGATCAACGGCTTTTAGGGTTTTCTTTCGGTTTTGGGGGTGATCCCGCTTTTTTTTGTGGTGTTTTTGACGTGTTTTGGGGTTTCCGTTGCGTTTCGTTGATTTCCTAATGTGTTTTAAGTTTGTTGGGAGTGGACTTTGGGATTTGGAGAACATCAGGTAGGTTTAGTGTGTTTTTGGGGTGGATCTATGGTTTTGGGGGTTTTCTTTCTTTTTTAGGGGTTATCCTGTTCTTGTTTGGGGTGTTTTCGACTTGTTTTGGGGTCTCCGTTGGGTTTTAGTTGGATTCTCGTTGGTCGTTAGGGTAAATGGGAGTGGATTGTGGGTTTTGAAGAAGATCAGGTGAGTTTAGGGTGGTTTTGCGGGGAAATTCATAGTGTTTGGTGTTTTTTCTTCTGATCCAGTTCTTTTTTGGGGTGTTTTTGAGGTGTTTTTGGGGTTTCCGTTGGGTTTCGTTGAGTTCCTAATGGGTTTTATGGTGGTTGGGAGTGGACATTTGGATTTGGAGAACATCAGGTACGTTTAGAGTGGTTTTGGGATTGGATCCGTGCTTTTTGGGGTTTTCTTTCGTTTTTGGGGGTGATCCTGTTCTTGTTTGGGGTGTTTTGGACTTGTTTTGGGGTCTCCGTTGGGTTTTAGTTGGATTCTCGTTGGTCGTTAAGGTAAATGGGAGTGGATTGTGGGTTTTGAAGAAGATCAGGTGAGTTTAGGGTGGTTTTGCGGGGAAATTCATAGTGTTTGGTGTTTTTTCTTCTGATCCAGTTCTTTTCTGGGGTGTTTTTGAGGTGTTTTTGGGGTTTCCGTTGGGTTTCGTTGAGTTCCTAATGGGTTTTATGGTGGTTGGGAGTGGACATTTGGATTTGGAGAACATCAGGTATGTTTAGAGTGGTTTTGGGATTGGATCCGTGCTTTTTGGGGTTTTCTTTCGTTTTGGGGGGTGATCCTGTTCTTGTTTGGGGTGTTTTGGACGTGTTTTGGGTTCTCCGTTGGATTTCGTTGGGTTTTCCGTGGTCATCATGCTGGAAAAGTGTAAATTGTTGGTTTTGGAGAACATCAGGTAGGTTTATGAGGACTTCTGGGGCAGATTCATGGTTTTTAGAGTTTTCTTCTGTTTTTTCTAGTGATCCAGTTGTTTTTTGGCATGTTTTTGACGTGTTTTGGGGTCTCCGTTGGGTTTCATTGGGTTTTTCGTGGTCATCATGGTGGAAAAGTGTAAATTGTGGGTTTTGGAGAACATCAGGTAGATTTAGGGTGTTTTTTGAGTGGATCTATGGTTTTGGGGGATTTTGTTCCTATTTTGGGGTGATCCAATTCTTTTTTTGGTTGTTTTGGACGTGTTTTGGGTTCTCCGTTGGGTTTTGTTGGGTTTTCCGTGGTCATCATGGTGGAAAAGTGTAAATTGTGGGTTTTGGAGAACATCAGGTAGGTTTAGGGGGACTTTTGGGGTGGATTCATGGCATTTGGGGTTTTCTTCTGTTTTTTTTTGGGGGGGGGTGATCGAATTCATTTTTGGGGTGTTTTTGACGTGTTTTGGGGTCTCCGTTGGGTTTTGATGGGTTCTTGTTGGTCATCATGTTGGAAAAGTGTAAATTGAGGGTTTTGGAGAACATCAGGAAGGTTTAGTGTGTTTTTTGGGTGGATCTATGGTTTTTGGGATTTTCTTTCTTTTTTAGGGGTTATCCTGTTCTTGTTTGGGGTGTGTTCGACTTGTTTTGGGGTCTCCGTTGGGTTTTAGTTGGATTCTCGTTGGTCGTTAAGGTAAATGGGAGTGGATTGTGGGTTTTGAAGAAGATCAGGTGAGTTTAGGGTGGTTTTGCGGGGAAATTCATAGTGTTTGGTGTTTTTTCTTCTGATCCAGTTCTTTTTTGGGGTGTTTTTGAGGTGTTTTTGGGGTTTCCGTTGGGTTTCGTTGAGTTCCTAATGGGTTTTATGGTGGTTGGGAGTGGACATTTGGATTTGGAGAACATCAGGTACGTTTAGAGTGGTTTTGGGATTGGATCCGTGCTTTTTGGGGTTTTCTTTCGTTTTTGGGGGTGATCCTGTTCTTGTTTGGGGTGTTTTGGACGTGTTTTGAATTCTCCGTTGGGTTTTGTTGGGTTTTTCGTGGTCATCATGCTGGAAAAGTGTAAATTGCGGGTTTTGGAGAACATCAGGTAGGTTTAGGGTGGTTTTGGGATTTGATCCGTGCTTTTTGGGGATTTTGTTCCAGTTTTGGGGGTGATTCCGTTCTTGTTTGTGGTGTTTTTGATGTGTTTTGGGTTCTCCGTTGGGTTTCGTTGGGTTTTCCGTTGGCATCATGGTGGAAAAGGGTAAATTGTGGGTTTTGGAGAACATCAGGTAGGTTTAGGGGGACTTTTGGGGTGGATTCATGGTATTTGTTTTTTTTTTTCTGTTTTTCTGGGGTGATCCCGTTCTTTTTTGGTGTGTTTTTGATGTGTTTTGGGGTCTCCGTTGGGTTTTGTTGGGTTCTTGTTGGTCATCATGTTGGAAAAGTGTAAATTGTGGGTTTTGGAGAATATCAGGTGAGTTTAAGTTTTTCTGGGTGGTGAATCTATGGTTTTGGTTGAATTCTTCTGTTTTTTTTTTAGCGTTTTCTTCTGTTTTTGGGGTGGTCCCATTCTTTTTTGGGGTGTTTTTGACATATTTTGGGGTCTCCGTTGGTTTTTGTTGGGTTCTTGTTGTTCATCATGGTGAAAACGTGTAAATTGTGGGTATTGGAGAACATCAGGTAGGTTTAGGGGGACTTTTGGGGTGGATCAACGGCTTTTAGGGTTTTCTTTCGGTTTTGGGGGTGATCCCGCTTTTTTTTGTGGTGTTTTTGACGTGTTTTGGGGTTTCCGTTGCGTTTCGTTGATTTCCTAATGTGTTTTAAGTTTGTTGGGAGTGGACTTTGGGATTTGGAGAACATCAGGTAGGTTTAGTGTGTTTTTGGGGTGGATCTATGGTTTTGGGGGTTTTCTTTCTTTTTTAGGGGTTATCCTGTTCTTGTTTGGGGTGTTTTCGACTTGTTTTGGGGTCTCCGTTGGGTTTTAGTTGGATTCTCGTTGGTCGTTAAGGTAAATGGGAGTGGATTGTGGGTTTTGAAGAAGATCAGGTGAGTTTAGGGTGGTTTTGCGGGGAAATTCATAGTGTTTGGTGTTTTTTCTTCTGATCCAGTTCTTTTTTGGGGTGTTTTTGAGGTGTTTTTGGGGTTTCCGTTGGGTTTCGTTGAGTTCCTAATGGGTTTTATGGTGGTTGGGAGTGGACATTTGGATTTGGAGAACATCAGGTACGTTTAGAGTGGTTTTGGGATTGGATCCGTGCTTTTTGGGGTTTTCTTTCGTTTTGGGGGGTGATCCTGTTCTTGTTTGGGGTGTTTTGGACGTGTTTTGGGTTCTCCGTTGGGTTTTGTTGGGTTTTCCGTGGTCATCATGCTGGAAAAGTGTAAATTGTTGGTTTTGGAGAACATCAGGTAGGTTTATGAGGACTTCTGGGGCAGATTCATGGTTTTTAGGGTTTTCTTCTGTTGTTTTTCTAGTGATCCAGTTGTTTTTGTCATGTTTTTGACGTGTTTTGGGGTCTCCGTTGGGTTTCATTGGGTTTTTCGTGGTCATCATGGTGGAAAAGTTTAAATTGTGGGTTTTGGAGAACATCAGGTAGATTTAGGGTGTTTTTTGGGTGGATCTATGGTTTTGGAGGATTTTGTTCCAGTTTTGGGGTGATCCAATTCTTTTTTGGGGTGTTTTGGACATGTTTTGGGTTCTCCGTTGGGTTTCGTTGTGTTTTCCGTGGTCATCATGGTGGAAAAGTGTAAATCGTGGGTTTTGGAGAACATCAGGTAGGTTTAGGGGGACTTTTGGGGTGGATTCATGGTATTTGGGATTTTCTTCTGGTTTTTTTGGGGGGGTGATCGAATTCATTTTTGGGGTGTTTTTGACGTGTTTTGGGGTCTCTGTTGGGTTTTGCTGGGTTCTTGTTGGTCATCATGTTGGAAAAGTGTAAATTGTGGGTTTTGGAGAACATCAGGTAGGTTTAGGGTTTTTTTGGGGTGGATCTATGTTTTTGGGGGATTTTCTTCCAGTTTTGGGGGTGATTCCGTTCTTGTCTGGGGTGTTTTTGACGTGTTTTGTGGTCTCTGTTTTGTTTCGTTGTGTTTTCCTTGTTCATTTTGGTGGAAAAGGCTGAATAGTGGGTTTTGGAGAACATCAGGTAGGTTTAGGGTGGTTTTGGGATTTGATCCGTGCTTTTTGGGGATTTTGTTCCAGTTTTGGGGGTGATTCCGTTCTTGTTTGTGGTGTTTTTGATGTGTTTTGGGTTCTCCGTTGGGTTTCGTTGGGTTTTCCGTTGGCATCATGGTGGAAAAGTGTAAATTGTGGGTTTTGGAGAACATCAGGTAGGTTTAGGGGGACTTTTGGGGTGGATTCATGGTATTTGTTTTTTTTTTTTTCTGTTTTTCTGGGGTGATCCCGTTCTTTTTTGGTGTGTTTTTGATGTGTTTTGGGGTCTCCGTTGGGTTTTGTTGGGTTCTTGTTGGTCATCATGTTGGAAAAGTGTAAATTGTGGGTTTTGGAGAATATCAGGTGAGTTTAAGTTTTTCTGGGTGGTGAATCTATGGTTTTGGTTGATTTCTTCTGTTTTTTTAGCGTTTTCTTCTGTTTTTGGGGTGGTCCCATTCTTTTTTGGGGTGTTTTTGACATATTTTGGGGTCTCCGTTGGTTTTTGTTGGGTTCTTGTTGTTCATCATGGTGAAAACGTGTAAATTGTGGGTATTGGAGAACATCAGGTAGGTTTAGGGGGACTTTTGGGGTGGATCAACGGCTTTTAGGGTTTTCTTTCGGTTTTGGGGGTGATCCCGCTTTTTTTTGTGGTGTTTTTGACGTGTTTTGGGGTTTCCGTTGCGTTTCGTTGATTTCCTAATGTGTTTTAAGTTTGTTGGGAGTGGACTTTGGGATTTGGAGAACATCAGGTAGGTTTAGTGTGTTTTTGGGGTGGATCTATGGTTTTGGGGGTTTTCTTTCTTTTTTAGGGGTTATCCTGTTCTTGTTTGGGGTGTTTTCGACTTGTTTTGGGGTCTCCGTTGGGTTTTAGTTGGATTCTCGTTGGTCGTTAGGGTAAATGGGAGTGGATTGTGGGTTTTGAAGAAGATCAGGTGAGTTTAGGGTGGTTTTGCGGGGAAATTCATAGTGTTTGGTGTTTTTTCTTCTGATCCAGTTCTTTTTTGGGGTGTTTTTGAGGTGTTTTTGGGGTTTCCGTTGGGTTTCGTTGAGTTCCTAATGGGTTTTATGGTGGTTGGGAGTGGACATTTGGATTTGGAGAACATCAGGTACGTTTAGAGTGGTTTTGGGATTGGATCCGTGCTTTTGGGGGTTTTCTTTCGTTTTTGGGGGTGATCCTGTTCTTGTTTGGGGTGTTTTGGACTTGTTTTGGGGTCTCCGTTGGGTTTTAGTTGGATTCTCGTTGGTCGTTAAGGTAAATGGGAGTGGATTGTGGGTTTTGAAGAAGATCAGGTGAGTTTAGGGTGGTTTTGCGGGGAAATTCATAGTGTTTGGTGTTTTTTCTTCTGATCCAGTTCTTTTCTGGGGTGTTTTTGAGGTGTTTTTGGGGTTTCCGTTGGGTTTCGTTGAGTTCCTAATGGGTTTTATGGTGGTTGGGAGTGGACATTTGGATTTGGAGAACATCAGGTACGTTTAGAGTGGTTTTGGGATTGGATCCGTGCTTTTTGGGGTTTTCTTTCGTTTTGGGGGGTGATCCTGTTCTTGTTTGGGGTGTTTTGGACGTGTTTTGGGTTCTCCGTTGGATTTCGTTGGGTTTTCCGTGGTCATCATGCTGGAAAAGTGTAAATTGTTGGTTTTGGAGAACATCAGGTAGGTTTATGAGGACTTCTGGGGCAGATTCATGGTTTTTAGAGTTTTCTTCTGTTTTTTCTAGTGATCCAGTTGTTTTTTGGCATGTTTTTGACGTGTTTTGGGGTCTCCGTTGGGTTTCATTGGGTTTTTCGTGGTCATCATGGTGGAAAAGTGTAAATTGTGGGTTTTGGAGAACATCAGGTAGATTTAGGGTGTTTTTTGAGTGGATCTATGGTTTTGGGGGATTTTGTTCCTATTTTGGGGTGATCCAATTCTTTTTTTGGTTGTTTTGGACGTGTTTTGGGTTCTCCGTTGGGTTTTGTTGGGTTTTCCGTGGTCATCATGGTGGAAAAGTGTAAATTGTGGGTTTTGGAGAACATCAGGTAGGTTTAGGGGGACTTTTGGGGTGGATTCATGGCATTTGGGGTTTTCTTCTGTTTTTTTTTTTGGGGGGGGTGATCGAATTCATTTTTGGGGTGTTTTTGACGTGTTTTGGGGTCTCCGTTGGGTTTTGATGGGTTCTTGTTGGTCATCATGTTGGAAAAGTGTAAATTGAGGGTTTTGGAGAACATCAGGAAGGTTTAGTGTGTTTTTTGGGTGGATCTATGGTTTTTGGGATTTTCTTTCTTTTTTAGGGGTTATCCTGTTCTTGTTTGGGGTGTGTTCGACTTGTTTTGGGGTCTCCGTTGGGTTTTAGTTGGATTCTCGTTGGTCGTTAAGGTAAATGGGAGTGGATTGTGGGTTTTGAAGAAGATCAGGTGAGTTTAGGGTGGTTTTGCGGGGAAATTCATAGTGTTTGGTGTTTTTTCTTCTGATCCAGTTCTTTTTTGGGGTGTTTTTGAGGTGTTTTTGGGGTTTCCGTTGGGTTTCGTTGAGTTCCTAATGGGTTTTATGGTGGTTGGGAGTGGACATTTGGATTTGGAGAACATCAGGTACGTTTAGAGTGGTTTTGGGATTGGATCCGTGCTTTTTGGGGTTTTCTTTCGTTTTTGGGGGTGATCCTGTTCTTGTTTGGGGTGTTTTGGACGTGTTTTGAATTCTCCGTTGGGTTTTGTTGGGTTTTTCGTGGTCATCATGCTGGAAAAGTGTAAATTGCGGGTTTTGGAGAACATCAGGTAGGTTTAGGGTGGTTTTGGGATTTGATCCGTGCTTTTTGGGGATTTTGTTCCAGTTTTGGGGGTGATTCCGTTCTTGTTTGTGGTGTTT
Organism: Aythya ferina; assembly: GCF_964211825.1. Taxonomy (NCBI): domain Eukaryota; kingdom Metazoa; phylum Chordata; class Aves; order Anseriformes; family Anatidae; genus Aythya; species Aythya ferina. The sequence continues at coordinate 116,806 of NW_028181418.1, forward strand.
TTGATGTGTTTTGGGTTCTCCGTTGGGTTTCGTTGGGTTTTCCGTTGGCATCATGGTGGAAAAGGGTAAATTGTGGGTTTTGGAGAACATCAGGTAGGTTTAGGGGGACTTTTGGGGTGGATTCATGGTATTTGTTTTTTTTTTTCTGTTTTTCTGGGGTGATCCCGTTCTTTTTTGGTGTGTTTTTGATGTGTTTTGGGGTCTCCGTTGGGTTTTGTTGGGTTCTTGTTGGTCATCATGTTGGAAAAGTGTAAATTGTGGGTTTTGGATAATATCAGGTGAGTTTAAGTTTTTCTGGGTGGTGAATCTATGGTTTTGGTTGAATTCTTCTGTTTTTTTAGCGTTTTCTTCTGTTTTTGGGGTGGTCCCATTCTTTTTTGGGGTGTTTTTGACATATTTTGGGGTCTCCGTTGGTTTTTGTTGGGTTCTTGTTGTTCATCATGGTGAAAACGTGTAAATTGTGGGTATTGGAGAACATCAGGTAGGTTTAGGGGGACTTTTGGGGTGGATCAACGGCTTTTAGGGTTTTCTTTCGGTTTTGGGGGTGATCCCGCTTTTTTTTGTGGTGTTTTTGACGTGTTTTGGGGTTTCCGTTGCGTTTCGTTGATTTCCTAATGTGTTTTAAGTTTGTTGGGAGTGGACTTTGGGATTTGGAGAACATCAGGTAGGTTTAGTGTGTTTTTGGGGTGGATCTATGTTTTTGGGGGTTTTCTTTCTTTTTTAGGGGTTATCCTGTTCTTGTTTGGGGTGTTTTCGACTTGTTTTGGGGTCTCCGTTGGGTTTTAGTTGGATTCTCGTTGGTCGTTAAGGTAAATGGGAGTGGATTGTGGGTTTTGAAGAAGATCAGGTGAGTTTAGGGTGGTTTTGCGGGGAAATTCATAGTGTTTGGTGTTTTTTCTTCTGATCCAGTTCTTTTTTGGGGTGTTTTTGAGGTGTTTTTGGGGTTTCCGTTGGGTTTCGTTGAGTTCCTAATGGGTTTTATGGTGGTTGGGAGTGGACATTTGGATTTGGAGAACATCAGGTACGTTTAGAGTGGTTTTGGGATTGGATCCGTGCTTTTGGGGGTTTTCTTTCGTTTTTGGGGGTGATCCTGTTCTTGTTTGGGGTGTTTTGGACGTGTTTTGGGTTCTCCGTTGGGTTTTGTTGGGTTTTCCGTGGTCATCATGCTGGAAAAGTGTAAATTGTGGGTTTTGGAGAACATCAGGTAGGTTTATGAGGACTTCTGGGGCAGATTCATGGTTTTTAGGGTTTTCTTCTGTTGTTTTTCTAGTGATCCAGTTGTTTTTGTCATGTTTTTGACGTGTTTTGGGGTCTCCGTTGGGTTTCATTGGGTTTTTCGTGGTCATCATGGTGGAAAAGTTTAAATTGTGGGTTTTGGAGAACATCAGGTAGATTTAGGGTGTTTTTTGGGTGGATCTATGGTTTTGGAGGATTTTGTTCCAGTTTTGGGGTGATCCAATTCTTTTTTGGGGTGTTTTGGACATGTTTTGGGTTCTCCGTTGGGTTTCGTTGGGTTTTCCGTGGTCATCATGGTGGAAAAGTGTAAATTGTGGGTTTTGGAGAACATCAGGTAGGTTTAGGGGGACTTTTGGGGTGGATTCATGGTATTTGTTTTTTTTTTCTGTTTTTCTGGGGTGATCCCGTTCTTTTTTGGTGTGTTTTTGATGTGTTTTGGGGTCTCCGTTGGGTTTTCTTGGGTTCTTGTTGGTCATCATGTTGGAAAAGTGTAAATTGTGGGTTTTGGAGAATATCAGGTGAGTTTAAGTTTTTCTGGGTGGTGAATCTATGGTTTTGGTTGAATTCTTCTGTTTTTTTTAGCGTTTTCTTCTGTTTTTGGGGTGGTCCCATTCTTTTTTGGGGTGTTTTTGACATATTTTGGGGTCTCCGTTGGTTTTTGTTGGGTTCTTGTTGTTCATCATGGTGAAAACGTGTAAATTGTGGGTATTGGAGAACATCAGGTAGGTTTAGGGGGACTTTTGGGGTGGATCAACGGCTTTTAGGGTTTTCTTTCGGTTTTGGGGGTGATCCCGCTTTTTTTTGTGGTGTTTTTGACGTGTTTTGGGGTTTCCGTTGCGTTTCGTTGATTTCCTAATGTGTTTTAAGTTTGTTGGGAGTGGACTTTGGGATTTGGAGAACATCAGGTAGGTTTAGTGTGTTTTTGGGGTGGATCTATGGTTTTGGGGGTTTTCTTTCTTTTTTAGGGGTTATCCTGTTCTTGTTTGGGGTGTTTTCGACTTGTTTTGGGGTCTCCGTTGGGTTTTAGTTGGATTCTCGTTGGTCGTTAAGGTAAATGGGAGTGGATTGTGGGTTTTGAAGAAGATCAGGTGAGTTTAGGGTGGTTTTGCGGGGAAATTCATAGTGTTTGGTGTTTTTTCTTCTGATCCAGTTCTTTTTTGGGGTGTTTTTGAGGTGTTTTTGGGGTTTCCGTTGGGTTTCGTTGAGTTCCTAATGGGTTTTATGGTGGTTGGGAGTGGACATTTGGATTTGGAGAACATCAGGTACGTTTAGAGTGGTTTTGGGATTGGATCCGTGCTTTTGGGGGTTTTCTTTCGTTTTTGGGGGTGATCCTGTTCTTGTTTGGGGTGTTTTGGACGTGTTTTGGGTTCTCCGTTGGGTTTTGTTGGGTTTTCCGTGGTCATCATGCTGGAAAAGTGTAAATTGTGGGTTTTGGAGAACATCAGGTAGGTTTATGAGGACTTCTGGGGCAGATTCATGGTTTTTAGGGTTTTCTTCTGTTGTTTTTCTAGTGATCCAGTTGTTTTTGTCATGTTTTTGACGTGTTTTGGGGTCTCCGTTGGGTTTCATTGGGTTTTTCGTGGTCATCATGGTGGAAAAGTTTAAATTGTGGGTTTTGGAGAACATCAGGTAGATTTAGGGTGTTTTTTGGGTGGATCTATGGTTTTGGAGGATTTTGTTCCAGTTTTGGGGTGATCCAATTCTTTTTTGGGGTGTTTTGGACATGTTTTGGGTTCTCCGTTGGGTTTCGTTGGGTTTTCCGTGGTCATCATGGTGGAAAAGTGTAAATTGTGGATTTTGGAGAACATCAGGTAGGTTTAGGGGGACTTTTGGGGTGGATTCATGGTATTTGGTTTTTTTTTCTGTTTTTCTGGGGTGATCCCGTTCTTTTTTGGTGTGTTTTTGATGTGTTTTGGGGTCTCCGTTGGGTTTTCTTGGGTTCTTGTTGGTCATCATGTTGGAAAAGTGTAAATTGTGGGTTTTGGAGAATATCAGGTGAGTTTAAGTTTTTCTGGGTGGTGAATCTATGGTTTTGGTTGAATTCTTCTGTTTTTTTTAGCGTTTTCTTCTGTTTTTGGGGTGGTCCCATTCTTTTTTGGGGTGTTTTTGACATATTTTGGGGTCTCCGTTGGTTTTTGTTGGGTTCTTGTTGTTCATCATGGTGAAAACGTGTAAATTGTGGGTATTGGAGAACATCAGGTAGGTTTAGGGGGACTTTTGGGGTGGATCAACGGCTTTTAGGGTTTTCTTTCGGTTTTGGGGGTGATCCCGCTTTTTTTTGTGGTGTTTTTGACGTGTTTTGGGGTTTCCGTTGCGTTTCGTTGATTTCCTAATGTGTTTTAAGTTTGTTGGGAGTGGACTTTGGGATTTGGAGAACATCAGGTAGGTTTAGTGTGTTTTTGGGGTGGATCTATGGTTTTGGGGGTTTTCTTTCTTTTTTAGGGGTTATCCTGTTCTTGTTTGGGGTGTTTTCGACTTGTTTTGGGGTCTCCGTTGGGTTTTAGTTGGATTCTCGTTGGTCGTTAAGGTAAATGGGAGTGGATTGTGGGTTTTGAAGAAGATCAGGTGAGTTTAGGGTGGTTTTGCGGGGAAATTCATAGTGTTTGGTGTTTTTTCTTCTGATCCAGTTCTTTTCTGGGGTGTTTTTGAGGTGTTTTTGGGGTTTCCGTTGGGTTTCGTTGAGTTCCTAATGGGTTTTATGGTGGTTGGGAGTGGACATTTGGATTTGGAGAACATCAGGTACGTTTAGGGTGGTTTTGGGATTGGATCCGTGCTTTTTGGGGTTTTCTTTCGTTTTGGGGGGTGATCCTGTTCTTGTTTGGGGTGTTTTGGACGTGTTTTGGGTTCTCCATTGGGTTTTGTTGGGTTTTCCGTGGTCATCATGCTGGAAAAGTGTAAATTGTTGGTTTTGGAGAACATCAGGTAGGTTTATGAGGACTTCTGGGGCAGATTCATGGTTTTTAGGGTTTTCTTCTGTTGTTTTTCTAGTGATCCAGTTGTTTTTGTCATGTTTTTGACGTGTTTTGGGGTCTGCGTTGGGTTTCATTGGGTTTTTCGTGGTCATCATGGTGGAAAAGTTTAAATTGTGGGTTTTGGAGAACATCAGGTAGGTTTAGGGTGTTTTTTGGGTGGATCTATGGTTTTGGAGGATTTTGTTCCAGTTTTGGGGTGATCCAATTCTTTTTTGGGGTGTTTTGGACATGTTTTGGGTTCTCCGTTGGGTTTCGTTGTGTTTTCCGTGGTCATCATGGTGGAAAAGTGTAAATTGCGGGTTTTGGAGAACATCAGGTAGGTTTACTGTCTTTTTGGGGTGGATCTATGTTTTTGGGGGATTTTCTTCCAGTTTTGGGGGTGATTCCGTTCTTGTTTGGGGTGTTTTTGACGTGTTTTGTGGTCTCTGTTTTGTTTCGTTGTGTTTTCCTTGTTCATTTTGGTAGAAAAGGCTGAATAGTGGGTTTTGGAGAACATCAGGTAGGTTTAGGGTGGTTTTGGGATTTGATCCGTGCTTTTTGGGGATTTTGTTCCAGTTTTGGGGGTGATTCCGTTCTTGTTTGTGGTGTTTTTGATGTGTTTTGGGTTCTCCGTTGGGTTTCGTTGGGTTTTCCGTTGGCATCATGGTGGAAAAGGGTAAATTGTGGGTTTTGGAGAACATCAGGTAGGTTTAGGGGGACTTTTGGGGTGGATTCATGGTATTTGTGTTTTTTTTTCTGTTTTTCTGGGGTGATCCCGTTCTTTTTTGGTGTGTTTTTGATGTGTTTTGGGGTCTCCGTTGGGTTTTGTTGGGTTCTTGTTGGTCATCATGTTGGAAAAGTGTAAATTGTGGGTTTTGGAGAATATCAGGTGAGTTTAAGTTTTTCTGGGTGGTGAATCTATGGTTTTGGTTGAATTCTTCTGTTTTTTTAGCGTTTTCTTCTGTTTTTGGGGTGGTCCCATTCTTTTTTGGGGTGTTTTTGACATATTTTGGGGTCTCCGTTGGTTTTTGTTGGGTTCTTGTTGTTCATCATGGTGAAAACGTGTAAATTGTGGGTATTGGAGAACATCAGGTAGGTTTAGGGGGACTTTTGGGGTGGATCAACGGCTTTTAGGGTTTTCTTTCGGTTTTGGGGGTGATCCCGCTTTTTTTTGTGGTGTTTTTGACGTGTTTTGGGGTTTCCGTTGCGTTTCGTTGATTTCCTAATGTGTTTTAAGTTTGTTGGGAGTGGACTTTGGGATTTGGAGAACATCAGGTAGGTTTAGTGTGTTTTTGGGGTGGATCTATGGTTTTGGGGGTTTTCTTTCTTTTTTAGGGGTTATCCTGTTCTTGTTTGGGGTGTTTTCGACTTGTTTTGGGGTCTCCGTTGGGTTTTAGTTGGATTCTCGTTGTCGTTAAGGTAAATGGGAGTGGATTGTGGGTTTTGAAGAAGATCAGGTGAGTTTAGGGTGGTTTTGCGGGGAAATTCATAGTGTTTGGTGTTTTTTCTTCTGATCCAGTTCTTTTCTGGGGTGTTTTTGAGGTGTTTTTGGGGTTTCCGTTGGGTTTCGTTGAGTTCCTAATGGGTTTTATGGTGGTTGGGAGTGGACATTTGGATTTGGAGAAGATCAGGTACATTTAGAGTGGTTTTGGGATTGGATCCGTGCTTTTTGGGGTTTTCTTTCGTTTTGGGGGGTGATCCTGTTCTTGTTTGGGGTGTTTTGGACGTGTTTTGGGTTCTCCGTTGGATTTCGTTGGGTTTTCCGTGGTCATCATGCTGGAAAAGTGTAAATTGTTGGTTTTGGAGAACATCAGGTAGGTTTATGAGGACTTCTGGGGCAGATTCATGGTTTTTAGAGTTTTCTTATGTTTTTTCTAGTGATCCAGTTGTTTTTTGGCATGTTTTTGACGTGTTTTGGGGTCTCCGTTGGGTTTCATTGGGTTTTTCGTGGTCATCATGGTGGAAAAGTTTAAATTGTGGGTTTTGGAGAACATCAGGTAGATTTAGGGTGTTTTTTGAGTGGATCTATGGTTTTGGGGGATTTTGTTCCTGTTTTGGGGTGATCCAATTCTTTTTTTGGTTGTTTTGGACGTGTTTTGGGTTCTCCGTTGGGTTTTCTTGGGTTTTCCGTGGTCATCATGGTGGAAAAGTGTAAATTGTGGGTTTTGGAGAACATCAGGTAGGTTTAGGGGGACTTTTGGGGTGGATTCATGGCATTTGGGGTTTTCTTCTGTTTTTTTTTGGGGGGGGTGATCGAATTCATTTTTGGGGTGTTTTTGACGTGTTTTGGGGTCTCCGTTGGGTTTTGATGGGTTCTTGTTGGTCATCATGTTGGAAAAGTGTAAATTGAGGGTTTTGGAGAACATCAGGAAGGTTTAGTGTGTTTTTTGGGTGGATCTATGGTTTTGGGGATTTTTTTTTTTTTTTAGGGGTTATCCTGTTCTTGTTTGGGGTGTGTTCGACTTGTTTTGGGGTCTCCGTTGGGTTTTAGTTGGATTCTCATTGGTCGTTAAGGTAAATGGGAGTGGATTGTGGGTTTTGAAGAAGATCGGGTGAGTTTAGGGTGGTTTTGCGGGGAAATTCATAGTGTTTGGTGTTTTTTCTTCTGATCCAGTTCTTTTTTTGGGGTGTTTTTGAGGTGTTTTTGGGGTTTCCGTTGGGTTTCGTTGAGTTCCTAATGGGTTTTATGGTGGTTGGGAGTGGACATTTGGATTTGGAGAACATCAGGTACGTTTAGAGTGGTTTTGGGATTGGATCCGTGCTTTTTGGGGTTTTCTTTCGTTTTTGGGGGTGATCCTGTTCTTGTTTGGGGTGTTTTTGACGTGTTTTGTGGTCTCTGTGTTGTTTCGTTGTGTTTTCCTTGTTCATTTTGGTGGAAAAGTGTAAATTGCGGGTTTTGGAGAACATCAGGTAGGTTTAGGGTGGTTTTGGGATTTGATCCGTGCTTTTTGGGGATTTTGTTCCAGTTTTGGGGGTGATTCCGTTCTTGTTTGTGGTGTTTTTGATGTGTTTTGGGTTCTCCGTTGGGTTTCGTTGGGTTTTCCGTTGGCATCATGGTGGAAAAGGGTAAATTGTGGGTTTTGGAGAACATCAGGTAGGTTTAGGGGGACTTTTGGGGTGGATTCATGGTATTTGTTTTTTTTTTCTGTTTTTCTGGGGTGATCCCGTTCTTTTTTGGTGTGTTTTTGATGTGTTTTGGGGTCTCCGTTGGGTTTTGTTGGGTTCTTGTTGGTCATCATGTTGGAAAAGTGTAAATTGTGGGTTTTGGAGAACATCAGGTAGGTTTAGTGTAGTTTTGGGATGGATCTATGTTTTTGGGGGGATTTTCTTCCAGTTTTGGGGGTGATTACGTTCTTGTTTGGGGTGTTTTTGACCCTTTTTTTGGTCTCCGTTGGGTTTTAGTTGGATTCTCGTTGGTCCTTAAGGTAAATGGGAGTGGATTGTGGGTTTTGAAGAAGATCGGGTGAGTTTAGGGTGGTTTTGCGGGGAAATTCATAGTGTTTGGTGTTTTTTCTTCTGATCCAGTTCTTTTTTTGGGGTGTTTTTGAGGTGTTTTTGGGGTTTCCGTTGGGTTTCGTTGAGTTCCTAATGGGTTTTATGGTGGTTGGGTGTGGACATTTGGATTTGGAGAACATCAGGTACGTTTAGAGTGGTTTTGGGATTGGATCCGTGCTTTTTGGGGTTTTCTTTCGTTTTTGGGGGTGATCCTGTTCTTGTTTGGGGTGTTTTGGACGTGTTTTGGGTTCTCCGTTGGGTTTCGTTGGGTTTTCCGTGGTCATCATGCTGGAAAAGTGTAAATTGTGGGTTTTGGAGAACATCAGGTAGGTTTATGAGGACTTCTGGGGCAGATTCATGGTTTTTAGAGTTTTCTTCTGTTTTTTCTAGTGATCCAGTTGTTTTTTTTGCATGTTTTTGACGTGTTTTGGGGTCTCCGTTGGGTTTCATTTGGTTTTTCGTGGTCATCATGGTGGAAAAGTTTAAATTGTGGGTTTTGGAGAATATCAGGTAGATTTAGGGTGTTTTTTGGGTGGATCTATGGTTTTGGGGGATTTTGTTCCAGTTTTGGGGTGATCCCGTTCTTTTTTGGGGTGTTTTTGACGTGTTTTGGGTTCTCCGTTGGGTTTCATTGGGTTTTCCGTGGTCATCATGGTGGAAAAGTGTAAATAGTGGGTTTTGGAGAACATCAGGTAGGTTTAGGGGGACTTTTGGGGTGGATTCATGATATATGGGGTTTTCTTCTGTTTTTTTTTTTTTGGGGGGGGTGATCGAATTCATTTTTGGGGTGTTTTTGACGTGTTTTGGGATCTTTGTTGGTTTTGTTGGGTTCTTGTTGGTCATCATGTTGGAAAAGTGTAAATTGTGGGTTTTGGAGAACATCAGGTAGGTTTAGTGTCTTTTTGTGGTGGATCTATGTTTTGAGGGGATTTTCTTCCAGTTTTGGGGGTGATTCCGTTCTTGTTTGGGGTGTTTTTGACCCTTTTTGGGGTCTCCGTTGGGTTTTAGTTGGATTCTCGTTGGTCCTTAAGGTAAATGGGAGTGGATTGTGGGTTTTGAAGAAGATCAGGTGAGTTTAGGGTGGTTTTGCGGGGAAATTCATAGTTGTTGGTGTTTTTTCTTCTGATCCAGTTCTTTTTTGGGGTGTTTTTGACGTGTTTTGGGTTCTCCGTTGGGTTTCGTTGGGTTTTCCGTGGTCATCATGCTGGAAAAGTGTAAATTGTGGGTTTTGGAGAACATCAGGTAGGTTTATGAGGACTTCTGGGGCAGATTCATGGTTTTTAGAGTTTTCTTCTGTTTTTTCTAGTGATCCAGTTGTTTTTTTTGCATGTTTTTGACGTGTTTTGGGGTCTCCGTTGGGTTTCATTTGGTTTTTCGTGGTCATCATGGTGGAAAAGTTTAAATTGTGGGTTTTGGAGAATATCAGGTAGATTTAGGGTGTTTTTTGGGTGGATCTATGGTTTTGGGGGATTTTGTTCCAGTTTTGGGGTGATCCCGTTCTTTTTTGGGGTGTTTTTGACGTGTTTTGGGTTCTCCGTTGGGTTTCATTGGGTTTTCCGTGGTCATCATGGTGGAAAAGTGTAAATAGTGGGTTTTGGAGAACATCAGGTAGGTTTAGGGGGACTTTTGGGGTGGATTCATGATATATGGGGTTTTCTTCTGGTTTTTTTTTTTTTTTGGGGGGGTGATCGAATTCATTTTTGGGGTGTTTTTGACGTGTTTTGGGATCTTTGTTGGTTTTGATGGGTTCTTGTTGGTCATCATGTTGGAAAAGTGTAAATTGTGGGTTTTGGAGAACATCAGGTAGGTTTAGTGTCTTTTTGGGGTGGATCTATGTTTTGAGGGGATTTTCTTCCAGTTTTGGGGGTGATTCCGTTCTTGTTTGGGGTGTTTTTGACCCTTTTTGGGGTCTCCGTTGGGTTTTAGTTGGATTCTCGTTGGTCCTTAAGGTAAATGGGAGTGGATTGTGGGTTTTGAAGAAGATCGGGTGAGTTTAGGGTGGTTTTGCGGGGAAATTCATAGTGTTTGGTGTTTTTTCTTCTGATCCAGTTCTTTTTTTGGGGTGTTTTTGAGGTGTTTTTGGGGTTTCCGTTGGGTTTCGTTGAGTTCCTAATGGGTTTTATGGTGGTTGGGTGTGGACATTTGGATTTGGAGAACATCAGGTACGTTTAGAGTGGTTTTGGGATTGGATCCGTGCTTTTGGGGGTTTTCTTTCGTTTTGGGGGGTGATCCTGTTCTTGTTTGGGGTGTTTTTGACGTGTTTTGGGGTCTCCGTTGGGTTTCGTTGGGTTTTCCGTGGTCATCATGGTGGAAAAGTGTAAATTGTGGGTTTTGGAGAACATCAGGTAGGTTTATGAGGACTTCTGGGGCAGATTCATGGTTTTTAGAGTTTTCTTCTGTTTTTTCTAGTGATCCAGTTGTTTTTTTTGCATGTTTTTGACGTGTTTTGGGGTCTCCGTTGGGTTTCATTTGGTTTTTCGTGGTCATCATGGTGGAAAAGTTTAAATTGTGGGTTTTGGAGAATATCAGGTAGATTTAGGGTGTTTTTTGGGTGGATCTATGGTTTTGGGGGATTTTGTTCCAGTTTTGGGGTGATCCCGTTCTTTTTTGGGGTGTTTTTGACGTGTTTTGGGTTCTCCGTTGGGTTTCATTGTGTTTTCCGTGGTCATCATGGTGGAAAAGTGTAAATAGTGGGTTTTGGAGAACATCAGGTAGGTTTAGGGGGACTTTTGGGGTGGATTCATGATATATGGGGTTTTCTTCTGTTTTTTTTTTTTTTGGGGGGGTGATCGAATTCATTTTTGGGGTGTTTTTGACGTGTTTTGGGATCTTTGTTGGTTTTGATGGGTTCTTGTTGGTCATCATGTTGGAAAAGTGTAAATTGTGGGTTTTGGAGAACATCAGGTAGGTTTAGTGTCTTTTTGGGGTGGATCTATGTTTTGAGGGGATTTTCTTCCAGTTTTGGGGGTGATTCCGTTCTTGTTTGGGGTGTTTTTGACCCTTTTTGGGGTCTCCGTTGGGTTTTAGTTGGATTCTCGTTGGTCCTTAAGGTAAATGGGAGTAGATTGTGGGTTTTGAAGAAGATCAAGTGAGTTTAGGGTGGTTTTGCGGGGAAATTCATAGTTGTTGGTGTTTTTTCTTCTGATCCAGTTCTTTTTTGGGGTGTTTTTGACGTGTTTTGGGTTCTCCGTTGGGTTTCGTTGGGTTTTCCGTGGTCATCATGCTGGAAAAGTGTAAATTGTGGGTTTTGGAGAACATCAGGTAGGTTTATGAGGACTTCTGGGGCAGATTCATGGTTTTTAGAGTTTTCTTCTGTTTTTTCTAGTGATCCAGTTGTTTTTTTTGCATGTTTTTGACGTGTTTTGGGGTCTCCGTTGGGTTTCATTTGGTTTTTCGTGGTCATCATGGTGGAAAAGTTTAAATTGTGGGTTTTGGAGAATATCAGGTAGATTTAGGGTGTTTTTTGGGTGGATCTATGGTTTTGGGGGATTTTGTTCCAGTTTTGGGGTGATCCCGTTCTTTTTTGGGGTGTTTTTGACGTGTTTTGGGTTCTCCGTTCGGTTTCATTGGGTTTTCCGTGGTCATCATGGTGGAAAAGTGTAAATAGTGGGTTTTGGAGAACATCAGGTAGGTTTAGGGGGACTTTTGGGGTGGATTCATGATATATGGGGTTTTCTTCTGTTTTTTTTTTTTTTTGGGGGGGTGATCGAATTCATTTTTGGGGTGTTTTTGACGTGTTTTGGGATCTTTGTTGGTTTTGATGGGTTCTTGTTGGTCATCATGTTGGAAAAGTGTAAATTGTGGGTTTTGGAGAACATCAGGTAGGTTTAGTGTCTTTTTGGGGTGGATCTATGTTTTGAGGGGATTTTCTTCCAGTTTTGGGGGTGATTCCGTTCTTGTTTGGGGTGTTTTTGACCCTTTTTGGGGTCTCCGTTGGGTTTTAGTTGGATTCTCGTTGGTCCTTAAGGTAAATGGGAGTGGATTGTGGGTTTTGAAGAAGATCAGGTGAGTTTAGGGTGGTTTTGCGGGGAAATTCATAGTTGTTGGTGTTTTTTCTTCTGATCCAGTTCTTGTTTGGGGTGTTTTTGACGTGTTTTGGGTTCTCCGTTGGGTTTCGTTGGGTTTTCCGTGGTCATCATGCTGGAAAAGTGTAAATTGTGGGTTTTGGAGAACATCAGGTAGGTTTATGAGGACTTCTGGGGCAGATTCATGGTTTTTAGAGTTTTCTTCTGTTTTTTCTAGTGATCCAGTTGTTTTTTTTGCATGTTTTTGACGTGTTTTGGGGTCTCCGTTGGGTTTCATTTGGTTTTTCGTGGTCATCATGGTGGAAAAGTTTAAATTGTGGGTTTTGGAGAATATCAGGTAGATTTAGGGTGTTTTTTGGGTGGATCTATGGTTTTGGGGGATTTTGTTCCAGTTTTGGGGTGATCCCGTTCTTTTTTGGGGTGTTTTTGACGTGTTTTGGGTTCTCCGTTGGGTTTCATTGGGTTTTCCGTGGTCATCATGGTGGAAAAGTGTAAATAGTGGGTTTTGGAGAACATCAGGTAGGTTTAGGGGGACTTTTGGGGTGGATTCATGATATATGGGGTTTTCTTCTGTTTTTTTTTTTTTTTTTGGGGGGGTGATCGAATTCATTTTTGGGGTGTTTTTGACGTGTTTTGGGATCTTTGTTGGTTTTGATGGGTTCTTGTTGGTCATCATGTTGGAAAAGTGTAAATTGTGGGTTTTGGAGAACATCAGGTAGGTTTAGTGTCTTTTTGGGGTGGATCTATGTTTTGAGGGGATTTTCTTCCAGTTTTGGGGGTGATTCCGTTCTTGTTTGGGGTGTTTTTGACCCTTTTTGGGGTCTCCGTTGGGTTTTAGTTGGATTCTCGTTGGTCCTTAAGGTAAATGGGAGTGGATTGTGGGTTTTGAAGAAGATCGGGTGAGTTTAGGGTGGTTTTGCGGGGAAATTCATAGTGTTTGGTGTTTTTTCTTCTGATCCAGTTCTTTTTTTGGGGTGTTTTTGAGGTGTTTTTGGGGTTTCCGTTGGGTTTCGTTGAGTTCCTAATGGGTTTTATGGTGGTTGGGTGTGGACATTTGGATTTGGAGAACATCAGGTACGTTTAGAGTGGTTTTGGGATTGGATCCGTGCTTTTGGGGGTTTTCTTTCGTTTTTGGGGGTGATCCTGTTCTTGTTTGGGGTGTTTTTGACGTGTTTTGGGGTCTCCGTTGGGTTTCGTTGGGTTTTCCGTGGTCATCATGGTGGAAAAGTGTAAATTGTGGGTTTTGGAGAACATCAGGTAGGTTTATGAGGACTTCTGGGGCAGATTCATGGTTTTTAGAGTTTTCTTCTGTTTTTTCTAGTGATCCAGTTGTTTTTTTTGCATGTTTTTGACGTGTTTTGGGGTCTCCGTTGGGTTTCATTTGGTTTTTCGTGGTCATCATGGTGGAAAAGTTTAAATTGTGGGTTTTGGAGAATATCAGGTAGATTTAGGGTGTTTTTTGGGTGGATCTATGGTTTTGGGGGATTTTGTTCCAGTTTTGGGGTGATCCCGTTCTTTTTTGGGGTGTTTTTGACGTGTTTTGGGTTCTCCGTTGGGTTTCATTGTGTTTTCCGTGGTCATCATGGTGGAAAAGTGTAAATAGTGGGTTTTGGAGAACATCAGGTAGGTTTAGGGGGACTTTTGGGGTGGATTCATGATATATGGGGTTTTCTTCTGTTTTTTTTTTTTTTGGGGGGGTGATCGAATTCATTTTTGGGGTGTTTTTGACGTGTTTTGGGATCTTTGTTGGTTTTGATGGGTTCTTGTTGGTCATCATGTTGGAAAAGTGTAAATTGTGGGTTTTGGAGAACATCAGGTAGGTTTAGTGTCTTTTTGGGGTGGATCTATGTTTTGAGGGGATTTTCTTCCAGTTTTGGGGGTGATTCCGTTCTTGTTTGGGGTGTTTTTGACCCTTTTTGGGGTCTCCGTTGGGTTTTAGTTGGATTCTCGTTGGTCCTTAAGGTAAATGGGAGTAGATTGTGGGTTTTGAAGAAGATCAAGTGAGTTTAGGGTGGTTTTGCGGGGAAATTCATAGTTGTTGGTGTTTTTTCTTCTGATCCAGTTCTTTTTTGGGGTGTTTTTGACGTGTTTTGGGTTCTCCGTTGGGTTTCGTTGGGTTTTCCGTGGTCATCATGCTGGAAAAGTGTAAATTGTGGGTTTTGGAGAACATCAGGTAGGTTTATGAGGACTTCTGGGGCAGATTCATGGTTTTTAGAGTTTTCTTCTGTTTTTTCTAGTGATCCAGTTGTTTTTTTTGCATGTTTTTGACGTGTTTTGGGGTCTCCGTTGGGTTTCATTTGGTTTTTCGTGGTCATCATGGTGGAAAAGTTTAAATTGTGGGTTTTGGAGAATATCAGGTAGATTTAGGGTGTTTTTTGGGTGGATCTATGGTTTTGGGGGATTTTGTTCCAGTTTTGGGGTGATCCCGTTCTTTTTTGGGGTGTTTTTGACGTGTTTTGGGTTCTCCGTTCGGTTTCATTGGGTTTTCCGTGGTCATCATGGTGGAAAAGTGTAAATAGTGGGTTTTGGAGAACATCAGGTAGGTTTAGGGGGACTTTTGGGGTGGATTCATGATATATGGGGTTTTCTTCTGTTTTTTTTTTTTTTTGGGGGGGTGATCGAATTCATTTTTGGGGTGTTTTTGACGTGTTTTGGGATCTTTGTTGGTTTTGATGGGTTCTTGTTGGTCATCATGTTGGAAAAGTGTAAATTGTGGGTTTTGGAGAACATCAGGTAGGTTTAGTGTCTTTTTGGGGTGGATCTATGTTTTGAGGGGATTTTCTTCCAGTTTTGGGGGTGATTCCGTTCTTGTTTGGGGTGTTTTTGACCCTTTTTGGGGTCTCCGTTGGGTTTTAGTTGGATTCTCGTTGGTCCTTAAGGTAAATGGGAGTGGATTGTGGGTTTTGAAGAAGATCAGGTGAGTTTAGGGTGGTTTTGCGGGGAAATTCATAGTTGTTGGTGTTTTTTCTTCTGATCCAGTTCTTGTTTGGGGTGTTTTTGACGTGTTTTGGGTTCTCCGTTGGGTTTCGTTGGGTTTTCCGTGGTCATCATGCTGGAAAAGTGTAAATTGTGGGTTTTGGAGAACATCAGGTAGGTTTATGAGGACTTCTGGGGCAGATTCATGGTTTTTAGAGTTTTCTTCTGTTTTTTCTAGTGATCCAGTTGTTTTTTTTGCATGTTTTTGACGTGTTTTGGGGTCTCCGTTGGGTTTCATTTGGTTTTTCGTGGTCATCATGGTGGAAAAGTTTAAATTGTGGGTTTTGGAGAATATCAGGTAGATTTAGGGTGTTTTTTGGGTGGATCTATGGTTTTGGGGGATTTTGTTCCAGTTTTGGGGTGATCCCGTTCTTTTTTGGGGTGTTTTTGACGTGTTTTGGGTTCTCCGTTGGGTTTCATTGGGTTTTCCGTGGTCATCATGGTGGAAAAGTGTAAATAGTGGGTTTTGGAGAACATCAGGTAGGTTTAGGGGGACTTTTGGGGTGGATTCATGATATATGGGGTTTTCTTCTGTTTTTTTTTTTTTTTTTGGGGGGGTGATCGAATTCATTTTTGGGGTGTTTTTGACGTGTTTTGGGATCTTTGTTGGTTTTGATGGGTTCTTGTTGGTCATCATGTTGGAAAAGTGTAAATTGTGGGTTTTGGAGAACATCAGGTAGGTTTAGTGTCTTTTTGGGGTGGATCTATGTTTTGAGGGGATTTTCTTCCAGTTTTGGGGGTGATTCCGTTCTTGTTTGGGGTGTTTTTGACCCTTTTTGGGGTCTCCGTTGGGTTTTAGTTGGATTCTCGTTGGTCCTTAAGGTAAATGGGAGTGGATTGTGGGTTTTGAAGAAGATCGGGTGAGTTTAGGGTGGTTTTGCGGGGAAATTCATAGTGTTTGGTGTTTTTTCTTCTGATCCAGTTCTTTTTTTGGGGTGTTTTTGAGGTGTTTTTGGGGTTTCCGTTGGGTTTCGTTGAGTTCCTAATGGGTTTTATGGTGGTTGGGTGTGGACATTTGGATTTGGAGAACATCAGGTACGTTTAGAGTGGTTTTGGGATTGGATCCGTGCTTTTGGGGGTTTTCTTTCGTTTTTGGGGGTGATCCTGTTCTTGTTTGGGGTGTTTTTGACGTGTTTTGGGGTCTCCGTTGGGTTTCGTTGTGTTTTCCGTGGTCATCATGGTGGAAAAGTGTAAATTGTGGGTTTTGGAGAACATCAGGTAGGTTTATGAGGACTTCTGGGGCAGATTCATGGTTTTTAGAGTTTTCTTCTGTTTTTTCTAGTGATCCAGTTGTTTTTTTTGCATGTTTTTGACGTGTTTTGGGGTCTCCGTTGGGTTTCATTTGGTTTTTCGTGGTCATCATGGTGGAAAAGTTTAAATTGTGGGTTTTGGAGAATATCAGGTAGATTTAGGGTGTTTTTTGGGTGTATCTATGGTTTTGGGGGATTTTGTTCCAGTTTTGGGGTGATCCCGTTCTTTTTTGGGGTGTTTTTGACGTGTTTTGGGTTCTCCGTTGGGTTTCATTGGGTTTTCCGTGGTCATCATGGTGGAAAAGTGTAAATAGTGGGTTTTGGAGAACATCAGGTAGGTTTAGGGGGACTTTTGGGGTGGATTCATGATATATGGGGTTTTCTTCTGTTTTTTTTTTTTTTGGGGGGGGTGATCGAATTCATTTTTGGGGTGTTTTTGACGTGTTTTGGGATCTTTGTTGGTTTTGATGGGTTCTTGTTGGTCATCATGTTGGAAAAGTGTAAATTGTGGGTTTTGGAGAACATCAGGTAGGTTTAGTGTCTTTTTGGGGTGGATCTATGTTTTGAGGGGATTTTCTTCCAGTTTTGGGGGTGATTCCGTTCTTGTTTGGGGTGTTTTTGACCCTTTTTGGGGTCTCCGTTGGGTTTTAGTTGGATTCTCGTTGGTCCTTAAGGTAAATGGGAGTGGATTGTGGGTTTTGAAGAAGATCAGGTGAGTTTAGGGTGGTTTTGCGGGGAAATTCATAGTTGTTGGTGTTTTTTCTTCTGATCCAGTTCTTTTTTGGGGTGTTTTTGACGTGTTTTGGGTTCTCCGTTGGGTTTCGTTGGGTTTTCCGTGGTCATCATGGTGGAAAAGTGTAAATTGCGGGTTTTGGAGAACATCAGGTAGGTTTATGAGGACTTCTGGGGCAGATTCATGGTTTTTAGAGTTTTCTTCTGTTTTTTCTAGTGATCCAGTTGTTTTTTTTGCATGTTTTTGACGTGTTTTGGGGTCTCCGTTGGGTTTCATTTGGTTTTTCGTGGTCATCATGGTGGAAAAGTTTAAATTGTGGGTTTTGGAGAATATCAGGTAGATTTAGGGTGTTTTTTGGGTGGATCTATGGTTTTGGGGGATTTTGTTCCAGTTTTGGGGTGATCCCGTTCTTTTTTGGGGTGTTTTTGACGTGTTTTGGGTTCTCCGTTGGGTTTCATTGGGTTTTCCGTGGTCATCATGGTGGAAAAGTGTAAATAGTGGGTTTTGGAGAACATCAGGTAGGTTTAGGGGGACTTTTGGGGTGGATTCATGATATATGGGGTTTTCTTCTGTTTTTTTTTTTTTGGGGGGGGTGATCGAATTCATTTTTGGGGTGTTTTTGACGTGTTTTGGGATCTTTGTTGGTTTTGATGGGTTCTTGTTGGTCATCATGTTGGAAAAGTGTAAATTGTGGGTTTTGGAGAACATCAGGTAGGTTTAGTGTCTTTTTGGGGTGGATCTATGTTTTGAGGGGATTTTCTTCCAGTTTTGGGGGTGATTCCGTTCTTGTTTGGGGTGTTTTTGACCCTTTTTGGGGTCTCCGTTGGGTTTTAGTTGGATTCTCGTTGGTCCTTAAGGTAAATGGGAGTGGATTGTGGGTTTTGAAGAAGATCGGGTGAGTTTAGGGTGGTTTTGCGGGGAAATTCATAGTGTTTGGTGTTTTTTCTTCTGATCCAGTTCTTTTTTTGGGGTGTTTTTGAGGTGTTTTTGGGGTTTCCGTTGGGTTTCGTTGAGTTCCTAATGGGTTTTATGGTGGTTGGGTGTGGACATTTGGATTTGGAGAACATCAGGTACGTTTAGAGTGGTTTTGGGATTGGATCCGTGCTTTTTGGGGTTTTCTTCCGTTTTTGGGGGTGATCCTGTTCTTGTTTGGGGTGTTTTTGAGGTGTTTTTGGGTTCTCCGTTGGGTTTCGTTGGGTTTTCCGTGGTCATCATGGTGGAAAAGTGTAAATTGCGGGTTTTGGAGAACATCAGGTATGTTTACTGTCTTTTTGGGGTGGATCTGTGTTTTCTGGGGATTTTGTTCCAGTTTTGGGGGTGATTCCGTTCTTGTTTGGGGTGTTTTTGACGTGTTTTGTGGTCTCTGTTTTGTTTCGTTGTGTTTTCCTTGTTCATTTTGGTGGAAAAGGCTGAATAGTGGGTTTTGGAGAACATCAGGTAGGTTTAGGGTGGTTTTGGGATTTGATCCGTGCTTTTTGGGGATTTTGTTCCAGTTTTGGGGGTGATTCCGTTCTTGTTTGTGGTGTTTTTGATGTGTTTTGGGTTCTCCGTTGGGTTTCGTTGGGTTTTCCGTTGGCATCATGTTGGAAAAGTGTAAATTGTGGGTATTGGAGAACATCAGGTAGGTTTAGGGGGACTTTTGGAGTGGATCAACGGCTTTTAGGGTTTTCTTTCGGTTTTGGGGGTGATCCCGCTTTTTTTTGTGATGTTTTTGACGTGTTTTGGGGTTTCCGTTGCATTTCGTGGATTTCCTAATGCGTTTTAAGTTTGTTGGGAGTGGACTTTGGGATTTGG
Organism: Aythya ferina; assembly: GCF_964211825.1. NCBI lineage: Eukaryota > Metazoa > Chordata > Aves > Anseriformes > Anatidae > Aythya > Aythya ferina. Next base: position 135,266 of record NW_028181418.1, read on the forward strand.
AGAACATCAGGTAGGTTTAGTGTCGTTTTTGGGTGGATCTATGGTTTTGGGGTATTTTGTTCCAGTTTTGGGGTGATCCCGTTCTTTTTGGGGGTGTTTTTGACGTGGTTTGTGTTCTCCGTTGGGTATCGTTGGGTTTTCCGTGGTCATCATGGTGGAAAAGTGTAAATTGTGGGTATTGGAGAACATCAGGTAGGTTTAGGGGGACTTTTGGGGTGGATCAACGGCTTTTAGGGTTTTCTTTCGGTTTTGGGGGTGATCCCGCTTTTTTTTGTGGTGTTTTTGACGTGTTTTGGGGTTTCCGTTGCGTTTCGTTGATTTCCTAATGTGTTTTAAGTTTGTTGGGAGTGGACTTTGGGATTTGGAGAACATCAGGTAGGTTTAGTGTGTTTTTGGGGTGGATCTATGGTTTTGGGGGTTTTCTTTCTTTTTTAGGGGTTATCCTGTTCTTGTTTGGGGTGTTTTCGACTTGTTTTGGGGTCTCCGTTGGGTTTTAGTTGGATTCTCGTTGGTCGTTAAGGTAAATGGGAGTGGATTGTGGGTTTTGAAGAAGATCAGGTGAGTTTAGGGTGGTTTTGCGGGGAAATTCATAGTGTTTGGTGTTTTTTCTTCTGATCCAGTTCTTTTCTGGGGTGTTTTTGAGGTGTTTTTGGGGTTTCCGTTGGGTTTCGTTGAGTTCCTAATGGGTTTTATGGTGGTTGGGAGTGGACATTTGGATTTGGAGAACATCAGGTACGTTTAGAGTGGTTTTGGGATTGGATCCGTGCTTTTTGGGGTTTTCTTTCGTTTTTGGGGGTGATCCTGTTCTTGTTTGGGGTGTTTTGGACGTGTTTTGGGTTCTCCGTTGGATTTCGTTGGGTTTTCCGTGGTCATCATGGTGGAAAAGTGTAAATTGCGGGTTTTGGAGAACATCAGGTAGGTTTACTGTCTTTTTGGGGTGGATCTGTGTTTTTTGGGGATTTTCTTCCAGTTTTGGGGGTGATTCCGTTCTTGTTTGGGGTGTTTTTGACGTGTTTTGTGGTCTCTGTTTTGTTTCGTTGTGTTTTCCTTGTTCATTTTGGTGGAAAAGGCTGAATAGTGGGTTTTGGAGAACATCAGGTAGGTTTAGGGTGGTTTTGGGATTTGATCCGTGCTTTTTGGGGATTTTGTTCCAGTTTTGGGGGTGATTCCGTTCTTGTTTGTGGTGTTTTTGATGTGTTTTGGGTTCTCCGTTGGGTTTCGTTGGGTTTTCCGTTGGCATCATGTTGGAAAAGTGTAAATTGTGGGTTTTGGAGAATATCAGGTGAGTTTAAGTTTTTTTGGGAGGTGAATCTATGGTTTTGGTTGAATTCTTCTGGTTTTTTTTTTTAGCGTTTTCTTCCGTTTTTGGGGTGGTCCCATTCTTTTTTGGGGTGTTTTTGACATATTTTGGGGTCTCCGTTGTTTTTTGTTGGGTTCTTGTTGTTCATCATGGTGAAAACGGGTATATTGTGGGTATTGGAGAACATCAGGTAGGTTTAGGGGGACTTTTGGAGTGGATCAACGGCTTTTAGGGTTTTCTTTCGGTTTTGGGGGTGATCCCGCTTTTTTTTGTGATGTTTTTGACGTGTTTTGGGGTTTCCGTTGCATTTCGTGGATTTCCTAATGCGTTTTAAGTTTGTTGGGAGTGGACTTTGGGATTTGGAGAACATCAGGTAGGTTTAGTGTCGTTTTTGGGTGGATCTATGGTTTTGGGGTATTTTGTTCCAGTTTTGGGGTGATCCCGTTCTTTTTGGGGGTGTTTTTGACGTGGTTTGTGTTCTCCGTTGGGTATCGTTGGGTTTTCCGTGGTCATCATGGTGGAAAAGTGTAAATTGTGGGTATTGGAGAACATCAGGTAGGTTTAGGGGGACTTTTGGGGTGGATCAACGGCTTTTAGGGTTTTCTTTCGGTTTTGGGGGTGATCCCGCTTTTTTTTGTGGTGTTTTTGACGTGTTTTGGGGTTTCCGTTGCGTTTCGTTGATTTCCTAATGTGTTTTAAGTTTGTTGGGAGTGGACTTTGGGATTTGGAGAACATCAGGTAGGTTTAGTGTGTTTTTGGGGTGGATCTATGTTTTTGGGGGTTTTCTTTCTTTTTTAGGGGTTATCCTGTTCTTGTTTGGGGTGTTTTCGACTTGTTTTGGGGTCTCCGTTGGGTTTTAGTTGGATTCTCGTTGGTCGTTAAGGTAAATGGGAGTGGATTGTGGGTTTTGAAGAAGATCAGGTGAGTTTAGGGTGGTTTTGCGGGGAAATTCATAGTGTTTGGTGTTTTTTCTTCTGATCCAGTTCTTTTTTTGGGGTGTTTTTGAGGTGTTTTTGGGGTTTCCGTTGGGTTTCGTTGAGTTCCTAATGGGTTTTATGGTGGTTGGGAGTGGACATTTGGATTTGGAGAACATCAGGTACGTTTAGAGTGGTTTTGGGATTGGATCCGTGCTTTTTGGGGTTTTCTTTCGTTTTGGGGGGTGATCCTGTTCTTGTTTGGGGTGTTTTGGACGTGTTTTGGGTTCTCCGTTGGGTTTTGTTGGGTTTTCCGTGGTCATCATGCTGGAAAAGTGTAAATTGTTGGTTTTGGAGAACATCAGGTAGGTTTATGAGGACTTCTGGGGCAGATTCATGGTTTTTAGGGTTTTCTTCTGTTGTTTTTCTAGTGATCCAGTTGTTTTTGTCATGTTTTTGACGTGTTTTGGGGTCTCCGTTGGGTTTCATTGGGTTTTTCGTGGTCATCATGGTGGAAAAGTTTAAATTGTGGGTTTTGGAGAACATCAGGTAGATTTAGGGTGTTTTTTGGGTGGATCTATGGTTTTGGAGGATTTTGTTCCAGTTTTGGGGTGATCCAATTCTTTTTTGGGGTGTTTTGGACATGTTTTGGGTTCTCCGTTGGGTTTCGTTGTGTTTTCCGTGGTCATCATGGTGGAAAAGTGTAAATTGTGGGTTTTGGAGAACATCAGGTAGGTTTAGGGGGACTTTTGGGGTGGATTCATGGTATTTGGGGTTTTCTTCTGTTTTTTTTGGGGGGGTGATCGAATTCATTTTTGGGGTGTTTTTGACGTGTTTTGGGGTCTCCGTTGGGTTTTGCTGGGTTCTTGTTGGTCATCATGTTGGAAAAGTGTAAATTGCGGGTTTTGGAGAACATCAGGTAGGTTTACTGTCTTTTTGGGGTGGATCTATGTTTTTGGGGGATTTTCTTCCAGTTTTGGGGGTGATTCCGTTCTTGTTTGGGGTGTTTTTGACGTGTTTTGTGGTCTCTGTTTTGTTTCGTTGTGTTTTCCTTGTTCATTTTGGTGGAAAAGGCTGAATAGTGGGTTTTGGAGAACATCAGGTAGGTTTAGGGGGACTTTTGGAGTGGATCAACGGCTTTTAGGGTTTTCTTTCGGTTTTGGGGGTGATCCCGCTTTTTTTTGTGATGTTTTTGACGTGTTTTGGGGTTTCCGTTGCATTTCGTGGATTTCCTAATGCGTTTTAAGTTTGTTGGGAGTGGACTTTGGGATTTGGAGAACATCAGGTAGGTTTAGTGTCGTTTTTGGGTGGATCTATGGTTTTGGGGTATTTTGTTCCAGTTTTGGGGTGATCCCGTTCTTTTTGGGGGTGTTTTTGACGTGGTTTGTGTTCTCCGTTGGGTATCGTTGGGTTTTCCGTGGTCATCATGGTGGAAAAGTGTAAATTGTGGGTATTGGAGAACATCAGGTAGGTTTAGGGGGACTTTTGGGGTGGATCAACGGCTTTTAGGGTTTTCTTTCGGTTTTGGGGGTGATCCCGCTTTTTTTTGTGGTGTTTTTGACGTGTTTTGGGGTTTCCGTTGCGTTTCGTTGATTTCCTAATGTGTTTTAAGTTTGTTGGGAGTGGACTTTGGGATTTGGAGAACATCAGGTAGGTTTAGTGTGTTTTTGGGGTGGATCTATGGTTTTGGGGGTTTTCTTTCTTTTTTAGGGGTTATCCTGTTCTTGTTTGGGGTGTTTTCGACTTGTTTTGGGGTCTCCGTTGGGTTTTAGTTGGATTCTCGTTGGTCGTTAAGGTAAATGGGAGTGGATTGTGGGTTTTGAAGAAGATCAGGTGAGTTTAGGGTGGTTTTGCGGGGAAATTCATAGTGTTTGGTGTTTTTTCTTCTGATCCAGTTCTTTTCTGGGGTGTTTTTGAGGTGTTTTTGGGGTTTCCGTTGGGTTTCGTTGAGTTCCTAATGGGTTTTATGGTGGTTGGGAGTGGACATTTGGATTTGGAGAACATCAGGTACGTTTAGAGTGGTTTTGGGATTGGATCCGTGCTTTTTGGGGTTTTCTTTCGTTTTTGGGGGTGATCCTGTTCTTGTTTGGGGTGTTTTGGACGTGTTTTGGGTTCTCCGTTGGATTTCGTTGGGTTTTCCGTGGTCATCATGGTGGAAAAGTGTAAATTGCGGGTTTTGGAGAACATCAGGTAGGTTTACTGTCTTTTTGGGGTGGATCTATGTTTTGAGGGGATTTTCTTCCAGTTTTGGGGGTGATTCCGTTCTTGTTTGGGGTGTTTTTGACCCTTTTTGGGGTCTCCGTTGGGTTTTAGTTGGATTCTCGTTGGTCCTTAAGGTAAATGGGAGTGGATTGTGGGTTTTGAAGAAGATCAGGTGAGTTTAGGGTGGTTTTGCGGGGAAATTCATAGTTGTTGGTGTTTTTTCTTCTGATCCAGTTCTTTTTTGGGGTGTTTTTGACGTGTTTTGGGTTCTCCGTTGGGTTTCGTTGGGTTTTCCGTGGTCATCATGCTGGAAAAGTGTAAATTGTGGGTTTTGGAGAACATCAGGTAGGTTTATGAGGACTTCTGGGGCAGATTCATGGTTTTTAGAGTTTTCTTCTGTTTTTTCTAGTGATCCAGTTGTTTTTTTTGCATGTTTTTGACGTGTTTTGGGGTCTCCGTTGGGTTTCATTTGGTTTTTCGTGGTCATCATGGTGGAAAAGTTTAAATTGTGGGTTTTGGAGAATATCAGGTAGATTTAGGGTGTTTTTTGGGTGGATCTATGGTTTTGGGGGATTTTGTTCCAGTTTTGGGGTGATCCCGTTCTTTTTTGGGGTGTTTTTGACGTGTTTTGGGTTCTCCGTTCGGTTTCATTGGGTTTTCCGTGGTCATCATGGTGGAAAAGTGTAAATAGTGGGTTTTGGAGAACATCAGGTAGGTTTAGGGGGACTTTTGGGGTGGATTCATGATATATGGGGTTTTCTTCTGTTTTTTTTTTTTTTGGGGGGGTGATCGAATTCATTTTTGGGGTGTTTTTGACGTGTTTTGGGATCTTTGTTGGTTTTGTTGGGTTCTTGTTGGTCATCATGTTGGAAAAGTGTAAATTGTGGGTTTTGGAGAACATCAGGTAGGTTTAGTGTCTTTTTGGGGTGGATCTATGTTTTGAGGGGATTTTCTTCCAGTTTTGGGGGTGATTCCGTTCTTGTTTGGGGTGTTTTTGACCCTTTTTGGGGTCTCCGTTGGGTTTTAGTTGGATTCTCGTTGGTCCTTAAGGTAAATGGGAGTGGATTGTGGGTTTTGAAGAAGATCAGGTGAGTTTAGGGTGGTTTTGCGGGGAAATTCATAGTTGTTGGTGTTTTTTCTTCTGATCCAGTTCTTTTTTGGGGTGTTTTTGACGTGTTTTGGGTTCTCCGTTGGGTTTCGTTGGGTTTTCCGTGGTCATCATGGTGGAAAAGTGTAAATTGCGGGTTTTGGAGAACATCAGGTAGGTTTACTGTCTTTTTGGGGTGGATCTGTGTTTTTGGGGGATTTTCTTCCAGTTTTGGGGGTGATTCCGTTCTTGTTTGGGGTGTTTTTGACGTGTTTTGTGGTCTCTGTTTTGTTTCGTTGTGTTTTCCTTGTTCATTTTGGTGGAAAAGGCTGAATAGTGGGTTTTGGAGAACATCAGGTAGGTTTAGGGTGGTTTTGGGATTTGATCCGTGCTTTTTGGGGATTTTGTTCCAGTTTTGGGGGTGATTCCGTTCTTGTTTGTGGTGTTTTTGATGTGTTTTGGGTTCTCCGTTGGGTTTCGTTGGGTTTTCCGTTGGCATCATGTTGGAAAAGTGTAAATTGTGGGTTTTGGAGAATATCAGGTGAGTTTAAGTTTTTTTGGGAGGTGAATCTATGGTTTTGGTTGAATTCTTCTGGTTTTTTTTTTTAGCGTTTTCTTCCGTTTTTGGGGTGGTCCCATTCTTTTTTGGGGTGTTTTTGACATATTTTGGGGTCTCCGTTGTTTTTTGTTGGGTTCTTGTTGTTCATCATGGTGAAAACGGGTATATTGTGGGTATTGGAGAACATCAGGTAGGTTTAGGGGGACTTTTGGAGTGGATCAACGGCTTTTAGGGTTTTCTTTCGGTTTTGGGGGTGATCCCGCTTTTTTTTGTGATGTTTTTGACGTGTTTTGGGGTTTCCGTTGCATTTCGTGGATTTCCTAATGCGTTTTAAGTTTGTTGGGAGTGGACTTTGGGATTTGGAGAACATCAGGTAGGTTTAGTGTCGTTTTTGGGTGGATCTATGGTTTTGGGGTATTTTGTTCCAGTTTTGGGGTGATCCCGTTCTTTTTGGGGGTGTTTTTGACGTGGTTTGTGTTCTCCGTTGGGTATCGTTGGGTTTTCCGTGGTCATCATGGTGGAAAAGTGTAAATTGTGGGTATTGGAGAACATTAGGTAGGTTTAGGGGGACTTTTGGGGTGGATCAACGGCTTTTAGGGTTTTCTTTCGGTTTTGTGGGTGATCCCGCTTTTTTTTGTGGTGTTTTTGACGTGTTTTGGGGTTTCCGTTGCGTTTCGTTGATTTCCTAATGTGTTTTAAGTTTGTTGGGAGTGGACTTTGGGATTTGGAGAACATCAGGTAGGTTTAGTGTGTTTTTGGGGTGGATCTATGGTTTTGGGGGTTTTCTTTCTTTTTTAGGGGTTATCCTGTTCTTGTTTGGGGTGTTTTCGACTTGTTTTGGGGTCTCCGTTGGGTTTTAGTTGGATTCTCGTTGGTCGTTAAGGTAAATGGGAGTGGATTGTGGGTTTTGAAGAAGATCAGGTGAGTTTAGGGTGGTTTTGCGGGGAAATTCATAGTGTTTGGTGTTTTTTCTTCTGATCCAGTTCTTTTCTGGGGTGTTTTTGAGGTGTTTTTGGGGTTTCCGTTGGGTTTCGTTGAGTTCCTAATGGGTTTTATGGTGGTTGGGAGTGGACATTTGGATTTGGAGAACATCAGGTACGTTTAGAGTGGTTTTGGGATTGGATCCGTGCTTTTTGGGGTTTTCTTTCGTTTTGGGGGGTGATCCTGTTCTTGTTTGGGGTGTTTTGGACGTGTTTTGGGTTCTCCGTTGGGTTTTGTTGGGTTTTCCGTGGTCATCATGCTGGAAAAGTGTAAATTGTTGGTTTTGGAGAACATCAGGTAGGTTTATGAGGACTTCTGGGGCAGATTCATGGTTTTTAGGGTTTTCTTCTGTTGTTTTTCTAGTGATCCAGTTGTTTTTGTCATGTTTTTGACGTGTTTTGGGGTCTCCGTTGGGTTTCATTGGGTTTTTCGTGGTCATCATGGTGGAAAAGTTTAAATTGTGGGTTTTGGAGAACATCAGGTAGATTTAGGGTGTTTTTTGGGTGGATCTATGGTTTTGGAGGATTTTGTTCCAGTTTTGGGGTGATCCAATTCTTTTTTGGGGTGTTTTGGACATGTTTTGGGTTCTCCGTTGGGTTTCGTTGTGTTTTCCGTGGTCATCATGGTGGAAAAGTGTAAATTGTGGGTTTTGGAGAACATCAGGTAGGTTTAGGGGGACTTTTGGGGTGGATTCATGGTATTTGGGGTTTTCTTCTGTTTTTTTTGGGGGGGTGATCGAATTCATTTTTGGGGTGTTTTTGACGTGTTTTGGGGTCTCCGTTGGGTTTTGCTGGGTTCTTGTTGGTCATCATGTTGGAAAAGTGTAAATTGCGGGTTTTGGAGAACATCAGGTAGGTTTACTGTCTTTTTGGGGTGGATCTATGTTTTTGGGGGATTTTCTTCCAGTTTTGGGGGTGATTCCGTTCTTGTTTGGGGTGTTTTTGACGTGTTTTGTGGTCTCTGTTTTGTTTCGTTGTGTTTTCCTTGTTCATTTTGGTGGAAAAGGCTGAATAGTGGGTTTTGGAGAACATCAGGTAGGTTTAGGGGGACTTTTGGAGTGGATCAACGGCTTTTAGGGTTTTCTTTCGGTTTTGTGGGTGATCCCGCTTTTTTTTGTGATGTTTTTGACGTGTTTTGGGGTTTCCGTTGCATTTCGTGGATTTCCTAATGCGTTTTAAGTTTGTTGGGAGTGGACTTTGGGATTTGGAGAACATCAGGTAGGTTTAGTGTCGTTTTTGGGTGGATCTATGGTTTTGGGGTATTTTGTTCCAGTTTTGGGGTGATCCCGTTCTTTTTTGGGGTGTTTTTGACGTGGTTTGTGTTCTCCGTTGGGTATCGTTGGGTTTTCCGTGGTCATCATGGTGGAAAAGTGTAAATTGTGGGTATTGGAGAACATTAGGTAGGTTTAGGGGGACTTTTGGGGTGGATCAACGGCTTTTAGGGTTTTCTTTCGGTTTTGGGGGTGATCCCGCTTTTTTTTGTGGTGTTTTTGACGTGTTTTGGGGTTTTTTGTTGCGTTTCGTTGATTTCCTAATGTGTTTTAAATTTGTTGGGAGTGGACTTTGGGATTTGGAGAACATCAGGTAGGTTTAGTGTGTTTTTGGGGTGGATCTATGTTTTTTGGGGTTTTCTTTCTTTTTTAGGGGTTATCCTGTTCTTGTTTGGGGTGTTTTTGACTTGTTTTGGGGTCTCCGTTGGGTTTTAGTTGGATTCTCGTTGGTCCTTAAGGTAAATGGGAGTGGATTGTGGGTTTTGAAGAAGATCAGGTGAGTTTAGGGTGGTTTTGCGGGGAAATTCATAGTGTTTGGTGTTTTTTCTTCTGATCCAGTTCTTTTCTGGGGTGTTTTTGAGGTGTTTTTGGGGTTTCCGTTGGGTTTCGTTGAGTTCCTAATGGGTTTTATGGTGGTTGGGAGTGGACATTTGGATTTGGAGAACAGCAGGTACGTTTAGAGTGGTTTTGGGATTGGATCCGTGCTTTTGGGGGTTTTCTTTGGTTTTGGGGGTGATCCTGTTCTTGTTTGGGGTGTTTTGGACGTGTTTTGGGTTCTCCGTTGGGTTTCGTTGGGTTTTCCGTGGTCATCATGCTGGAAAAGTGTAAATTGTGGGTTTTGGAGAACATCAGGTAGGTTTATGAGGACTTTTGGGGCAGATTCATGGTTTTTAGGGTTTACTTCTGTTTTTTTCTAGTTATCCAGTTGTTTTTCGGCGTGTTTTTGACGTGTTTTGGGGTCTCCGTTGGGTTTCATTGGGTTTCTCCTGGTCATCATGGTGGAAAAGTGTAAATAGTGGGTTTTGGAGAACATCAGGTAGGTTTTGGGGGACTTTTGGGGTGGATTCATGATATATGGGGTTTTCTTCTGTTTTTTTTTGGGGGGGGGGGGTGATCCAATTCATTTTTGGTGTGTTTTTGACGTGTTTTGGGGTCTCCGTTGGGTTTCGTTGGGTTTTCCGTGGTCATCATGGTGGAAAAGTGTAAATTGTGGGTTTTGGAGAACATCAGGTAGATTTAGGGTGTTTTGGGAGTGGATCTATGGTTTTGGGGGATTTTGTTCCAGTTTTGGGGTGATCCCGTTCTTTTTTGGGGTGTTTCTGACATGTTTTGGGTTCTCCGTTGGGTTTCATTGGGTTTTCCGTGGTCATCATGGTGGAAAAGTGTAAATAGTGGGTTTTGGAGAACATCAGGTAGGTTTAGGGGGACTTTTGGGGTGGATTCACGATATATGGTGTTTTCTTCTGTTTTTTTTTTGGGGGGGGGGGCTTATCCAATTCATTTTTGGGGTGTTTTTTACGTGTTTTGGGGTCTCCATTGGGTTTCGTTGTGTTTTCCGTGGTCATCATGGTGGAAAAGGGTAAATTTGTGGGTTTTGGAGAACATCAGGTAGGTTTAGGTTGGTTTTGGGATTGGATCTGTGCTTTTTGGGGATTTTCTTCCAGTTTACGAGTGATCCCTTTCTTTTTTGGGGTGTTTTTGACGTGTTTTGGTGTCTCCTTTTGGGTTTTCGTTTGGTTCATGTTGGTCATCATGGTGAAAATTGTAAATTCTTTGGGGGGGAATTTTCTTCCAGTTTTGGGGGTGATCCCGTTCTTTTTTGGGGTGTTTTTGACATGTTTTGGTGTCTCTGTTGGGTTTCGTTGCGTTTTCTGTTGTCATGGTGGTGGAAAAGTGTAAATTGTGGGTTTTGGAGAACTTCAGGTAGGTTTAGGCTTTTTTTGGGGTGGATCTATTTTTGGGGGGTTTTCTTTCGTTTTGGGGGGTTATCCCATTCTTTTTTGGGGTGTTTTTGACGTGTTTTGAGGTCTCCATTTGTTTTTTTTGGGTTTCCATTGGGTTTTCTGGTGGTTGGGAGTGGATTGTACATTTAGGAAAACATCAGGTAGGTTTAAGGGTTTTTTGGGTTGTTAAATCACTTTTTTTCTTCTGATTCGGTTCGCTTTTGGGGTGTTTTTGACGTGTTTTGTGGTTTCCGTTGCGTTTCGTTGAGTTTTGACAAATTGACAAATCCTTGAAGTCCCTTTTGATTGCTCACAGGCTATGCGTTGCCACTCCTTCTCCTCCCAGATATAGGACGAGCAATCGGTAATAGTCTGACGGTTGAACCAAGCTGGGAAGCCTCCTTGTGATGTCCTAACCCAGGCCCTAGGAAGGCAGCAGATTTCCCTTAGAGGAGGGTCCCTTCTACATATTGGACCCTCTGTTCCGCTGATTGATAAATCACCCACAACTAAAACTCACCTTTTCTTCCTGCTGCCTGTGGTCACTATACGGGGGGGTTGGCTTTTCCAACCCTGCCAATATCTCTGGTGGAGAGGGATTATAGCCTTTTCCATCCATCGATTGCCTTTCGGCCTCCAGGGCCTTATACCTGTTGCGCAGGTCTACCTGATAGTGTGATATGGTTGAGATTTTGATAAAATTGCAAACACAAACATTAAAGTGATTACTGGTATCTACCACAGCATTATCTACGACTATAGAATCACAATGACTTCTCATGCAAACACAACCTTTCCCAATATATACAAGTACAGTATCAAGGGTTTCATTAGGATATATCTCAACGTGTCAAATATTTTGCTCAGTGTCAAGACAAATGTCTTGGGATTCCAGCGTGTTACTTTCACAGATGGAACTTTTTTGTTCACGCACAATGCATGCATTTACATCAATTGTTTGCCACTTTCCTCCCTTTTGATGGGCCCACACTTTATGCCCTTTAGTATAAAGTATAGTTCCATTATGATTGAGTCCTAATGCAATGATTGGCTATACATTGTATACGGTGGCATTACTTATAGTAAGTATAAAGGACACAATTTGATCATTTTCTGCATAAAGGGTAAAGTTGACTAATTGCAACCATGCTTGAAAATCTTTTTCAAATTCTGAAGCATTATCCCAAATAAATTTTCAAATTTCAGTGGGCAAAGTTCCTCCTTCTCCCTGTCTCTAATAATAGCTGCTGCTAAAGATTGTATACATTACTGCGTTTGGATACAGCTCCAAGCAAGGGAGGTATTGCCTTGGCTTTTTCCAAGGGCATGTACAATTAATTGATGGTATAGAAGCCATTGCTTTGCTAAAGACAATAAGGATGATTTTTATTGGATGATCGAGTTACTGTAGTCAGAAACTAAACCTAACCCTAACCTAACCCTAACACTAACCCAACCCTAAACCTAACCCTAACCCTAACGGCTGCCCGCGGATCTAAACCTAACGCTCAAACCCTAATCCTAACCCTAACCCTAACCCTAACCCGAACACTAAAGCTAAACCTAACCCTAACCCTTACCCTAAACCTAACCCTAACGTAACCCTAACCCTAACCCTAACACTATTCCTAACACTAACCCTAACCCTAACCCTAACCCTAATCCAAACAGAACCCTAAACCTTACCCTAACCCTAACCCTAAACCTAACCCTAACCCTAAACCTAAACCTAAACCTAACCTAACCCTAACCCTAACCCTAACCCTAACCCTAACCCTAACCCTAACCCTAACCCTAACCCTAACCCTAACCTTAACCCTAACCCTAACCCTAACCCTAACCCTAACCCTAATCCTAACACTAACAACCCTAACCCTCTAACCCTAACCCTAACACTAACCCCTAACCCTAACCCTAATCCTAACCCTAACCCTAACCCCTAACCCTAGCCCTAACCCTAACAATAACCCCCAACCCCAACCCTCACCCGAAACCCTAACTCTAGCCCCAGCCCTAGCCCCTAACCCTAACCCTAGCTCCCGAGAACTACATCTCCCGGTACGCTCTGGGCATTCAACATGGCTTCCCGGAAATCCCGAATCCAAAAACTACATTTCCCGGCATACTCTGGGTACGCAACATGGCCTCCCGGAAGTCCGGAGTCCCGAGAACTACATCTCCCGGCATGCTCTGGGCACACAACATGGCCTCCCAGTGCCGGAAAACTACACCTACCAGCATTCCCCGCACAGCCAGCATGGCCAATCACAGGACGAGTGCTCGAGAACTGCATTTACCAGCACTCACTGGAACCCTCACCGCCCTTACAAAAAAAGCCTCAAGCCCTAACATCCAAAAAACCTCAAAACCCCTACAGACCTAACCCAAACTATTTACCACACTAAACCCCTGAAGACCTATGCCTAAAACCCCCAACCCAAAATCTTAGGATGCTCAAAACCCAAACCCAACCCAAAACGTTAGGAATGCTCAAAGCCCTAGCCCAAAAACTTAGGGCGCTCCAAACCCTAACCCCAAAACATTAAGACGCAAAAAACCCTAACCCAAAAACTTAGGGTAATACACCATAAATGTTTGTTCATTGTCTTTTGTATTATAAAAACAAGGAGTTCTGTTTGAGGAGCGGGAGTTGCGAAAGCTCCCTGCTGAAGTAAGGAGCTGCATAATGCTTGCCTAGACACTATGAAAATTCTTTTGCTTAATTTTCTTTTTAAAGAGATTTAAATTCTTAAAAATTCTTTTCCGCGCAACAGTGCGCGCAGTCGCAGAATATACCAGGATGCGTAATCCCGGAATTAGCAAGATATAAAAAGGGACCTTGGCGGGGGTGAGGTGCGTGCCGTTGGCGGAGCTGAGACTCCCCGGCTGCCCAGTGCTGTTTTGCTTGATGTTTGCTTTCTCAATAAATTCCTTTCTATGATTAATACAATGCTCTCTGAAAATTAATTAAGGGGGAAACTTATAACACTTTGGACGCTCAAAACCCAAACCCAAAAACTTTGGACGCTCAAAACCCTATCCCGAAAACACTAGGACGCTCCAAACCCTATCCCGAAAACAGGACGCTCCAAGCCCTAACCCAAAAACATTCGGACGCTCAAAACCCAAACCCAAAACATTAAGATGCTCCAAACCCTATCCGGAAAACATTAGGAAGCTCAAAGACCTATCCCAAAAACTTAGGACGCTCAAAACCCTATCCTGGAAACACTGAGATGCTCAGAACCCTATCCTGAAAATTTAGGACGCTCCAAACCCTAACCCAAAAACATTAGGACGCTCAAAGCCCCAACCCAAAACACTAGGACGCTCCAAACCCTATCCTGGAAACATTAAGATGCTCAAAACCCTATCCTGAAAACTGAGGATGCTCATTACCCAGACCCAAAATATTAAGATGCTCAAAACCCTAACCCAACTACTTAGGATGCTTGAAAGCCGATCCCAAAAAATTAGGGCACACAAAAGCCTAACCCCCAAAATTAAGATGCTCAAAATCCAAACCCCCAAAATTAGGATACTCAAAACCCTGGACCTGGAGAACCTAACCTGAAAAAAAAAAAAAAAAAAAAAAGATCTTAAAACCCTAACCGTAAATAACTGACCAAAAATAAAACCTTAGGACTCTAACCCTAAAAAACATATCAACACTACAACCCAAAAAACTCTAATACCCTAACACGCTAACCCTGAAACCCTTAAAACCCTAACCCCCAAATCCTTAAAACCCTAACCGTTAAAACTCCAACCCTAAAAACCTTAAAATCCTAAACATAAACCCTGAAACCCCTTACCCTGAAACCCAACCCTAGTGCCCAATCCCTGAAACCTTAAAACCCTGAATCAATCTGTAGCAAATAGCATAGGCTGAGTCGAGGATCTCAGTACAGTAGCATTATTATTCGAGATTACAATGGCGGGTGTCCCACAAGCAGGAGGGTGCCTACTAATTCCATACACAGTTTATACACTTTTTTTTTCTGCCGAGGACCGGGACCCTCCCCTGTTTCCCCTTTAACTGTGCTATTCAAGGTTCATAATCTAGCTGGTGCTTCACAGAAAATACACAGCTGCTGGCCTGTTACAAGTCACATTTCTTTTGAGGTTTTTACTCTTTGAGGTGGTAATGTTTCTTACGCCGTGATTTCCACCTAATTGCTGTAAGGATTCTGGTTGTCTGCGTTTTACAAGCTTGTCTGTTATAATAAATAAAAGTCCCAAATAGGATTACAATCAAAGTTTACAATTCACTGAATGAATAGAGGTAAGCAAACAGTGCTGGGTACGCCGGGAGTCTCTGCTCCACCAAGACGCGCACCAGTTATACACCAGTTACCTCCCTTAAGGGATATAGAGAAGCCCTCTCAGATACGTCCGTCCTACTTCTCCTGCATGCGGCCGGAGGTCGGTCTAATTCTGGTGCTGTTGGTGGTGGAAGCTGGGGCAACGGTGGTACTGCTGGCGATACCACAGCCACCGGAGGGGGAGCTGCCGGGGGTGGATTGTTAGGATATGGAGGTGGTAGCTTATCCAACGGCTCACGTTTATCTTCTTTTTCTTTTTCATGTTCTTCTTGTTCTTCAAATTTCTTACCTGCTTTTAGTGTAAATATTGAGGCTGGAAAAGGACGTGAAGTCCTCCTGATCCATAATCCTGCATAATCACTTTCTTCCTGGCTAAAAGCTTCCTTTGAATTAACATGGATATTTAAGGCCTGGCAAATCCAGTCTTCGAAGGATCCAAAAACAGGCCAAAAGACATGTAGTCTTAAAGGCTCCTTTGGCCATTCTGTCACACAATCCTGGACCATTTTTAATTTACTTTTTCCTTTTCTGGGGTCCCTATCATTCCAATTTCTAATCGTTATTCCTAATGGACTTTCTGGTGGTATGACTGGTAATTTGCTCCCTTTCTTCTGGTCTCTGGTCTTCGATTTTGTCTGACCCATCTAGGAATTTTACTATGGCAATTCCCACAGCCCTTGGTTACCTTAGTAAGAGTGTCTTGCAGGGGGTCGAGGACCTATCACACACCCACAAATCCTATAGGAATCCCTTCGGTCCTTCACCAGCCAAGTCCCTCACGGGAGATTGAAAACGCGGTTAGAAGACCTCCACAATCGCTTCGGAACTAAGTTCCATCCCAGTCACACTCTTACACACACAGGCAACCGAACCCCACCCAACCGAACGGTATACGCTTTAAATGCTTACGACTCCGTCATCTTCGTTCGGATCTTCACACACACAATTACGGGCAAAATATAGTGCTGCAGCTGGCA
This sequence comes from Aythya ferina, assembly GCF_964211825.1. Classification (NCBI taxonomy): domain Eukaryota; kingdom Metazoa; phylum Chordata; class Aves; order Anseriformes; family Anatidae; genus Aythya; species Aythya ferina. The sequence goes on from NW_028181418.1 coordinate 150,824, forward strand.
AGGGAGCTGAAAAAAAGAATCAGAAACTTTGCTTACCTTTATTCAGGTTTAAGATGCCATTAGTTCCGACCTGACTCAAACAGCAGCCACCAAATGGTGGGGGTGCCTCTCCTAGATCAAACCAGAAATCAGGAACCAAAGCCCTCCCGGACGAGCGCCCACTTGTAATAAATGACTGGGTCCCAAATAGGATTGCAATTGAAATTTACAATTTATTAAATGAATAGAGGTAAGCAAGCAGCGCTGGGTGCGCCAGGAGTCTCTGCTCCACCAAGACGCACACAAGTTACATCAGGCGGCTGGTTTTTATGCTGCTAGGCTAATACATATTCATTACTACTTCTACAAAAGGCAGGGTTATTCTAATTAGTTCCCAGAATCCAAACCCTCCCACTGGTGCAGGCGTTATCAGTCTCCGGTGGTCCCTCTGGGGGCCGCTCGTACTGAAGGCTCGTAGTCTTCCTCCCAGGCTTTTCTCTTGTCCATCTCCTTTGTCCATCTTGGCTGGATGGCAGACACTTGCATAGTGTCCCATCAACAGTTGTAATAGTTAGCAGTTATTCTGAAACCCCTTTGTTCTCTTATCCCCTATTGACCCGAATTGCTGGACCATTCCTTTGCAAGATACAAGAACTATATACATTAACCACTCTGGTTTTCTCAGACTTTTCATCATATCATGCGGCCCTAGCATTGTTCCATATTGACACGAATCAGATGAACTCATTTCACACTGTTAAGCTGTCTTATCACTGCAAGCATATCTCAATACCACCTTCCTTCCCTCTACAGGATGTAACTGCGCAAAAACAACATTTTTATTCCCACAACCTTGATCCCCTTACCCTGAAGTCCTTATTCCCCTTAAACATAGCAACTCTAACCACAACCCTAACCCTTATTATCAACCCCCTAACGCTAATGACACTGACCTTAATCCAAACCCCAAACTGCCCCTAACCCCAGACAACCAACAACGAAACACACACACACAAAGATGGAAACTACAAAAAAGGCAAAACCCACGATACAGGCCCCAAATCACAAATACGCAACCAAAATGCTACAGAAAAGCCCCAGATGCAGGCCCCAAATGCTACTGCTAGGCCTCAAAAGCTCAAGATGCATCCCAAAGCAAAAATGCAGGCCCCAAACGTTACAGAAAAGCCCCCAAACCCAGGCTGCACAAGTCTACAAGCAGGCCCCAAACTGCCAACAGAAGCAGGCACCAACCACACCCAGATGCAGACCCCAACTGCCCACAAGCAGCTCCTACCCCACCACCCCCTCCCAAGAACTGGACTCCACCCAGACACTGGCCCAAGACCCAGGCCCGCCCCCCACCACCCCCCCTACCATCCCCCCCGACACAGGTGTACAAGCAGCTCACAACCCGCCCCTTCAGAGACCGGTCCCACTCCCCCCAACCCCCCCAAGACATGGGATGCGGAGGTGTACAACCAACTCCCAACTCCCTCCCCCTCAAAGGGAGGCCCCAAAGACCCCCAAATGGAGGCTCCTAGAGTGAACAAACAGCTCCCAACTTCCCCAGGCACAGGCCCACCCCCCCCCCCCCCAAACACAGGCCACAAAGGTGTATAAACAGCCCAGACCCCCCTCCAAGACCATGGCCCCTATAGTGTACAAGCAGCTCCCAACCACCCACAGATGCAGGCCCCAACCCTTCTCAAAAGGGAGGCACCTAGAATGCACAAGCAACTCCCAACCCCCCTAAACATAGGTCCAAAAGTGCACATGCAGCTCCCAACCCCCCTCAAATACAGACCCCAAAAGTGTACAAGTAGCTCCCCCCCAGAGACAGGACCCAAAGGTGTACAACCAGTTCCCAACACCCCTGAGACACAGGCCCCAGCCGCCCCCCCAGACACAGCGACCCAAATTCTACAAGCAGCTCCCAACCCCTGCCAGGCAGGCCCCCTACCCTATACAAGCAGCTCCCAACCCTCCCCTCCCCCCCCGAGGGAGGCCCCCAAGCCCCCCACAAACACAGGCCCCTACAGTGTACAGGCAGCTCCCAGCCACCCCCAGATGCTGGCCCCAAAGTTGTACAAACAGCTCCCAGCCACCCTGCAGAAACAGATTCCTACATTGTACAAGCAGTTCCCAGCCCGCTAGACACAGGCCCTGACCCCCCACACATGCAGGCCCCAAAGGTGTACAAGCAGCTCCCACCCCTCCCCCAGACGCAGGTCCCAAGCCCCCCCCCCCAAACACAGGCCCCTACAACCAGCACCCAACCCCCTACCCCCGATGCCAGGCCCAAAGGTGTAGAAGCAGCTCCAAACCTCCTCCCTCAACCCAGGCTCCAACAGTGTACAAGCAGCTCCCAACCAACCCTCCCCTTCCGCCCCCCCCCCCCCCCCCCAACACAGGCTCCAAAGGAATACAAAGAGCTCCCACCCCTCCCCCAGATGCTGGTCTCAACCCCCCCCCCCCGCCCCCAGAAGCAGGCCCCAAAGGTGTAGAGTCAGCTCCCAACCCCCTCAATGCTGGCCCCAAGGGTCTACAAGCAGCTCCCCCCTTGCCCTCAGATACCGGCCCCCAGACACAGACCCCAAAAGCCTAATCACAGGCCCTGAACTCTAGAGGCAGGCTCCAAAACCCAGGACAAAGCCCCAGTGGTTCGAGACAGGGCCCAAATCCCAGACACAGGCCCCAAACGCTAAACATATGCCAAAAGAAGTATTAGTGCTGGTGCCAAATGTTACAGACAGGCCCAAAAGCCCGAGATGCTCAAGGCTGAGACATAACTTGGCTTTCTGAATTACTGGAAAGCAGCTTTCATTCTCAGATAATTCTGTGCAGCACCCTTACATTTATCCTAACCCTTACCCTTACCCTTACACAAACCCTTACTCTAACCTTTACCGTGACCCGTACCCTTAACCTTACCTTTACCCTTAACCTAACCCTAAACCTTAAACCTTACCGTAAAGCTTACCCTTTCTGCTACACTTACCCTTAGCCTAAATCTAAACCTTACACTTACCCTTATCCTAACCCTCATCCTTACCATTACCCATACCCTTATTCTTACCCTTACCCTAACCCTTACCTTTACACTTACAGTTACCATTAACCTTACCCTAACACTTATCCTTAACCTAACCCTTACCCTAAACCTTACCCCAACCCTTACCCTGACCCTTACATTAACCGAAACCCTTACCCTAAACCTTACACTTACACTTAACCTTAACCTTACCCTTAACCTTAACCTAATACTTACCCTTACTTTTCCCTCACCCTAACCCTAAAATTAACCCTAACCATTACCCCAACACTTACCCTTACCCTAACCCTTACCCTTACCATAACCCATACTCTAACACATACTTCTACCCGTACCCGTACCCTTACGGTAACTCTTACCCTTACCGTAACCCTTACCGTTACCGTTACCGTTACCGTGGCCCTTACCCTTACCCTTACCCTTACCCTTACCCTTACCCTTACCCTTACCCTTACCCTTAAACCCTAAACATTACCCTTACCGTAAACCTTACCCTTTCTGCTACACTTACCCTTAGCGTAAATCTAAACCTTACACTTACCCTTAGCCTTACCCTCACCCTTACCCTTACGCATACCCTTACTTATACTTACGCATACGTTTTCCTGACTTTAACCCTAAAACTAACCCTAACCATTACCCTAACACTTAACCTTACCCTAACCCTAACCCTAACCCTTACTCTAACCCTTACCCTGACCTGTACCCTTACACTTACCCTTACTCTTATACTTACCCTAATTCTTACCCATACCATAACCCATACCCTAACACATATTTGTACCCTTAACCTTACCGTTACCCTTAACCTTACCCTTACCCTTACTCTATCCGTTACCCTTACGCTTAACCTTAACATAAACCTTACCCTTAACCTTACCATAAGCCATTGTAAGGGTTAGAGTAAGGGTTAGGGTAAGGGTGTTAGGGTAATGGTTAGGGTAAATTTTAGGCTTATGGTGAGGGAAACGTAAGGGTAAGGATTAGGTTAAGGTTAAGGGTAAGGTTAAGGTTAAGAGTAAGTGTAAGGTTTAGGATAAGGGTTAGGGTTAATGTAAGGGTCAGGGTAAGGGTTGGGGTAAGGTTTAGGGTAAGGAGAAGAGTAAGGGTATGGTTAATGGTAAGGGTGAGGGTTAGGGTTAGGGTAAGGATAAGGGTAAGTGTAAGGTTTAGGGTAAGGGTAATGGTATGCAGAAGGGTAAGGGTAAGTGTAAGGGTAAGGGTAGGAGTAATTGAACGAGTAATTCCTAGGGTAACTGTAAGCGTAAGTGTACATTTAAGTGTTGTTGTATGGCTTATTGTAAGGGTAAGGTTAAGTGTTAGGGTAATGGTTATGGTTAATTATAGGGTTAGGGTGAGAAAAACGTAAGGTTAAGTATTAGCTAAAGGTTAAGTGTAAGGTTAATGTTAAGAGTAAGTGTAAGGTTTAGGGTAAGGGTTAGGGTTAATGTAAGGGTCAGGGTAAGGGTTGGGGTAAGGTTTAGGGTTAGGGTTAGGTTAAGGGTAAGGATTAGGGTAAGGGTAAGGTTATGGTTAAAGGAAAGAGTAAGGGTAAGGAAAAAGTAAAGGTAAGGATTTGGGTAATGGTAAGGGTGAGAAGGGTTAGGGTAAGGGTTACGGTAAGGGTTAGGTAACGCAGTGTACAACCTGGGACGTCACACGCAGAGCTGCCTCTGGCAAGGTGAGTGAGGAACAGATGTAGCAGTTGTTGTGTTGTAGGTCTCACTGTTCCTCTAGGCATCCCCTCTTTGTCTTTTAGAGGTGCTGTAGATGTTTGAAGAGGGTAGATTGAAGCATCTGCCTTGGGGGCTGGTAAGCGGCAGAGGTAAGGGAGCAGATGAGAGTAACTTACCTAGTTGTGCTGTGTCTTTGGATGCTGCATCGGCCTATGCGTTTCTTTTTCTTTCACAGGTGTCTCGCACAGGCTCAAAGGAGCAAACTGCACTCTGAAGAGCTGTGTAAGAAGAGGGGCTGGTCATGAGCTGGGTTGGAGCAGAACGACCAAGTAGCACAAGGTGACTATGAAAGGTGTCCGTCTTGCTTTGCAGGTGCCGTGGCAGGCTCTCCACAGAAGTGGATAAGGATATGAGATAAGGCCAGAGAGAGACAAGGAGCGGCACGTGCAGGGATGGTTTTGAAGCGCTGCGGTGGCTTACTCTTCTGTTCATCAGGTGCCACAGGCAAGGTGGGTTGTAACATCAGTCGTTATATTTGCATGAAAGCAGTTCACTTGAATGCCACAGTGCATCTGAGTAGGGTGTTCTAGCAAAACAAGCTTGTCTGGCACAGCGGTGCCTGATGGCAGTGTGTTTCCTCAGGTGAAGAGGTGCCTGAAGCCCCATCCTATCTAGCCTTGATTCAAAGATCGAAGCCGAAATTCCTTTAAGTGGTATATTCTTTATTGCAGCGCTGGATGGGGGAGGGGGGAGGGGGAGGGGGAGCGAACAGCTGCGTGGTGTTTAGCTGCCGGCCAGGTTAAACCACGACACACCTTTTACCCTAACATAATAATTCTGTGAAGGCATTAATGCTTGATTTAGAACTGAATACGTTGCCCCATAGCAATAAGAAATTTCACTTCCATTCCTCCCCTAGCTTCATTATAACCAGTGGAGGATCCGCTAGGGTAGATTCCCCAGGTCCCCGTTATTCCTGTTGAAATCAGGGGTTGATTACCCTAGGAAAAGGCTAGTCAATTTGTCCTCCAAAGCCAGGTCCAAACCGTTTTGTTTTATTTATTTATTTATTTATTTATTTATTTTCATTACATTTCAGAGTTGGTCCAAAAATTCCATAGGGCTTTCTTTTAGACCTTGTTGGAAGCATATTCTCAATTCCCAATTCATCCAGGTTTTAGTATTTACTTAACCGTTCATAATTTTCAGGATGATTCGGGTCTTAGTGGGGGTCGGTCGGGGAATGCAATTGTCCACAGTTCCCTGAACGGTCCCATCAGCAATCTGAGCTCGCACATGAACTCAGGTTGTTTTAAGAGTTGACCTCTTTTCTGTTTCTGTGACAACTCTCTCGGACCGATCATGGTCCCTTTGCCCTAAAGGGCTAACACCCATGATTTTAAGATCTCTGCCTCGGGCAGAGGCAGAACTATTAACATTCCTACATCCTCTTTCCCTGCTCATTCAACTTCAAACACCTTTAACACTTTCAACAACCCTTTTAACACTTCCTTTATCTTTCTCCAGCCTGTACTTCTCTAATGCCAACATCAAAGGTTCAGTCAGGGGCCAACTTAATTCCCTACCTTTTCCCACCAAGATGCTGAAACATCAGTATACAACATTTCATCCTGTTCTGCTTCTCAAAAAACAACATTAACTGTAGCAAAATATTATAGTTTAAAGTTCCGTTTAGGGGCCACTTTTCTCCACATTCCAGCTTATAAAGCGGCCACCACTGATTACGATATTTTATCAATGTTTTCCTGTTCACACTTCCACCGGCAGATCCTCCAATATCCTTCCAGTGACTTAAAACACATCCTAACACACTTTTCTTTAAAATTTCACTGCTTGTTTGCCCCCCCAGTTTCCAGTTTACACTTTCAGAATACACACGTTACTTACAAAAGCGTATCACAAAACGTATCACTCACAAAAATACGGGCACGCAATATCTTTCAGTAGCGATGCCACAAAACTACTATTACCAGCAATATTGCCAAAATCACAGTAACAATAGTCAGAGTCAAATTCCACATGCGAGAAGTCAGAAAACCGAACTGTGTAACACCGTAACGATATCTTTCTTATAACAATGCCACGAACCTACTATTACCACCAGGAAAATAGCCAAAATCGCAGTAACAAGAACCAGAGTTAAATACCATACTCCATGAGTCAGAAAACCGAAATAGACAACACAATTCCAGATGGACCTTAAAGCGAGCTCCTTCCTTAAGGTCCCCAAACATGTACTTACGGTGCTAACCACAAAGTATATACCAAACACTGCCTCGCAGAAGATCACCTTCTGACTTACAGACAGTTCCAGATGACCGGTCTACCAGAAAACCAAACCAGAATAAAGAATATACTCACTTACAATGATGGGGTCCTTGTCTGCCTCCGCAGTGATCCGGTGAGTCAAGGAGTCCCTCCGGGAAATCCCGGGGGTACCCTAGGGAGTCCTGTTCCCAGCAGGTCCTGCAGTCCGGCAGAGAGGTTGTCCCATCTGGGTCGCCAAATTGATTCAAAGATCGAAGCCGAAATTCCTTTAAGTGGTATATTCTTTATTGCAGCGCTGGATGCACGGGGGATCTCTCCACCTATCGTGCATACCCAAAGCAGAAAGCAGTCTTGAATTTATACAATCAATCTATCAATATTCTACAAGCACCTATACATATGCATTACCTATCCCCGCCTTCCCTCGCTTCTCATGCTAATTAGCCTTTTGGCACCTTGCGCCTGCGCAGAGCCTTCCAAGAATTGTGGGCAGGGGTCTTTGGGACGTGGGCAGGGGTCTTTGGGAGGAAGACCCCGAGTCTTCCTCACAGCGTACTTTTCACCTTTGGTCAGGAATCTGCTGAATTGGCATGTTTCTTAATTGCAAGAGCTGGTTGTTGCTAATTCTCCCGTTTGTTGTATCTTTATAATGAATTCCAATGTCCAGTTTCGAGATTTATAGTCCTTACGTTCGTTTCTCTGTCCGCCTGCCGCTTCCTTATCATGAGTTCCAGTGTCTTGTTTCGAGATATACAGTCCTTGTCTGGGGATTGTCCTTGCCTCCCCAATACCTCCTTAATCAATCCCCCCTTTTCTTTTCCCATGCAAATTCTTTTGCATCAGATACTTCCATTATTTACAGTAACACAACAAAGCAGGCATCTAAACAACATGCACACAAATATTCCTAACACTACTAATACGATTAGAGCAATGAATACTTGTTTCAACCATTGGAAATTGGGCAACCAGGAGGTTAACTTAGTCCATAGTTCACTAAAACTCCATGAAAGATCATCTTTACTGATCTCATGTAGGATCCTTGTCTGCTTCCATATTTCTTCCAGGTCGGTAGAGATCCTTCCACTCTGATCTACATACATACAACAACTTGTGTTTATTACTGTACAGACTCCCCCTTGAGTGGCCAGTAACAAGTCTAGGGCCATCCGATTTTGGAATACTACCTGTGATAAACTAGATATCTCTTCTTGTTGAGCCTTTATAGCATCCAGAATTTTGTTTTCTAACTTCTCTATAATTGCAGAAATATTAACTATTGCCTTTTCCAATTCACTCACTCCTAACCATGGGATAAACCATCGCACAAAACTATGAAAAGGGGTGTGTCTCTCTACCAATGGATTGTTAATTTTTCATCTGATTCTCCGGATATGATTTCTCAAGTAACCTCGAGGCACTACATCATGTACTGTCATATTGGGGACTACCGCTCCAAGAGTGCAAGTTCCCTTCCAATTCTCAGGCAAGACCTTACGGGCTGTATCATTGCATAGCCAATACCACCCTTTTCCTTCTGGAACCGTCCAGCTGGTTGAATTTGTCCAGCCGCTAGTCGTACTAATATCAATTGTTCAATTACAAGATGTCTGATTTCCCACATAAGTAGTATCCGTATTTATACAATGCTGTTTTCCTATACCCTTAGGCGGGTTACACCTTTGTACACATACATAATAGGATTCTAACGGCATGAAGCTACTCACTTCTAGTTCCAAAACTGCTTAATGTTTTCGACCCCGAGATGTGTTTTCCCACAAATTAGTCCAAGATAAGTTTGCAGGCAAGGGAATCCCAATTAACGATACACCCTTATTCCCATGCTGTGGCAGATGGGTGCATACCCAACAGTTCGTCTTATTAGTTACTTGAGAAATTGTTTGTATTAAGGTCAGGTGTAAGTTCTCATCCCAAGTTGCCCACCCCAAATCCGAGAACCGCACCCCTGCAATCATTAGGATCTGGAAAACCGTAATTTTGTTGGTCCAATTGGAGTGGTGGTCCATATCCTCGCCGGGGCCTTCTTCACCCTTGAATTGTGGATCCAAGCTGCTTGCTTCTTAATCTTAATGGCGGTGTGTGTTGTCAGTAATACTTGGTATGCTCCCATCCACTTTCCTTCCATTTTTCCTGCACGGGTTGTCCTGAAAAAGTCTTTATAAAAATAAAATCCCCGAGCTTAAAGGGGTGGATTGGTTGATCCAACCCTCTAGCCCTGGTCCCTAAAACAAATGTATGTACTTTATTTAATTGTTTCTGAAGTTCAGTTATATAAGCATATAAATGTTCTGATCCTAACTGCGTTAGGTCCTCTCCACTAAATAGAAATGGCTATGGCCTTCCATATAAGATTTTGAAGGGACTCAAATTTCCTTTTATTCTAGGTTTAAATCTAATTCCAAGTAATGCTAAAGGGAGGGATTGAGGCCATGACAAATTAGCTTCTTATCCAATTTTAGCTATTTATTGTTTAATTAAATGGTTCATTTTTTCTACCTGTCCACTTGCCTGTGGTCTATAAGGAGTATGCAGTTGCCAATCTATCTTTAGAATCTTACTTATCTGGTCTACCACTTGTGCACAAAAATGTGAAACTCTATCAGAAGACATTGCTACTAGAATCCCAAAGCATGGTATTATTTCATTTAACAAGACTTTAACCACTTCTCTTGCTTTGGTTGTTCGACAGGGAAAGGCTTCAGGCCTTCCTGAAAACGTGTCAGTCAGAACCAGTAAATAATGATACCCCCCTTTTCTAGGGAGTTCTGAAAAATCAATTTGCCACTGTTGCCCCGAATAATTTCCTTTACCGATTATTCCAAATTTTATTCTATTCTTGGTATTGGGGTTATTGTGTAAGCAAATGCTACATTGTTGAGTTACTTGTTTTATCATATCGTCCCACTAATGTCGGACTCAGGCTCTTATGCGGTGTGCCAGCTCCCCAATGCGTTTTATTGTGTTCTGTAAGAACTATGGGCCATGTCAAACTAGAGGGTATTACTATGTGGTTATCTTTTAAATATACTCATCCATCTGGTTTCATTTTACCTTTCAAATCTTCAATTAATTTTAAGTCTTCTTTTGTATAATTTGGATATAGTTTGGATTTTACCGTCTGGTATCAAAGACAATGCCTTCACCTCAGTTATTTCAGCTGCCTGCTTAGCCTCTGCCAATCGATTTTCCAATTTCAAAATCGCTGTTCCCCTTTTGGTGTCCCTGACAATGCATGATAGCTACCTTTTCTGGTTGTTTTACAGCCTCTAACAATTTTAAAATTTCTTCAGCATACTTTGTGTTTTCACTGAGCGGTCAGCAATCCATGTTCTTTCCAAATTGCTCCATGAGCATGTACCACGCCGAATGTATATTTAGGATCTGTCCAAATATTTACCCTTTTTCCCGCTGCCAGTTCCAATGCTCTCGTGAGAGCAACTATCTCCGCCTTTTGAGCTGATGTTCCAGGGGGTAAAGGCTTAGACTCGATTACCTGCTGAGTAGTTGTTATAGCATATCCAGCTTTACGTTGTCTTTGCGTAACAAAACTGCTCCCATCCGTGAACCAAGTTTCTTCCGCATCTTCCATGGGCTCCTCCTTAAGGTCTGGTCGGCTGGAATACACAGTCTCTAGAGTTTCTAAACAATCGTGAATCACAGCTTGTGCCGGAGCATCACTAAGAAAAGAGGCTAGATTCACAATATGAATTATCACAATTTCCACGTCGTCCTGTTCTACCAATATTGCTTGATATTTCAAAATCATCAATTCTTGTTTAAGTTGTTTAAAGACTTTTTGTGCTTCTCCAGTCCAGACTAACTTTGACTGGTTAATCTTTATCAATTCACATAGAGGCTTTACCAATAGTCCATAATTATAAATCCAAAGGCAACACCAACCTGTCATTCCTATAAAGCTTTGTAGCTCCTTTACCATTTGAGGTTCTGGAGTCCGGCAAATGACTTCCTTATGTTCAGTTCCTAGTTCTCGTTGTCCTTCCGAAATGTCAAATCCCAGATAGGTCACACTTTGTTGAGCCAGCTGGACTTTCTGTCAAGAGACTTGATATCCATTTAAACCCAGAAAATTAAGACGACTTATAGTCCATTGAATCCAACTCCCTTTAGTCTCGGTAGCTATTAAGAGATCATCTACATATTGTAACAAAGCACCTTCAGTGTCCGGAGGTATCCATGTTTCGAGTTCCCTTGCTAATTGGTTTCCAAAACTAGTGGGGCTATTCTTGAATCCTTGAGGTAGTAATGTCCACGTAAGCTGCGTCTTTCTGCCTGAATCGGGATTTTCCCATTCAAAGGCGAATAGGTTTTGGCTTTCTGTGGCTAAGCCTAGGCAGAAGAAGGCATCTTTTAAATCCAGTACGGTAAACCAGACTTGACTATTCTTTAATTTAGTCAGCAAAGTATAAGGGTTTGCCACTACTGGATGTATATCCTCAGTGATTTTATTTATGGCCCTCAAATCCTGAACTAGCCTATAGCTTTTTCATCTGCCTTTTTAATTGGCAATATGGCTGAATTGTATTCTGATTCACATTCAATCAATAATCCATACTGTAAAACTTTATCAATTATCTCTTTAATTCCTTTCCTATCTTCTATCCTCAAAGGATATTACTTAACCTTAACGGGTTTCTCTCCTGGCTTTAATTTAATAATTATTAAGGTCACATTTTTAGCTCTTCCAGGGACTTCGGTAGCCCAAACTCCTGGACATACTTGATCTGTGATCTCTAAAGGTATTTCACTTTTAGGGTCAGTTTGTATTAGTGCCAAGCTTAACACATTTATTAGTTGTTCTTCTCCTGTTCTTAATTCCATTTTCCCTTTTTCAAAGACAATTTCTGCTCCTACTTGCTCTAATAAATCTCTACCTAAGAGTGCCCATGAGGAGCTAGGCATAGATAAAAATCTGTGTATGCCCCGTTGTTTCCCTAACTTGTACTTCAAAGGTTCACAAAAATAAGCCTTTTCGGTTACACCTTGTCCTGGTTTCAGTTAGAACAGAGTTAATTTTCTTCCTAGTAGCTGGGAGAATGCTATGTTTTGGCTTAGGATGAGAAGAGTGCTGATAACACCCCGATGTTTCAATTGTTGCAGAGCAATGCTTATACCAAGCCAAGGACATCTCAGCTTCTTGCTCTGTCCTGCCAACAGGCAGGCTGGGGGTGCAGTAAGAGCTGGGAGGGGACAGACCCAGGACAGGTGACCCAAACTAGCCAAAGGGGTATTCCATAGCATCTGACGTCAGGCTAAACAATACATAGGGGTGGCTAGCCAGGGGGAGGGGGCCGGACTGCTCGGGGTTAGGCTGGGCATCGGTCAGCGGGTGGTGAGCAATTGCATTGTGCATCACTTGTTTGTACACATTATTACTAGTGGTACTATTATCATCATTGTATTATTATTATTATTATTATTATTATTATTATTATTATTATTATTATTATTATTTTGTCTTATTAAACTGTCTTTATCTCAACTCACGGGCTTCACTTTCCATTTCTCTCCCCCATCCCAGAGAGGGAGGGGGAGGGGGAGCGAACAGCTGCGTGGTGTTTAGCTGCCGGCCAGGTTAAACCACGACACACCTTTTACCCTAACATAATAATTCTGTGAAGGCATTAATGCTTGATTTAGAACTGAATACGTTGCCCCATAGCAATAAGAAATTTCACTTCCATTCCTCCCCTAGCTTCATTATAACCAGTGGAGGATCCGCTAGGGTAGATTCCCCAGGTCCCCGTTATTCCTGTTGAAATCAGGGGTTGATTACCCTAGGAAAAGGCTAGTCAATTTGTCCTCCAAAGCCAGGTCCAAACCGTTTTGTTTTATTTATTTATTTATTTATTTATTTATTTTCATTACATTTCAGAGTTGGTCCAAAAATTCCATAGGGCTTTCTTTTAGACCTTGTTGGAAGCATATTCTCAATTCCCAATTCATCCAGGTTTTAGTATTTACTTAACCGTTCGTAATTTTCAGGATGATTCGGGTCTTAGTGGGGGTCGGTCGGGGAATGCAATTGTCCACAGTTCCCTGAACGGTCCCATCAGCAATCTGAGCTCGCACATGAACTCAGGTTGTTTTAAGAGTTGACCTCTTTTCTGTTTCTGTGACAACTCTCTCGGACCGATCATGGTCCCTTTGCCCTAAAGGGCTAACACCCATGATTTTAAGATCTCTGCCTCGGGCAGAGGCAGAACTATTAACATTCCTACATCCTCTTTCCCTGCTCATTCAACTTCAAACACCTTTAACACTTTCAACAACCCTTTTGACACTTCCTTTATCTTTCTCCAGCCTGTACTTCTCTAATGCCAACATCAAAGGTTCAGTCAGGGGCCAACTTAATTCCCTACCTTTTCCCACCAAGATGCTGAAACATCAGTATACAACATTTCATCCTGTTCTGCTTCTCAAAAAACAACATTAACTGTAGCAAAATATTATAGTTTAAAGTTCCGTTTAGGGGCCACTTTTCTCCACATTCCAGCTTATAAAGCGGCCACCACTGATTACGATATTTTATCAATGTTTTCCTGTTCACACTTCCACCGGCAGATCCTCCAATATCCTTCCAGTGACTTAAAACACATCCTAACACACTTTTCTTTAAAATTTCACTGCTTGTTTGCCCCCCCAGTTTCCAGTTTACACTTTCAGAATACACACGTTACTTACAAAAGCGTATCACAAAACGTATCACTCACAAAAATACGGGCACGCAATATCTTTCAGTAGCGATGCCACAAAACTACTATTACCAGCAATATTGCCAAAATCACAGTAACAATAGTCAGAGTCAAATTCCACATGCGAGAAGTCAGAAAACCGAACTGTGTAACACCGTAACGATATCTTTCTTATAACAATGCCACGAACCTACTATTACCACCAGGAAAATAGCCAAAATCGCAGTAACAAGAACCAGAGTTAAATACCATACTCCATGAGTCAGAAAACCGAAATAGACAACACAATTCCAGATGGACCTTAAAGCGAGCTCCTTCCTTAAGGTCCCCAAACATGTACTTACGGTGCTAACCACAAAGTATATACCAAACACTGCCTCGCAGAAGATCACCTTCTGACTTACAGACAGTTCCAGATGACCGGTCTACCAGAAAACCAAACCAGAATAAAGAATATACTCACTTACAATGATGGGGTCCTTGTCTGCCTCCGCAGTGATCCGGTGAGTCAAGGAGTCCCTCCGGGAAATCCCGGGGGTACCCTAGGGAGTCCTGTTCCCAGCAGGTCCTGCAGTCCGGCAGAGAGGTTGTCCCATCTGGGTCGCCAAATTGATTCAAAGATCGAAGCCGAAATTCCTTTAAGTGGTATATTCTTTATTGCAGCGCTGGATGCACGGGGGATCTCTCCACCTATCGTGCATACCCAAAGCAGAAAGCAGTCTTGAATTTATACAATCAATCTATCAATATTCTACAAGCACCTATACATATGCATTACCTATCCCCGCCTTCCCTCGCTTCTCATGCTAATTAGCCTTTTGGCACCTTGCGCCTGCGCAGAGCCTTCCAAGAATTGTGGGCAGGGGTCTTTGGGACGTGGGCAGGGGTCTTTGGGAGGAAGACCCCGAGTCTTCCTCACAGCGTACTTTTCACCTTTGGTCAGGAATCTGCTGAATTGGCATGTTTCTTAATTGCAAGAGCTGGTTGTTGCTAATTCTCCCGTTTGTTGTATCTTTATAATGAATTCCAATGTCCAGTTTCGAGATTTATAGTCCTTACATTCGTTTCTCTGTCCGCCTGCCGCTTCCTTATCATGAGTTCCAGTGTCTTGTTTCGAGATATACAGTCCTTGTCTGGGGATTGTCCTTGCCTCCTCAATACCTCCTTAATCAATCCCCCCTTTTCTTTTCCCATGCAAATTCTTTTGCATCAGATACTTCCATTATTTACAGTAACACAACAAAGCAGGCATCTAAACAACATGCACACAAATATTCCTAACACTACTAATACGATTAGAGCAATGAATACTTGTTTCAACCATTGGAAATTGGGCAACCAGGAGGTTAACTTAGTCCATAGTTCACTAAAACTCCATGAAAGATCATCTTTACTGATCTCATGTAGGATCCTTGTCTGCTTCCATATTTCTTCCAGGTCGGTAGAGATCCTTCCACTCTGATCTACATACATACAACAACTTGTGTTTATTACTGTACAGACTCCCCCTTGAGTGGCCAGTAACAAGTCTAGGGCCATCCGATTTTGGAATACTACCTGTGATAAACTAGATATCTCTTCTTGTTGAGCCTTTATAGCATCCAGAATTTTGTTTTCTAACTTCTCTATAATTGCAGAAATATTAACTATTGCCTTTTCCAATTCACTCACTCCTAACCATGGGATAAACCATCGCACAAAACTATGAAAAGGGGTGTGTCTCTCTATCAATGGATTGTTAATTTTTCATCTGATTCTCCGGATATGATTTCTCAAGTAACCTCGAGGCACTACATCATGTACTGTCATATTGGGGACTACCGCTCCAAGAGTGCAAGTTCCCTTCCAATTCTCAGGCAAGACCTTACGGGCTGTATCATTGCATAGCCAATACCACCCTTTTCCTTCTGGAACTGTCCAGCTGGTTGAATTTGTCCAGCCGCTAGTCGTACTAATATCAATTGTTCAATTACAAGATGTCTGATTTCCCACATAAGTAGTATCCGTATTTATACAATGCTGTTTTCCTATACCCTTAGGCGGGTTACACCTTTGTACACATACATAATAGGATTCTAACGGCATGAAGCTACTCACTTCTAGTTCCAAAACTGCTTAATGTTTTCGACCCCGAGATGTGTTTTCCCACAAATTAGTCCAAGATAAGTTTGCAGGCAAGGGAATCCCAATTAACGATACACCCTTATTCCCATGCTGTGGCAGATGGGTGCATACCCAACAGTTCGTCTTATTAGTTACTTGAGAAATTGTTTGTATTAAGGTCAGGTGTAAGTTCTCATCCCAAGTTGCCCACCCCAAATCCGAGAACCGCACCCCTGCAATCATTAGGATCTGGAAAACCGTAATTTTGTTGGTCCAATTGGAGTGGTGGTCCATATCCTCGCCGGGGCCTTCTTCACCCTTGAATTGTGGATCCAAGCTGCTTGCTTCTTAATCTTAATGGCGGTGTGTGTTGTCAGTAATACTTGGTATGCTCCCATCCACTTTCCTTCCATTTTTCCTGCACGGGTTGTCCTGAAAAAGTCTTTATAAAAATAAAATCCCCGAGCTTAAAGGGGTGGATTGGTTGATCCAACCCTCTAGCCCTGGTCCCTAAAACAAATGTATGTACTTTATTTAATTGTTTCTGAAGTTCAGTTATATAAGCATATAAATGTTCTGATCCTAACTGCGTTAGGTCCTCTCCACTAAATAGAAATTGCTATGGCCTTCCATATAAGATTTTGAAGGGACTCAAATTTCCTTTTATTCTAGGTTTAAATCTAATTCCAGGTAATGCTAAAGGGAGGGATTGAGGCCATGACAAATTAGCTTCTTATCCAATTTTAGCTATTTATTGTTTAATTAAATGGTTCATTTTTTCTACCTGTCCACTTGCCTGTGGTCTATAAGGAGTATGCAGTTGCCAATCTATCTTTAGAATCTTACTTATCTGGTCTACCACTTGTGCACAAAAATGTGAAACTCTATCAGAAGACATTGCTACTAGAATCCCAAAGCATGGTATTATTTCATTTAACAAGACTTTAACCACTTCTCTTGCTTTGGTTGTTCGACAGGGAAAGGCTTCAGGCCTTCCTGAAAACGTGTCAGTCAGAACCAGTAAATAATGATACCCCCCTTTTCTAGGGAGTTCTGAAAAATCAATTTGCCACTGTTGCCCCGAATAATTTCCTTTACCGATTATTCCAAATTTTATTCTATTCTTGGTATTGGGGTTATTGTGTAAGCAAATGCTACATTGTTGAGTTACTTGTTTTATCATATCGTCCCACTAATGTCGGACTCAGGCTCTTATGCGGTGTGCCAGCTCCCCAATGCGTTTTATTGTGTTCTGTAAGAACTATGGGCCATGTCAAACTAGAGGGTATTACTATGTGGTTATCTTTTAAATATACTCATCCATCTGGTTTCATTTTACCTTTCAAATCTTCAATTAATTTTAAGTCTTCTTTTGTATAATTTGGATATAGTTTGGATTTTACCGTCTGGTATCAAAGACAATGCCTTCACCTCAGTTATTTCAGCTGCCTGCTTAGCCTCTGCCAATCGATTTTCCAATTTCAAAATCGCTGTTCCCCTTTTGGTGTCCCTGACAATGCATGATAGCTACCTTTTCTGGTTGTTTTACAGCCTCTAACAATTTTAAAATTTCTTCAGCATACTTTGTGTTTTCACTGAGCGGTCAGCAATCCATGTTCTTTCCAAATTGCTCCATGAGCATGTACCACGCCGAATGTATATTTAGGATCTGTCCAAATATTTACCCTTTTTCCCGCTGCCAGTTCCAATGCTCTCGTGAGAGCAACTATCTCCGCCTTTTGAGCTGATGTTCCAGGGGGTAAAGGCTTAGACTCGATTACCTGCTGAGTAGTTGTTATAGCATATCCAGCTTTACGTTGTCTTTGCGTAACAAAACTGCTCCCATCCGTGAACCAAGTTTCTTCCGCATCTTCCATGGGCTCCTCCTTAAGGTCTGGTCGGCTGGAATACACAGTCTCTAGAGTTTCTAAACAATCGTGAATCACAGCTTGTGCCGGAGCATCACTAAGAAAAGAGGCTAGATTCACAATATGAATTATCACAATTTCCACGTCGTCCTGTTCTACCAATATTGCTTGATATTTCAAAATCATCAATTCTTGTTGAAGTTGTTTAAAGACTTTTTGTGCTTCTCCAGTCCAGACTAACTTTGACTGGTTAATCTTTATCAATTCACATAGAGGCTTTACCAATAGTCCATAATTATAAATCCAAAGGCAACACCAACCTGTCATTCCTATAAAGCTTTGTAGCTCCTTTACCATTTGAGGTTCTGGAGTCCGGCAAATGACTTCCTTATGTTCAGTTCCTAGTTCTCGTTGTCCTTCCGAAATGTCAAATCCCAGATAGGTCACACTTTGTTGAGCCAGCTGGACTTTCTGTCAAGAGACTTGATATCCATTTAAACCCAGAAAATTAAGACGACTTATAGTCCATTGAATCCAACTCCCTTTAGTCTCGGTAGCTATTAAGAGATCATCTACATATTGTAACAAAGCACCTTCAGTGTCCGGAGGTATCCATGTTTCGAGTTCCCTTGCTAATTGGTTTCCAAAACTAGTGGGGCTATTCTTGAATCCTTGAGGTAGTAATGTCCACGTAAGCTGCGTCTTTCTGCCTGAATCGGGATTTTCCCATTCAAAGGCGAATAGGTTTTGGCTTTCTGTGGCTAAGCCTAGGCAGAAGAAGGCATCTTTTAAATCCAGTACGGTAAACCAGACTTGACTATTCTTTAATTTAGTCAGCAAAGTATAAGGGTTTGCCACTACTGGATGTATATCCTCAGTGATTTTATTTATGGCCCTCAAATCCTGAACTAGCCTATAGCTTTTTCATCTGCCTTTTTAATTGGCAATATGGCTGAATTGTATTCTGATTCACATTCAATCAATAATCCATACTGTAAAACTTTATCAATTATCTCTTTAATTCCTTTCCTATCTTCTATCCTCAAAGGATATTACTTAACCTTAACGGGTTTCTCTCCTGGCTTTAATTTAATAATTATTAAGGTCACATTTTTAGCTCTTCCAGGGACTTCGGTAGCCCAAACTCCTGGACATACTTGATCTGTGATCTCTAAAGGTATTTCACTTTTAGGGTCAGTTTGTATTAGTGCCAAGCTTAACACATTTATTAGTTGTTCTTCTCCTGTTCTTAATTCCATTTTCCCTTTTTCAAAGACAATTTCTGCTCCTACTTGCTCTAATAAATCTCTACCTAAGAGTGCCCATGAGGAGCTAGGCATAGATAAAAATCTGTGTATGCCCCGTTGTTTCCCTAACTTGTACTTCAAAGGTTCACAAAAATAAGCCTTTTCGGTTACACCTTGTCCTGGTTTCAGTTAGAACAGAGTTAATTTTCTTCCTAGTAGCTGGGAGAATGCTATGTTTTGGCTTAGGATGAGAAGAGTGCTGATAACACCCCGATGTTTCAATTGTTGCAGAGCAATGCTTATACCAAGCCAAGGACATCTCAGCTTCTTGCTCTGTCCTGCCAACAGGCAGGCTGGGGGTGCAGTAAGAGCTGGGAGGGGACAGACCCAGGACAGGTGACCCAAACTAGCCAGAGGGGTATTCCATAGCATCTGACGTCAGGCTAAACAATACATAGGGGTGGCTAGCCAGGGGGAGGGGGCCGGACTGCTCGGGGTTAGGCTGGAGATCGGTCAGCGGGTGGTGAGCAATTGCATTGTGCATCACTTGTTTGTACACATTATTACTAGTGGTACTATTATCATCATTGTATTATTATTATTATTATTATTATTATTATTATTATTTTGTCTTATTAAACTGTCTTTATCTCAACTCACGGGCTTCACTTTCCATTTCTCTCCCCCGTCCCAGAGAGGGAGGGGGAGGGGGAGCGAACAGCTGCGTGGTGTTTAGCTGTCGGCCGGGTTAAACCACAACACACCTTTTACCCTAACATAATAATTCTGTGAAGGCATTAATGCTTGATTTAGAACTGAATACGTTGCCCCATAGCAATAAGAAATTTCACTTCCATTCCTCCCCTAGCTTCATTATAACCAGCGGAGGTACTAGGGTAGATTCCACAGGTCCCCATTATTCCTGTTGAAATCAGGGGTCGATTATCCTAGGAAAAGGCTAGTCAATTTGTCCTCCGAAGCCAGGTCCAAACCGTTTTGTTTTATTTATTTATTTATTTATTTATTTTCACTACATTTCAGAGTTGGTCTAAAAATTCCATAGGGCTTTCTTTTAGACCTTGTTGGAAGCATATTCTCAATTCCCAATTCATCCAGGTTTTAGTATTTACTTAACCGTTCATAATTTTCAGGATGATTTGGGTCTTAGCGGGGGTCGGTCAGGGGAATGCAATTGTCCACAGTTCCCTGAACGGTCCCATCGGCAATCTGAGCTCGCACATGAACTCAGGTTGTTTTAAGAGTTAACTGTTTTTCTGTTTCTGTGACAACTCTCTCGGACCGATCATGGTCCCTTTGCCCTAAAGGGCTAACACCCATGATTTTAAGATTTCTGCCTCGGGCAGAGGCAGAACTATTAACATTCCTACATCCTCTTTCCCTGCTCATTCAACTTCAAACACCTTTAACACTTTCATCAACCCTTTTAACACTTCCTTTATCTTTCTCCAGCCTGTACTTCTCTAATGCCAACATCAAAGACTCAGTCAGGGGCCAACTTAATTCCGTACCTTTTCCCACCAAGATGCTGAAACATCAGTATACAACATTTCATCCTGTTCTGCTTCTCAAAAAAACCAACATTAACTGTAGCAAAATATTATAGTTTAAAGTTCCATTTAGGGGCCACTTTTCTCCACATTCCAGCTTATAAAGCGGCCACCACTGATTACGATATTTTATCAATGTTTTCCTGTTCACACTTCCACCGGCAGATCCTCCAATATCTTTCCAGTGACTTAAAACACATCCTAACACACTTTTCTTTAAAATTTCACTGCTTGTTTGCCCCCCCAGTTTCCAGTTTACACTTTCAGAATACACATGTTACTTGCAAAAGCGTATCACAAAACATATCACTCACAAAAATACGGGCACGCATTATCTTTCAGTAGCGATGCCACAAAACTACTATTACCAGCAATATTGCCAAAATCACAGTAACAATAGTCAGAGTCAAATTCCACATGCGATAAGTCAGAAAACCGAACTGTGTAACACCGTAACGATATCTCTCTTATAACAATGCCACGAACCTACTATTACCACCAGAAAAATAGCCAAAATCACAGTAACAATAACCAAAGTTAAATACCATACTCCATGAGTCAGAAAACCGAAATAGACAACACAATTCCAGATGGACCTTAAAGCGAGCTCTTTCCTTAAGGTCCCCAAATATACTTATGGTGCTTACCACAAAGTATATACCAAACACTGCCTCGCAGAAGATGACCTTCTGACTTACAGACAGTTCCAGATACAGATGGACCCCAAGGTCCCCAGATATACTTGCGGTACTAACCACAAAGTATATACCAAATACTGTCCTGCAGAAGTCACCTTCCGACTTACTGGACAGTCCTAGATGACCGGTCTACCAGAAAACCAAACCAGAATAAAGAATATACTCACTTACAATGATGGGGTCCTTGTCTGCCTCTGCAGTGATCCTGTGAGTCGAGGAGTCCCTCCGGGAAATCCCGGGGGTACCCTAGGGAGTCCTGTCCCCAGCGGGTCCTGCGGTCCGGCAGAGAGGTCGTCCCATCTGGGGTGCCAGGTTGATTCAAAGATCGAAGCCGAAATTCCTTTAAGTGGTATATTCTTTATTGCTGCGCTGGATGCACGGGGGATCTCTCCACCTATCGTGCATACCCAAAGCAGAAAGCAGTCTTGAATTTATACAATCAATCTATCAATATTCTACAAGTGCCTATACATATGCATTACCTATCCCCGCCTTCCCTCGCTTCTCATGCTAATTAGCCTTTTGGCACCTTGCGCCTGCGTAGAGCCTTCCAAGAATTGTGGGCAGGGGTCTTTGGGACGTGGGCAGGGGTCTTTGGGAGGAAGACCCCGAGTCTTCCTCACAGTGTACTTTTCACCTTTGGTCAGGAATCTGCTGAATTGGCAGGTTTCTTAATTGCAAGAGCTGGTTGTTGCTAATTCTTCCGTTTGTTGTATCTTTATAATGAATTCCAATGTCCAGTTTCAAGATTTATAGTCCTTACATTCGTTTCTCTGTCCGTCTGCCGCTTCCTTATCATGAGTTCCAGTGTCTTGTTTCGAGATATACAGTCCATGTCTGGGGATTGCCCTTGCCTCCCCAATACCTCCCCAGTACCTCCTTAATCAGCTCATAGTCTTCCTCTCCCCCTTTGTACTTACTTGGCACCATACCAAGTTTATAGAACATTCTCTTCAAGACTTGTCTCCCAGCCGTCCTTCAGCTTCTTTTTCCTTCCTCTTAATCTCTCGGCCCCCCTAACCAGATACCAAAGATCCGCATAGTATCCCATAACAGTCACTAGTTGTTATCAGTTGTTCTGAAACTCCCAGACATCAAACACAAACAGCTTCACGAGTAATTGAAACATTCTTCCCCAGCCATTCACAGACACATCTATAGCAGTGTTAGAAATAGAAGTCCGGAATAACAAAAGCAAACAGGTTCATAAATTTAAGGAGTGATAAATTGACTAGAATGAGGGGGAGACTGGGACACACTGCAGCTGAGGTTCAAGAATTAAATTGCCAGTGCAGGGCCCAGAGGCAGACAGGATTCAAACAGAATTGTTCTTTATGGACACGAATTGTTAAAACATTCCTCACACCCTTATCATAAGCCATACAACAACAGTTACATGTACACTTACGCTTGCACTTACCCTAGCAATTACTCGTACAATTACCCTTAACCTTACTATTAAGTTAACCCTAAACCTTACCCTTATCCTAACACTTACCCTTATCCTAAACCTTACCCTTTTTGCTACACTTACCCTTTGCCTAATTCTAAACCTTACCCTAACCCTCACCCTTACCCTTAGCATTATACTTACTTTTACCCTTGACCTAAACCTTACCCCAACCCTTACCCTGACCCTTACATTAACCCTAACCCTTACCCTAACCCTAACTCTAATCCTAACCCTTAACCTAAACCTTACACTTAATCTTACCTTTAACCTTACCCTTAAACTAATACATACCCTTACGTTTCCCTCACCATAACCCTAAAATTAACCGTAACCATTACCTGAACACTTATCCTTGCCTAACCCTAACCCTTACTCTAACTTTTACCCGGACCCGGACCCTTAGACTTCCCCTTCCCCTTCCCCTTACTCTTCCCTTTACCCTAACCCTTACCCTTACACTTACGGTTACCATTTACCTTACCCTTACCCTAACACTTAACCTTAACCTAACCCTAACCCTAAACCTTACCTGAACCCTTACCCTGACCCTTACATTAACCCTAACCCTAAAACTTAACCTTAACCTTACCCTTAACCTTAACCTAATACTTACCCTTACTTTTCCCTCACCCTAACCCTAAAATTAACCCTAACCATTACCCTCACCCTAACCCTTACTCTAACCCTTACCCTTACCATAACCCATACTCTAACACATACTTCTACCCGTAACCGTACCCTTACCGTAACCCTTACCCTTACCGTTACCGTTACCCTTACCCTTACCGTTACCGTTACCCTTACCCTTACCGTTACCCTTACCCTTACCGTTACCCTTACCATTACCCTTAACCTAACCCTAAACCTTATCCTTATCCTAACACTTACCCTTACCGTAAACCTTACCCTTTCTGCTACACTTACCCTTAGCCTAAATCTAAACCTTACACTTACCCTTAGCCTAACCCTCGCCCTTACCGTTACCCATACCCTTATTCTTACCCTTACCCTAACCCTTACCTTTACACTTATGGTTACCATTAACCTTACCCTTACCCTAACACTTATCCTGAACCTAACCCTTACCCTAAACCTTACCCCAACCCTTACCCTGACCCTTACATTAACCCTAACCCTTACCCTAAACCTTACCCTTACTCTTAACCTTAACCTTACCCTTAACATTCACCTAATACTTACGCATACATTTTCCTGACTTTAACCCTAAAACTAACCCTAACCATTACCCTAACACTTAACCTTACCCTAACCCTAACCCTTACTCTAACCCTTACCCTGACCTGTACCCTTACACTTACCCTTACCCTTTTACTTACCCTAATTCTTACCCATACCATAACCCATACCCTAACACATATTTGTACCCTTAACCTTACCGTTACCGTTAACCTTACCCTTACCCTTACTCTATCCGTTACCCTTACGCTTACCCTTAACATAAACCTTACACTTGACCTTACCCTTACCATAAGCCATACAACAACACTTACATGTACACTTACGCTTGCACTTACCCTAGCAATTACTCGTACAATTACCCTTAACCTTACTATTAAGCTAACCCTAAACCTTACCCTTATCCTAACACTTACCCTTATCCTAAACCTTACCCTTTCTGCTACACTTACCCTTTGCCTAATTCTAAACCTTACCCGAACCCTCACCCTTACCTAAATCTAACTAAAATCTAACCATTACCCTAACCCCTCACCCTTACAATATACATATTTTTACCCTTTACCTAAACCTTTACCCCAACCCTTACCTTGACCCTTACATTAACCCTAATCCTTACACTAAACCTTACACTTACTCTTAACCTTAACCTTAGCTGTAACCTAATACTTACTCTTACGTTTCCCTCACCCTAAACCTAAAATTAGCCTAACCATTACCCTAACACTTACCCTTACTCTAACCCTTACCATGAACTTAAGTGTAAGTGTTAGGATAACGGTAACCTTAAGGGTGACCCTTAAGCTTATCCTTAATGTTTATGGTTAGGTTAAGGGTAATTGTACGAGTAATTACTAGGATAAGTGTAAGCGTAAGTGTACATATAAGTGTTGATGTATGGCTTATGGTAAGGGTAAGGTAAAGGGTAAGGTTTATGTTAAGGGAAAGTGTAAGAGTAACGGATAGAATAAGGGTAAGTGTAACGGTTAAGTGTTAGGGTAATGGTTAGGGTTAATTTTAGGATTAGGGTGAGAAAAATGTAAGGTTAAGTACTAGCTTAAGGTTAAGGGTAAGGTTAAGGTTAAGAGTAAGTGTAAGGTTTAGGTTAAGGGTTAGGGTTAATGTAAGGTTCAGGGAAAGGTTTGGGGTAAGGTTTAGGGTTAGGTTCAGCTTAAGGGTAAGGGTTGGGGTAAGGTTAAGGGTATGGATAAGGATAAGTGTAAGGGATAGGGTAAGGGTAAGGGTTAGCGTAAGGGTAAGATTAATGGTAAGGTTTATGTTAAGGGTAAGCGTAAGGGTAACGGATAGAGTAAGGGTAAGGGTAACGGTAAGGTTAAGGGTACAAATATGTGTTAGGGTATGGGTTATGGTATGGGTAAGAGTTAGGGTAATGTAAGGGTAAGGGTGAGTGTAAGGGTATGGGTCAGGGTAAGGGTTAGAGTAAGGGTTAGGGTTAGGGTAAGGGTAAGTGTTAGAATAATGGTTAGGGTTAATTTTAGGGTTAGGGTGAGGGAAACGTAAGGGTAAGTATTGGGTTAAGGTAAGGGTAAGTGTAAGGTTTAGATTTAGGCTAATGGTAAATGTAGCAGAAAGGGTAAGGTTTACGATAAGGGTAAGTGTTAGGGTAAGGGTAAGGTTTAGGGTAACATAAAGGGTAAGGATTACGGTAAGGGTAAGGGTACGGGTAGAATTTGTTAGAATATGGCTTATGGTAAGGGTAAGGTTTAGGGTAAGAGTAAGTGTAAGTGTATGTGTAAGGGTACGGGTCATTGTAAGGGTTAGAGTAAGGGTTAGGGTAAGGGTAGGTGTTAGGGTAATCGTTAGGGTTAGTTTTAGGGTTAGGGTGAGGGAAACGGAAGGGTAAGTATTAGGTTAAGGTTAAGGGTAAGGTTAAGGTTAAGAGTAAGTTTTAGGGTAAGGGTAAGGGTTAATGTAAGGGTCAGAGTAAGGGTTAAGGTAAGGTTTAGGGTTAGAGTTAGGTTAAGGTTAAGTTTTAGGGTAAGGGTAAGTTATATGTATAAGGATAAGTGTAAGGGTAAGTGTTAGGGTAAGTGTAAGGATAAGGATAAGTGTACAAGTCAGGGTAAGGTTTAGAGTTAGGATTAGGGTTTGGGTTAGGGTAAGGGTAAGTGTTAGGGTAATGGTTAGGGTTAATTTTAGGTGTATGGTGACGGATAAGAAAGGGTAAGTAGTAGGTTAAGGTTAAGCGTAAGGTTAAGGTTAAGAGTAAGTGTAAGTTTTAGGGTACGGTTTAGGGTTAATGTAAGGGTCAGGGTAAGTGTTTGAGTAAGATTTAGGGTTAGGGTAAGAGTAAGTATATGGGTAATGGTAAGGGTAAGTGTTAGGGTTAGGGTAAGTGTAAGGTTTAGATTTAGGCTAAGGGTAAGTGTAGCAGAAAGGGTAAGGTTTACGGTAAGTGTAAGTGTAAGGATAAGGTTAAGGTTTAGGCTTACGTTAAGGGTAAGGGTAATGCTTTGGTAAGGGTAAGAGTAAGGGTAAAGGTAAGGGTTACGGTAAGGGTAAGGGTACTGGTAGAAGTATGTGTTAGAGTACGGCTTATGGTAAGGGTACAAGTAGCTCCCCCCCCAGAGACAGGACCCAAAGGTGTACAACCAGTTCCCAACACCCCTGAGACACAGGCCCCAACCCCCCCCCCAGACACAGCGACCCAAATTCTACAAGCAGCTCCCAACCCCTGCCAGGCAGGCCCCCTACCCTATACAAGCAGCTCCCAACCCTCCCCCCCCCCTGCCCCGAGGGAGGCCTTCAAGGCCCCCACAAACACAGGCCCCTACAGTGTACAGGCAGCTCCCAGCCACCCCCAGATGCTGGCCCCAAAGTTGTACAAACAGCTCCCAGCCACCCTGCAGAAACAGATTCCTACATTGTACAAGCAGTTCCCAGCCCGCTAGACACAGGCCCTGACCCCCCACACATGCAGGCCCCAAAGGTGTACAAGCAGCTCCCACCCCTCCCCCAGACGCAGGTCCCAAGCCCCCCCCCCAAACACAGGCCCCTACAACCAGCACCCAACCCCCTACCCCCGATGCCAGGCCCAAAGGTGTAGAAGCAGCTCCAAACCTCCTCCCTCAACCCAGGCTCCAACAGTGTACAAGCAGCTCCCAACCAACCCTCCCCTTCCCCCCCGCCCCCCGACACAGGCTCCAAAGGAATACAAAGAGCTCCCACCCCTCCCCCAGATGCAGGTCTCAACCCCCCCCCGCCCCCAGAAGCAGGCCCCAAAGGTGTAGAGTCAGCTCCCAACCCCCTCAATGCTGGCCCCTAGGGTCTACAAGCAGCTCCCCCCTTGCCCCCAGATACCGGCCCCCAGACACAGACCCCAAAAGCCTAATCACAGGCCCTGAACTCTAGAGGCAGGCTCCAAAACCCAGGACAAAGCCCCAGTGGTTCGAGACAGGGCCCAAATCCCAGACACAGGCCCCAAACGCTAAACATATGCCAAAAGAAGTATTAGTGCTGGTGCCAAATGTTACAGACAGGCCCAAAAGCCCGAGATGCTCAAGGCTGAGACGTAACTTTGTAATACACAATAAATGTTTGTTCATTGTCTTTTGTATTATAAAACAAGGAGTTCCGTTTGAGGAGCAGGAGTTGCAAAAGCTCCCTGCTGAAGTAAGATGTATAATACTTGGCTAGACACTATGAAAATTCTTTTGCTTAATGTAACAAAAAAGAGAACCCCCTCCCCTTCTCTCCTTCTGCATCTCAGTTGCCTCTTTTGTTCAAAGACACTGCTGCAAAGTTCATGTAACCATCTCCTGATAAGTTGCTAAACTAGTGTATCAACATCCTGCATTCCTGTCTCACGCTGGGCCAACATGACCAAATAAAAAAAAAGAAGTTGAACCACAACGCGGAGGAAGACTACGGCCTTCATCTTCACGACCACCAGAGGGACAGAGACGACCCCCTAGCAACAGTGCGCGCAGTCGCAGAATATACCAGGATGTGCTGCGTAATCCCAGAATTACCAAGATATAAAAAGGGACCCTGGCGGGGGTGAGGTGCGCGCCGTTGGTGGAGCCGAGACTCCCCGGCCGCCCAGCGCTGTTTTGCTTGCTGTTGCTTACTCAATAAATTCCTTTCTATTATTAATGCAATGCTCTCCGAAAATTAATTAAGGGGGCAACTTATAACAAATTTGGTGCCGTGACTCGGATGAAGGCAATCTGATTGAAAGACCTTCGGAGGGGGCGCCCCGCTGATTTCAGCGGCCTTCGCTAGGACTGCTTTCATTCAAATCCTTCACCGACGAACCCTAAATTCGGCAGCAAGCAAATAAAGCCGGCAACCCCTAGTAATCTTTGTGCACGAAGACCGAACGAAGACTCAGGAGTGAGTAAGTATAGGCCGGTGATCCGTTCGGTTGGGGTTGGGTATCCTGGAGCGTGTCGCTGTGAGACGTCCAATTGCGGACGAAGCGAGTGCGGACCCCTCGGTAGTGCAGTTCCCACATCCCGCGAGGGACTGGGCCACGAAAAGGGGGAAGCGATTTGTGTGTGTGTGTGAAGGCGCTCCAGAAGATGGGACAGAAGAAGAGTAAGCCTTCTGGTCCCATGGGCGGGGTAACGTCTGATGTTAGGTTACCCCGGGATTAATGATTAAAAATTGGGAGGATTCCCCTTTTAGGCGGGGAAGGAATAAAGTA
The DNA here is from genome assembly GCF_964211825.1 of Aythya ferina. Taxonomy (NCBI): domain Eukaryota; kingdom Metazoa; phylum Chordata; class Aves; order Anseriformes; family Anatidae; genus Aythya; species Aythya ferina. The sequence continues at coordinate 179,360 of NW_028181418.1, forward strand.
AAAATGATACATTATTGTGTTGAAGTTTGGGGTGGTAAACAGATTTGAGGAGACCACCTTTACTGGCCTGTATTTGGGTCCTTTGAAGATTGGGTTTGCCAGGCCCTAAATATTTATGTAAACTCAAAAGAACCTTTTAGTTTGGAAGAAAGTGAATATGCACATTTGTGGATCAGCTCGGAAACTCGAGCCAATTTATATCCTCTAAAAGAAAAAGGAGGGGATGGGAGGCACAAGATAAACCGAGAATTAGAGATTCCAGCCCCACTGCCTCCCTATATTCCACCATCCCCACCTGCAGCCCCTCCAACTCCCGGGCTTCCTAATCTGCAACCCCGGGGAGACTCTGATAGCAACTCTGATTCTAGCACTCAGGGACCAGTGACTAGGAATATGTGGCAGTACCCATTAACTCCGGGGACGTCTGAGATTTTAAGAAAGAGACAGGAGGAGGGTAAGTGATCTTTAATGGCAACTGGCATAATGTTTGCAGCTGCTGAGGAATAATTCTAACTGGAATAATAACTGTACATTGTATATTGTATATATAAAAGCCCGGGCATTTTTGTTAAAGTGTTCTTTTATACATACGTTAATATGTTAATATGTAAATATAAGAACTGCCATTGAGGTGTATGTCTAAGGGAACAAAATTTGCCCAGGCATATTATCGGCTCATCAGGTTTAAATGTCCCCAGTGTAATTGTCTACAGGCAGTTAATTTACAGTGGTCTGTTTTTACTTGTGTATCTGTATATTGTGGATTTTGGAGGGATTGGGATTGACTAGTAAAGAGCTTCTAGGAAAACGGTGGAATATTAACCACTGTAGATTACAATAGGAAAAGTTCAAAGCAAAGAAATCCCGAGGAAAAGCCTCCTAGGATGTATACTAACACATTGGAGGGATATAGTGGGGTGAGAGGGTACAGAAAGTAAAAGAACTCTTATCAAATATTGTAATCAGTGGTGGCCACTTTATAAACTAGAGGATGGAGCGGAGTGGCCCCTAAATGGAACTACTAATTATAACACCATATTACAGTCAATGTTTTTGTGGAGAGAAGGAAAACAGGATGAAATGTTGTATATTGATGTTGTTTCAGCATCTTGGAGGGAAAAGGTATGGAATTAAGTTGGCCCCTGACTGAGCCTTTGATGTCGGCATTAGAAAAGTAAAGGCTAGAGAAAGATAAAGGAAGTGTTAAAAAGTTTGTGGAAAGTGTTAAAGGTATTCGAAGTTGAATGAGCAGGGAAAGGTGATGTAGGTATTATCTAAGTAACAGTCTAGAAGTTTTGGTATATTTGCATATTTGTTGTGGTGTTTGTTCAGTTTCCCAAGCATCAGGGAGGGGGGAACAGCCCGCTCCACCAGGGGCCTCTCCAGCGGCCGCAGGGGGGCTTCGGCTCCAGCGCCTGGAGCGCCTCCTCCCCCTCCTTCTGCACTGACTTTGGTGTCTTCGGGGGGGGTTTCTCGCTCTCCCAGCTGCTGTTGAGCAGCAGGTTTTTGTTTGTTTGTTTGTTTGTTTGTTTGTTTTCGTGGATGTGCTCTCACAGAGGCACGGACTATGTTGCTATGGCTTGGCTCTGGGCAGCAGTGGGCCCCTTTAGGGCCAGATGAAATTGTCCCTTATCTACCACGGGGAGGTTTCTGTTTTTGTTTTGTTTTGTTTTTCACGGGGGCTGCCACTGCAGTTTCCCACCCCCACACCCCTCACACACCCTCAAACCTTGCCATCAAACCCAATACACTGGAGCAGCTAAGTCATTACTGACTTGTAAAGTATCAGGGATTAAATTAACTAATGAAACCCTAAATGTGATGGGGGTAGAAGGGACTGGGATAACAGTGCCACTTTTGGGGGATACCAAGCTGAGACCAGGGGATAAAATGATCACTGGGCAATTATTGTATGTATCCAAGGCGGAAACTAACTTGTTGGGAAGGGATTTGATGATTAAATTGGGCATTCAACTAGTAAATTGTTAGACTGGAATAACAGTGTTATTAATGGAGTGCTCTCAGGCCCTGAGAGCAAACGTATATTCACCTCTGACTGGAAAGACCCTGAAATGGGGGCGGAAGCAACAATATAGGTGGACAATTTTACTTTAGGGGTTTACAGGGACACCTATCTATTTGGATAAATTCTAAAAAAGATTTTGGAGCAATTACAACCTCCCAAGGAGGTATTAATGTTATGAATATGTGGATCATTTTAAGGAAAATCGATACTCCCTGATGGGAGAGAAATGCTGAATAAAGTGATAATGAGGCAAATAACTGTTTTACATCAGAAGAATCATTGGGAGGTGCAAGCAATGTGTGATGTTGTTCTAAGAAAGCATGTCTGTGTAGGAATATATACTTTAGGGAAGCACACATGCAGAGGATGTACTATATGTCAAAGGATAAATAAAAAGGTCTTCTGTAACCTATCTAGAGGGGGACGGGAGCCAGGGCTTTGACCTTTCCAAAGTATACAGGTAGATTTTACTGAGTTACTTGTTTGTCCTAATCGACCACGTGACTGAATGGGTGTAAAGCTTTACTGCAAGGATTAAAGCAGGCCTTAGAGATCGAGTGGGATTTTCACAGCCCCTGGCACCCCTCCTCTTCTGGAAAGGTAGAGCAAATGAATGGTGAAATTAAGAAACAACTAACAAAACTTGTGCTGGAAACTAAGGCTTCTTGGGTAAAATGCTTACCTCTTGCACTGTTAAACATATGGACACAGCCCAGAACTGGTATAGGAATTTCTCCTTTTGAAATGCTATATGGTATGCCCTATGACTCGGAATTGCCACTTGATCACCCTCAATTCTAATTAAGACTTGGAAAGAGACTTCTTTAACACCACGATGGGGAAGGCCCCTATGTTGTTTTGCTTACCACAGAAACGGCTATTTGAACTGCGGAGAAAGGATGGACGCATGCCGGCCGAGTGAAAGGACCAATCCGGGAACGTAAATGGGAGGCAGCTCCAGGCCCTGACGACTTGAAGCTGACACTAAGACGGACTCGATAAGTATTGTGTATTATCTGTGTATTGTGGGAAGGGGAGGAGGCCCTGTTTCGAAGGCTCCCTAGTAGGTTCCCCTGAAGAACACTGCTGCTGCCAAGAAGAACCGATACCTTGTAGTTCGCTACAACCGAACTGACAAGCGAGGCAGAGAAGTGAAAACGGTGGGGGACTGAGGGGCCGACAATTTAGATGGGCTCCGACCACCTCCTACGATACATGGGAGTCAGTATCATCGTTTTGGTCAGCTATGGGTCTGCGCATCCCCACCAGCCTTTTAAATGGAGCTTAATCAGATGGGAGGATCAATTCATCATCCAGCAAACAACGACAGCGGGTGCTCCCAGTTTCCGCATCACATTATGTGACCTGGTGTCAGTGCAGCCACGCTTTAACCTATCAGGATTTTATTTCTGCCCAAGTTCTAACCCAGGAAAGGGGTACTGTAATTATCCAAACGCATATTATTGTGCATACTGGGGGTGTGAAACCATTGCTACGGACTGGACACTCGGGGCTGGTCGGAATAAATTCTTACAAGTGGGATATGGGCCGCAAGGTTGTAACTGACAAGTGGATCCCCGTTACAGGTGGCAAGGGCATGGTATAGGGTATACAGGAACCTTCCATGGAAATAAAGAAATTTGCAAGGTTCTATATATAAATATAACAAACTTGGACGATACTAGCTGGGTACTAGGAAAATGTCAGATTTTACGAACACAGAACAGATAGGGGAGGACTCATACTAATAAAAAGGAGGATGCTGATAGGCCCCAGGCAGTAGGAACAAATGAGGTATTGTCAGAAAATGTCCAGGGAATCCAGCCTGTGGAAAATACTACAGTGCCAACCCTCGGCAGCCCTACAAGCTCAGGTAAAGCTGAGAATGATAACATAGTTGAGAATAACATATGGGGGGGGGTCATGAATGCCAGCTACCAATTATTAAACAAAACAAGCCCAAATGTAACAAAACACTGTTGATTATGCTTTAGTATAAGGCCTTCATATTATGATGCTATTGGGGATCCTGGGGAGCCCACCCGCACAAACAAGAACAGCCCTCTACATTGCAGTTGGGGAAAAGACATAAGGGTAACACTAACACAAGTCACTGGAGGTGGTAGGTGTGTGGGCACGGTTCCTAGTGGGAAGTGTCATCTATGTAATACCATGGAGAATGGAAAACAATCAACCGAGTGGCTAATCCCAGCCAACAACGCTAGGTGGGTTTGTTCATGAGTGGGCGTAACTCTTTGTCTATCACTAAAACTCTTTAATGCGTCTCGTGATTTTTGTATACAGGTGATAATTATACCAAGGATTCTATACCACCCTGAGGATTGTATGTATACCCAGCACACAGTGGCAAGTTATCATCTGGAAAGACGGGAACCATTCACGGCTCTAACTTTGGCCACCCTAATAATCCTGGGAGGAGCTAGAGTGGGGACCAGGGTAGCCTCATTGGTTAAACAAAATCAAGAATTTACTTCCTTACGCGTTGCTGTGGACGAGGACCTGACCCAAACTGAACAATCCATCTCGGCCCTGGAAAATCTATCAGGTCACTTCAGAGGTAGTGTTACAAAATCGTAGGGGATTAGATTTGGTATTTTTCAACAGGATGGGCTGTTTGCAGCCCTGAAAGAGGAATGCTGTGTATGCTGATCACACTGGAGTGGTAAGAGATACAATGGCAAGACCCAGGGAAGGGTTGGAAAAAAGGAAACAGGAGAATGAAGCCCAACAGAGCTGGTACGAATCTTGGTTTAATTATTCACCTTGGCTTACTACTTTATTATCAACAATAGCAGGACCTTTGTTGTTATTAATAATAGCACTAACTTTTGGACCATGTATTTTTAATAAATTGATTGCGATTGTAAAGGGATGTTTAGAAGCGGCACATCTAATGCTCATACATGCCAAATACGAGCCAATAAGTACCAACGAAGGAATCGAGGAAACATTAGTTCTTAATAGCCAGGCATTGCAGAGCTTCAATGAACAAAATGAGTAACTAAAAGAAAAAGGAGGGATTGTAATACACAATAAATGTTTGTTCATTGTCTTTTGTATTATAAAACAAGGAGTTCCGTTTGAGGAGCAGGAGTTGCAAAAGCTCCCTGCTGAAGTAAGATGTATAATACTTGGCTAGACACTATGAAAATTCTTTTGCTTAATGTAACAAAAAAGAGAACCCCCTCCCCTTCTCTCCTTCTGCATCTCAGTTGCCTCTTTTGTTCAAAGACACTGCTGCAAAGTTCATGTAACCATCTCCTGATAAGTTGCTAAACTAGTGTATCAACATCCTGCATTCCTGTCTCACGCTGGGCCAACATGACCAAATAAAAAAAAAGAAGTTGAACCACAACGCGGAGGAAGACTACGGCCTTCATCTTCACGACCACCAGAGGGACAGAGACGACCCCCTAGCAACAGTGCGCGCAGTCGCAGAATATACCAGGATGTGCTGCGTAATCCCAGAATTACCAAGATATAAAAAGGGACCCTGGCGGGGGTGAGGTGCGCGCCGTTGGTGGAGCCGAGACTCCCCGGCCGCCCAGCGCTGTTTTGCTTGCTGTTGCTTACTCAATAAATTCCTTTCTATTATTAATGCAATGCTCTCCGAAAATTAATTAAGGGGGCAACTTATAACAACTTGGCTTTCTGAATTACTGGAAAGCAGCTTTCATTCTCAGATAATTGTGTGAAGGCTGATTAAGGAGCTATTGGGGAGGCAAGGACAATCCCCAGACAAGGACTGTATATCTCGAAACAAGATACTGGAACTCATGATAAGGAAGCGGCAGGCGGACAGAGAAACGAATGTAATGACTAGAACTCTCGAAACTGGACATTGGAATTCATTATAAAGATACAACAAACGGGAGAATTGGCAACAACCAGCTCTTGCAATTAAGAAACATGCCAATTCAGCAGATTCCTGACCAAAGGTGAAAAGTACACTGTGAGGAAGACTCGGGGTCTTCCTCCCAAAGACCCCTGCCCACGTCCCAAAGACCCCTGCCCACAATTCTTGGAAGGCTCTGCGCAGGCGCAAGGTGCCAAAAGGCTAATTAGCATGAGAAGCGAGGGAAGGCGGGGATAGGTAATGCATATGTATAGGTGCTTGTAGAATATTGATAGATTGATTGTATAAATTCAAGACTGCTTTCTGCTTTGGGTATGCACGATAGGTGGAGAGATCCCCCGTGCATCCAGCGCTGCAATAAAGAATATACCACTTAAAGGAATTTCGGCTTCGATCTTTGAAGCAATTTGGCGACCCAGATGGGACAACCTCTCTGCCGGACTGCAGGACCTGCTGGGAACAGGACTCCCTAGGGTACCCCCGGGATTTCCCGGAGGGACTCCTTGACTCACCGGATCACTGCGGAGGCAGACAAGGACCCCATCATTGTAAGTGAGTATATTCTTTATTCTGGTTTGTTTTTCTGGTAGACCGGTCATCTGGAACTGTCTGTAAGTCAGAAGGTGATCTTCTGCGAGGCAGTGTTTGGTATATACTTTGTGGTTAGCACCGTAAGTACATGTTTGGGGACCTTAAGGAAGGAGCTCGCTTTAAGGTCCATCTGGAATTGTGTTGTCTGTTTTGGTTTTCTGACTCATGGAGTATGGTATTTAACTCTGGTTCTTGTTACTGCGATTTTGGCTATTTTCCTGGTGGTAATAGTAGGTTCGTGGCATTGTTATAAGAAAGATATCGTTACGGTGTTACACAGTTCGGTTTTCTGACTTATCGCATGTGGAATTTGACTCTGACTATTGTTACTGTGATTTTGGCAATATTGCTGGTAATAGTAGTTTTGTGACATCGCTACTGAAAGATATTGCGTGCCCGTATTTTTGTGAGTGATACGTTTTGTGATACGCTTTTGTAAGTAACATGTGTATTCTGAAAGTGTAAACTGGAAACTGGGGGGGGCAAACAAGCAGTGAAATTTTAAAGAAAAGTGTGTTAGGATGTGTTTTAAGTCACTGGAAGGATATTGGAGGATCTGCCGGTGGAAGTGTGAACAGGAAAACATTGATAAAATATCGTAATCAGTGGTGGCCGCTTTATAAGCTGGAATGTGGAGAAAAGTGGCCCCTAAACGGAACTTTAAACTATAATATTTTGCTACAGTTAATGTTGTTTTTTGAGAAGCAGAACAGGATGAAATGTTGTATACTGATGTTTCAGCATCTTGGTGGGAAAAGGTAGGGAATTAAGTTGGCCCCTGACTGAACCTTTGATGTTGGCATTAGAGAAGTACAGGCTGGAGAAAGATAAAGGAAGTGTTAAAAGGGTTGTTGAAAGTGTTAAAGGTGTTTGAAGTTGAATGAGCAGGGAAAGAGGATGTAGGAATGTTAATAGTTCTGCCTCTGCCCGAGGCAGAGATCTTAAAATCATGGGTGTTAGCCCTTTAGGGCAAAGGGACCATGATCGGTCCGAGAGAGTTGTCACAGAAACAGAAAAGAGGTCAACTCTTAAAACAACCTGAGTTCATGTGCGAGCTCAGATTGCTGATGGGACCGTTCAGGGAACTGTGGACAATTGCATTCCCCGACCGACCCCCACTAAGACCCGAATCATCCTGAAAATTATGAACGGTTAAGTAAATACTAAAACCTGGATGAATTGGGAATTGAGAATATGCTTCCAACAAGGTCTAAAAGAAAGCCCTATGGAATTTTTGGACCAACTCTGAAATGTAATGAAAATAAATAAATAAATAACTAAATAAATAAAACAAAACGGTTTGGACCTGGCTTTGGAGGACAAATTGACTAGCCTTTTCCTAGGGTAATCAACCCCTGATTTCAACAGGAATAACGGGGACCTGGGGAATCTACCCTAGCGGATCCTCCACTGGTTATAATGAAGCTAGGGGAGGAATGGAAGTGAAATTTCTTATTGCTATGGGGCAACGTATTCAGTTCTAAATCAAGCATTAATGCCTTCACAGAATTATTATGTTAGGGTAAAAGGTGTGTCGTGGTTTAACCTGGCCGGCAGCTAAACACCACGCAGCTGTTCGCTCCCCCTCCCCCTCCCTCTCTGGGACGGGGGAGAGAAATGGAAAGTGAAGCCCGTGAGTTGAGATAAAGACAGTTTAATAAGACAAAATAATAATAATAATAATAATAATAATAATAACAATAATAAAAACAATAATAATAATACAATGATGATAATAGTACCACTAGTAATAATGTGTACAAACAAGTGATGCACAATGCAATTGCTCACCACCCGCTGACCGATGCCCAGCCTAACCCCGAGCAGTCCGGCCCCCTCCCCCTGGCTAGCCACCCCTATGTATTGTTTAGCCTGACGTCAGATGCTATGGAATACCCCTTTGGCTAGTTTGGGTCACCTGTCCTGGGTCTGTCCCCTCCCAGCTCTTACTGCACCCCCAGCCTGCCTGTTGGCAGGACAGAGCAAGAAGCTGAGATGTCCTTGGCTTGGTATAAGCATTGCTCTGCAACAATTGAAACATCAGGGTGTTATCAGCACTCTTCTCATCCTAAGCCAAAACATAGCATTCTCCCAGCTACTAGGAAGAAAATTAACTCTGTTCTAACTGAAACCAGGACAAGGTGTAACCGAAAAGGCTTATTTTTGTGAACCTTTGAAGTACAAGTTAGGGAAACAATGGGGCATACACAGATTTTTATCTATGCCTAGCTCCTCATGGGCACTCTTAGGTAGAGATTTATTAGAGCAAGTAGGAGCAGAAATTGTCTTTGAAAAAGGGAAAATGGAATTAAGAACAGGAGAAGAACAACTAATAAATGTGTTAAGCTTGGCACTAATACAAACTGACCCTAAAAGTGAAATACCTTTAGAGATCACAGATCAAGTATGTCCAGGAGTTTGGGCTACCGAAGTCCCTGGAAGAGCTAAAAATGTGACCTTAATAATTATTAAATTAAAGCCAGGAGAGAAACCCGTTAAGGTTAAGTAATATCCTTTGAGGATAGAAGATAGGAAAGGAATTAAAGAGATAATTGATCAGTTTTTACAGTATGGATTATTGATTGAATGCGAATCAGAATACAATGCACCCATATTGCCAATTAAAAAGGCAGATGAAAAAGCTATAGGCTAGTTCAGGATTTGAGGGCCATAAATAAAATCACTGAGCATATACATCCAGTAGTGGCAAACCCTTATACTTTGCTGACTAAATTAAAGAATAGTCAAGTCTGGTTTACCGTACTGGATTTAAAAGATGCCTTCTTCTGCCTAGGCTTAGCCACAGAAAGCCAAAACCTATTCGCCTTTGAATGGGAAAATCCCGATTCAGGCAGAAAGACGCAGCTTACGTGGACATTACTACCTCAAGGATTCAAGAATAGCCCCACTAGTTTTGGAAACCAATTAGCAAGGGAACTCGAAACATGGATACCTCCGGACACTGAAGGTGCTTTGTTACAATATGTAGATGATCTCTTAATAGCTACCGAGACTAAAGGGAGTTGGATTCAATGGACTATAAGTCGTCTTAATTTTCTGGGTTTAAATGGATATCAAGTCTCTTGACAGAAAGTCCAGCTGGCTCAACAAAGTGTGACCTATCTGGGATTTGACATTTCGGAAGGACAACGAGAACTAGGAACTGAACATAAGGAAGTCATTTGCCGGACTCCAGAACCTCAAATGGTAAAGGAGCTACAAAGCTTTATAGGAATGACAGGTTGGTGTTGCCTTTGGATTTATAATTATGGACTATTGGTAAAGCCTCTATGTGAATTGATAAAGATTAACCAGTCAAAGTTAGTCTGGACTGGAGAAGCACAAAAAGTCTTTAAACAACTTAAACAAGAATTGATGATTTTGAAATATCAAGCAATATTGGTAGAACAGGACGACGTGGAAATTGTGATAATTCATATTGTGAATCTAGCCTCTTTTCTTAGTGATGCTCCGGCACAAGCTGTGATTCACGATTGTTTAGAAACTCTAGAGACTGTGTATTCCAGCCGACCAGACCTTAAGGAGGAGCCCATGGAAGATGCGGAAGAAACTTGGTTCACGGATGGGAGCAGTTTTGTTACGCAAAGACAACGTAAAGCTGGATATGCTATAACAACTACTCAGCAGGTAATCGAGTCTAAGCCTTTACCCCCTGGAACATCAGCTCAAAAGGCGGAGATAGTTGCTCTCACGAGAGCATTGGAACTGGCAGCGGGAAAAAGGGTAAATATTTGGACAGATCCTAAATATACATTCGGCGTGGTACATGCTCATGGAGCAATTTGGAAAGAACATGGATTGCTGACCGCTCAGTGAAAACACAAAGTATGCTGAAGAAATTTTAAAATTGTTAGAGGCTGTAAAACAACCAGAAAAGGTAGCTATCATGCATTGTCAGGGACACCAAAAGGGGAACAGCGATTTTGAAATTGGAAAATCGATTGGCAGAGGCTAAGCAGGCAGCTGAAATAACTGAGGTGAAGGCATTGTCTTTGATACCAGACGGTAAAATCCAAACTATATCCAAATTATACAAAAGAAGACTTAAAATTAATTGAAGATTTGAAAGGTAAAATGAAACCAGATGGATGAGTATATTTAAAAGATAACCACATAGTAATACCCTCTAGTTTGACATGGCCCATAGTTCTTACAGAACACAATAAAACGCATTGGGGAGCTGGCACACCGCATAAGAGCCTGAGTCCGACATTAGTGGGACGATATGATAAAACAAGTAACTCAACAATGTAGCATTTGCTTACACAATAACCCCAATACCAAGAATAGAATAAAATTTGGAATAATCGGTAAAGGAAATTACTCGGGGCAACAGTGGCAAATTGATTTTTCAGAACTCCCTAGAAAAGGGAGGTATCATTATTTACTGGTTCTGACTGACACGTTTTCAGGAAGGCCTGAAGCCTTTCCCTGTCGAACAACCAAAGCAAGAGAAGTGGTTAAAGTCTTGTTAAATGAAATAATACCATGCTTTGGGATTCTAGTAGCAATGTCTTCTGATAGAGTTTCACATTTTTGTGCACAAGTGGTAGACCAGATAAGTAAGATTCTAAAGATAGATTGGCAACTGCATACTCCTTATAGACCACAGGCAAGTGGACAGGTAGAAAAAATGAACCATTTAATTAAACAATAAATAGCTAAAATTGGATAAGAAGCTAATTTGTCATGGCCTCAATCCCTCCCTTTAGCATTACTTGGAATTAGAGTTAAACCTAGAATAAAAGGAAATTTGAGTCCCTTCAAAATCTTATATGGAAGGCCATAGCCATTTCTATTTAGTGGAGAGGACCTAACGCAGTTAGGATCAGAATATTTATATGCTTATATAACTGAACTTCAGAAACAATTAAATAAAGTACATACATTTGTTTTAGGGACCAGGGCTAGAGGGTTGGATCAACCAATCCACCCCTTTAAGCTCGGGGATTATATATATATAAAGACTTTTTCAGGACAACCCGTACAGGAAAAATGGAAGGAAAGTGGATGGGACCATACCAAGTATTACTGACAACACACACCGCCATTAAGATTAAGAAGCAAGCAGCTTGGATCCACAATTCAAGGGTGAAGAAGGCCCCGGCGAGGATATAGACCACCACTCCAATTGGACCAACAAAATTACGGTTTTCCAGATCCTAATGATTGCAGGGGTGCGGTTCTCGGATTTGGGGTGGGCAACTTGGGATGAGAACTTACACCTGACCTTAATACAAACAATTTCTCAAGTAACTAATAAGACAAACTGTTGGGTATGCACCCATCTGCCACAGCATGCGAATAAGGGTGTATCGTTAATTGGGATTCCCTTGCCTGCAAACTTATCTTGGACTAATTTGTGGGAAAACACGTCTTGGGGTCGAAAATATTAAGCAGTTTTGGAACTAGAAGTGAGTAGCTTCATGCCGTTAGAATCCTATTATGTATGTGTACAAAGGTGTAACCCGCCTAAGGGTATAGGAAAACAGCATTGTATAAATACGGATACTACTTATGTGGGAAATCAGACATCTTGTAATTGAACAACTGATATTAGTACGACTAGCGGCTGGGCAAATTCAACCAGCTGGACGGTTCCAGAAGGAAAAGGGTGGTATTGGCTATGCAATGATACAGCCCGTAAGGTCTTGCCTGAGAATTGGAAGGGAACTTGCACTCTTGGAGCGGTAGTCCCCAATATGACAGTACATGATGTAGTGCCTCGAGGTTACTTGAGAAATCATATCCGGAGAATCAGATGAAAAATTAACAATCCATTGGTAGAGAGACACACCCCTTTTCATAGTTTCGTTCGATGGTTTATCCCATGGTTAGGAGTGAGTGAATTGGAAAAGGCAATAGTTAATATTTCTGCAATTATAGAGAAGTTAGAAAACAAAATTCTGGATGCTATAAAGGCTCAACAAGAAGAGATATCTAGTTTATCACAGGTAGTGTTACAAAATCGGATGGCCCTAGACTTGTTACTGGCCACTCGAGGGGGAGTCTGTACAGTAATAAACACAAGTTGTTGTATGTATGTAGATCAGAGTGGAAGGATCTCTACCGACCTGGAAAAAATATGGAAGCAGACCAGGATCCTACATGAGATCAGTAAAGATGATCTTTCATGGAGTTTTAGTGAACTATGGACTAAGTTAACCTCCTGGTTGCCCAATTTCCAATGGTTGAAACAAGTATTCATTGCTCTAATCGTATTAGTAGTGTTAGGAATATTTGTGTGCATGTTGTTTAGATGCCTGCTTTGTTGTGTTACTGTAAATAAAGAAAGTATCTGATGCAAAAGAATTTGCATGGGAAAAGAAAAGGGGGGATTGATTAAGGAGGTATTGGGGAGGCAAGGACAATCCCCAGACAAGGACTGTATATCTCGAAACAAGACACTGGAACTCATGATAAGGAAGCGGCAGGCGGACAGAGAAACGAATGTAAGGACTATAAATCTCGAAACTGGACATTGGAATTCATTATAAAGATACAACAAACGGGAGAATTGGCAACAACCAGCTCTTGCAATTAAGAAACATGCCAATTCAGCAGATTCCTGACCAAAGGTGAAAAGTACGCTGTGAGGAAGACTCGGGGTCTTCCTCCCAAAGACCCCTGCCCACGTCCCAAAGACCCCTGCCCACAATTCTTGGAAGGCTCTGCGCAGGCGCAAGGTGCCAAAAGGCTAATTAGCATGAGAAGCGAGGGAAGGCGGGGATAGGTAATGCATATGTATAGGTGCTTGTAGAATATTGATAGATTGATTGTATAAATTCAAGACTGCTTTCTGCTTTGGGTATGCACGATAGGTGGAGAGATCCCCCGTGCATCCAGCGCTGCAATAAAGAATATACCACTTAAAGGAATTTCGGCTTCGATCTTTGAAGCAATTTGGCGACCCAGATGGGACAACCTCTCTGCCGGACTGCAGGACCTGCTGGGAACAGGACTCCCTAGGGTACCCCCGGGATATCCCGGAGGGACTCCTCGACTCACCGGATCACTGCGGAGGCAGACAAGGACCCCATCATTGTAAGTGAGTATATTCTTTATTCTGGTTTGGTTTTCTGGTAGACCGGTCATCTGGAACTGTCTGTAAGTCAGAAGGTGATCTTCTGCGAGGCAGTGTTTGGTATATACTTTGTGGTTAGCACCGTAAGTACATGTTTGGGGACCTTAAGGAAGGAGCTCGCTTTAAGGTCCATCTGGAATTGTGTTGTCTATTTCGGTTTTCTGACTCATGGAGTATGGTATTTAACTCTGGTTCTTGTTACTGTGATTTTGGCTATTTTCCTGGTGGTAATAGTAGGTTCGTGGCATTGTTATAAGAAAGATATCGTTACGGTGTTACACAGTTCGGTTTTCTGACTTCTCGCATGTGGAATTTGACTCTGACTATTGTTACTGTGATTTTGGCAATATTGCTGGTAATAGTAGTTTTGTGGCATCGCTACTGAAAGATATTGCGTGCCCGTATTTTTGTGAGTGATACGTTTTGTGATACGCTTTTGTAAGTAACGTGTGTATTCTGAAAGTGTAAACTGGAAACTGGGGGGGCAAACAAGCAGTGAAATTTTAAAGAAAAGTGTGTTAGGATGTGTTTTAAGTCACTGGAAGGATATTGGAGGATCTGCCGGTGGAAGTGTGAACAGGAAAACATTGATAAAATATCGTAATCAGTGGTGGCCGCTTTATAAGCTGGAATGTGGAGAAAAGTGGCCCCTAAATGGAACTTTAAACTATAATATTTTGCTACAGTTAATGTTGTTTTTTGAGAAGCAGAACAGGATGAAATGTTGTATACTGATGTTTCAGCATCTTGGTGGGAAAAGGTAGGGAATTAAGTTGGCCCCTGACTGAACCTTTGATGTTGGCATTAGAGAAGTACAGGCTGGAGAAAGATAAAGGAAGTGTTAAAAGGGTTGTTGAAAGTGTTAAAGGTGTTTGAAGTTGAATGAGCAGGGAAAGAGGATGTAGGAATGTTAATAGTTCTGCCTCTGCCCGAGGCAGAGATCTTAAAATCATGGGTGTTAGCCCTTTAGGGCAAAGGGACCATGATCGGTCCGAGAGAGTTGTCACAGAAACAGAAAAGAGGTCAACTCTTAAAACAACCTGAGTTCATGTGCGAGCTCAGATTGCTGATGGGACCGTTCAGGGAACTGTGGACAATTGCATTCCCCGACCGACCCCCACTAAGACCCGAATCATCCTGAAAATTATGAACGGTTAAGTAAATACTAAAACCTGGATGAATTGGGAATTGAGAATATGCTTCCAACAAGGTCTAAAAGAAAGCCCTATGGAATTTTTGGACCAACTCTGAAATGTAATGAAAATAAATAAATAAATAAATAAATAAATAAATAAATAAAACAAAACGGTTTGGACCTGGCTTTGGAGGACAAATTGACTAGCCTTTTCCTAGGGTAATCAACCCCTGATTTCAACAGGAATAACGGGGACCTGGGGAATCTACCCTAGCGGATCCTCCACTGGTTATAATGAAGCTAGGGGAGGAATGGAAGTGAAATTTCTTATTGCTATGGGGCAACGTATTCAGTTCTAAATCAAGCATTAATGCCTTCACAGAATTATTATGTTAGGGTAAAAGGTGTGTCATGGTTTAACCCGGCCGGCAGCTAAACACCACGCAGCTGTTCGCTCCCCCTCCCCCTCCCTCTCTGGGACGGGGGAGAGAAATGGAAAGTGAAGCCTGTGAGTTGAGATAAAGACAGTTTAATAAGACAAAATAATAATAATAATAAGAAGAAGAAGAAGAAGAAGAAGAAGAAGAAGAAGAAGAAGAAGAACAATAATAAGAACAATAATAAGAACAATAATAATAATACAATGATGATAATAGTACCACTAGTAATAATGTGTACAAACAAGTGATGCACAATGCAATTGCTCACCACCCGCTGACCGATGCCCAGCCTAACCCCGAGCAGTCCGGCCCCCTCCCCCTGGCTAGCCACCCCTATGTATTGTTTAGCCTGACGTCAGATGCTATGGAATACCCCTTTGGCTAGTTTGGGTCACCTGTCCTGGGTCTGTCCCCTCCCAGCTCTTACTGCACCCCCAGCCTGCCTGTTGGCAGGACAGAGCAAGAAGCTGAGATGTCCTTGGCTTGGTATAAGCATTGCTCTGCAACAATTAAAACATCGGGGTGTTATCAGCACTCTTCTCATCCTAAGCCAAAACATAGCATTCTCCCAGCTACTAGGAAGAAAATTAACTCTGTTCTAACTGAAACCAGGACAAGGTGTAACCGAAAAGGCTTATTTTTGTGAACCTTTGAAGTACAAGTTAGGGAAACAATGGGGCATACACAGATTTTTATCTATGCCTAGCTCCTCATGGGCACTCTTAGGTAGAGATTTATTAGAGCAAGTAGGAGCAGAAATTGTCTTTGAAAAAGGGAAAATGGAATTAAGAACAGGAGAAGAACAACTAATAAATGTGTTAAGCTTGGCACTAATACAAACTGACCCTAAAAGTGAAATACCTTTAGAGATCACAGATCAAGTATGTCCAGGAGTTTGGGCTACCGAAGTCCCTGGAAGAGCTAAAAATGTGACCTTAATAATTATTAAATTAAAGCCAGGAGAGAAACCCGTTAAGGTTAAGTAATATCCTTTGAGGATAGAAGATAGGAAAGGAATTAAAGAGATAATTGATCAGTTTTTACAGTATGGATTATTGATTGAATGCGAATCAGAATACAATGCACCCATATTGCCAATTAAAAAGGCAGATGAAAAAGCTATAGGCTAGTTCAGGATTTGAGGGCCATAAATAAAATCACTGAGCATATACATCCAGTAGTGGCAAACCCTTATACTTTGCTGACTAAATTAAAGAATAGTCAAGTCTGGTTTACCGTACTGGATTTAAAAGATGCCTTCTTCTGCCTAGGCTTAGCCACAGAAAGCCAAAACCTATTCGCCTTTGAATGGGAAAATCCCGATTCAGGCAGAAAGACGCAGCTTACGTGGACATTACTACCTCAAGGATTCAAGAATAGCCCCACTAGTTTTGGAAACCAATTAGCAAGGGAACTCGAAACATGGATACCTCCGGACACTGAAGGTGCTTTGTTACAATATGTAGATGATCTCTTAATAGCTACCGAGAGTAAAGGGAGTTGGATTCAATGGACTATAAGTCGTCTTAATTTTCTGGGTTTAAATGGATATCAAGTCTCTTGACAGAAAGTCCAGCTGGCTCAACAAAGTGTGACCTATCTGGGATTTGACATTTCGGAAGGACAACAAGAACTAGGAACTGAACATAAGGAAGTCATTTGCCGGACTCCAGAACCTCAAATGGTAAAGGAGCTACAAACCTTTTTAGGAATGACAGGTTGGTGTCGCCTTTGGATTTATAATTATGGACTATTGGTAAAGCCTCTATGTGAATTGATAAAGATTAACCAGTCAAAGTTAGTCTGGACTGGAGAAGCACAAAAAGTCTTTAAACAACTTAAACAAGAATTGATGATTTTGAAATATCAAGCAATATTGGTAGAACAGGACGACGTGGAGATTGTGATAATTCATATTGTGAATCTAGCCTCTTTTCTTAGTGATGCTCCGGCACAAGCTGTGATTCACGATTGTTTAGAAACTCTAGAGACTGTGTATTCCAGCCGACCAGACCTTAAGGAGGAGCCCATGGAAGATGCGGAAGAAACTTGGTTCACGGATGGGAGCAGTTTTGTTACGCAAAGACAACGTAAAGCTGGATATGCTATAACAACTACTCAGCAGGTAATCGAGTCTAAGCCTTTACCCCCTGGAACATCAGCTCAAAAGGCGGAGATAGTTGCTCTCACGAGAGCATTGGAACTGGCAGCGGGAAAAAGGGTAAATATTTGGACAGATTCTAAATATACATTCGGCGTGGTACATGCTCATGGAGCAATTTGGAAAGAACATGGATTGCTGACCGCTCAGTGAAAACACAAAGTATGCTGAAGAAATTTTAAAATTGTTAGAGGCTGTAAAACAACCAGAAAAGGTAGCTGTCATGCATTGTCAGGGACACCAAAAGGGGAACACCGATTTTGAAACTGGAAAATCGATTGGCAGAGGCTAAGCAGGCAGCTGAAATAACTGAGGTGAAGGCATTGTCTTTGATACCAGATGGTAAAATCCAAACTATATCCAAATTATACAAAAGAAGACTTAAAATTAATTGAAGATTTGAAAGGTAAAATGAAACCAGATGGATGAGTATATTTAAAAGATAACCACATAGTAATACCCTCTAGTTTGACATGGCCCATAGTTCTTACAGAACACAATAAAACGCATTGGGGAGCTGGCACACTGCATAAGAGCCTGAGTCAGACATTAGTGGGACGATATGATAAAACAAGTAACTCAACAATGTAGCATTTGCTTACACAATAACCCCAATACCAAGAATAGAATAAAATTTGGAATAATCGGTAAAGGAAATTACTCGGGGCAACAGTGGCAAATTGATTTTTCAGAACTCCCTAGAAAAAGGGGGTATCATTATTTACTGGTTCTGACTGACACGTTTTCAGGAAGGCCTGAAGCCTTTCCCTGTCGAACAACCAAAGCAAGAGAAGTGGTTAAAGTCTTGTTAAATGAAATAATACCATGCTTTGGGATTCTAGTAGCAATGTCTTCTGATAGTTTCACATTTTTGTGCACAAGTGGTAGACCAGATAAGTAAGATTCTAAAGATAGATTGGCAACTGCATACTCCTTATAGACCACAGGCAAGTGGACAGGTAGAAAAAATGAACCATTTAATTAAACAATAAATAGCTAAAATTGGATAAGAAGCTAATTTGTCATGGCCTCAATCCCTCCCTTTAGCATTACTTGGAATTAGAGTTAAACCTAGAATAAAAGGAAATTTGAGTCCCTTCAAAATCTTATATGGAAGGCCATAGCAATTTCTATTTAGTGGAGAGGACCTAACGCAGTTAGGATCAGAATATTTATATGCTTATATAACTGAACTTCAGAAACAATTAAATAAAGTACATACATTTGTTTTAGGGACCAGGGCTAGAGGGTTGGATCAACCAATCCACCCCTTTAAGCTCGGGGATTATATATATATAAAGACTTTTTCAGGACAACCCGTACAGGAAAAATGGAAGGAAAGTGGATGGGAGCATACCAAGTATTACTGACAACACACACCGCCATTAAGATTAAGAAGCAAGCAGCTTGGATCCACAATTCAAGGGTGAAGAAGGCCCCGGCGAGGATATGGACCACCACTCCAATTGGACCAACAAAATTACGGTTTTCCAGATCCTAATGATTGCAGGGGTGCGGTTCTCGGATTTGGGGTGGGCAACTTGGGATGAGAACTTACACCTGACCTTAATACAAACAATTTCTCAAGTAACTAATAAGACGAACTGTTGGGTATGCACCCATCTGCCACAGCATGGGAATAAGGGTGTATCGTAACCCTTACCCTAACCCTAACCCTAACCCTTACCCCAACCCTTACCCTGACCCTTACATTAACCCTAACCCTAACCCTATCCCTAACCTTAACCCAAACCCTTACTCTAACCCTAAGCCTTATCCTAAACCTTACACTTAATCTTATCTTTAACCTTACCCTTAAACTAATACATACCCTTACGTTTCCCTCATCATAACCCTAAAATTAACCGTAACCATTACCCTAACACTTATCATTACCTAACCCTAACCCTTACTCTAACTTTTACCCTGAGCCAGAACCTTAGACTTCCCCTACCCCTTCCCCTTACTAATACCGTTACCCTAACCCTTACCCTTACACTTACGGTTACCATTAACCTTACCCTTACCCTAACACTTAACCTTAACCTAACCCTAACTCTAAACCTTACCTGAACCCTTACCCTGACCCTTACATTAACCCTTACCCTAAAACTTACACTTAACCTTAACCTTACCCTTAACCTTAACCTAATACTTACCCTTACTTTTCCCTCACCCTAACCCTAAAATTAACCCTAACCATTACCCCAACACTTACCCTTACCCTAACCCTTACCCTTACCATAACCCATACTCTAACACATACTTCTACCCGTACCCGTACCCTTACGGTAACCCTTACCCTTACGGTAAACCTTACACTTATTGTAACCCTTCCCCTTCCCCTTCCCCTTCCCCTTCCCCTTCCCCTTCCCCTTCCCCTTCCCCTAACCCTAAACCTTACCCTTATCCTAACACTTACCCTTACCGTAAACCTTACCCTTTCTGCTACACTTACCCTTAGCCTAAATCTAAACCTTACACTTACCCTTAGCATAACCCTCACCCTTACCCTTACCCATACCCTTATTCTTACCCTTTCCCGAACCCTTACCTTTACACTTACGGTTACCATTAACCTTACCCTTACCCTAACATTTATCCTTAACCTAACCCTTACCCTAAACCTTACCCCAACCCTTACCCTGACCCTTACATTAACCCTAACCCTTACCCTAAACCTTACACTTAATCTTAACCTTAACCTTACCCTTAACATTAACCTAATACTTATGCATACGTTTTCCTGACTTTAACCCTAAAACTAACCCTAACCATTACCCTAACACTTAACCTTACCCTAACCCTAACCCTTTCTCTTACACTTACCCTGACCTGTACCCTTACACTTACCCTTACCCTTATACTCACCCTAATTCTTACCCATACCCTAACACATATTTGTACCCTTAACCTTACCGTTACCCTTAACCTTACCCTCACCCTTACACTATCCGTTACCCTTACGCTTACCCTTAACATAAACCTTACCCTTGACCTTACCCTTACCATAAGCCATACAACAACACTTACATGTACACTTACGCTTGCACTTACCCTAGCAATTACTCGTACAATTACCCTTAACCTTACTATTAAGCTAACCCTAAACCTTACCCTTATCCTAACACTTACCCTTATCCTAAACCTTACCCTTTCTGCTACACTTACCCTTTGCCTAATTCTAAACCTTACCCGAACCCTCACCCTTACCTAAATCTAACTAAAATCTAACCATTACCCTAACCCCTCACCCTTACAATATACATATTTTTACCCTTTACCTAAACCTTTACCCCAACCCTTACCTTGACCCTTACATTAACCCTAATCCTTACACTAAACCTTACACTTACTCTTAACCTTAACCTTAGCTGTAACCTAATACTTACTCTTACGTTTCCCTCACCCTAAACCTAAAATTAGCCTAACCATTACCCTAACACTTACCCTTACTCTAACCCTTACCATGAACTTAAGTGTAAGTGTTAGGATAACGGTAACCTTAAGGGTGACCCTTAAGCTTATCCTTAATGTTTATGGTTAGATTAAGGGTAATTGTACGAGTAATTACTAGGATAAGTGTAAGCGTAAGTGTACATATAAGTGTTGATGTATGGCTTATGGTAAGGGTAAGGTAAAGGGTAAGGTTTATGTTAAGGGAAAGTGTAAGAGTAACGGATAGAATAAGGGTAAGTGTAACGGTTAAGTGTTAGGGTAATGGTTAGGGTTAATTTTAGGATTAGGGTGAGAAAAATGTAAGGTTAAGTACTAGCTTAAGGTTAAGGGTAAGGTTAAGGTTAAGAGTAAGTGTAAGGTTTAGGTTAAGGGTTAGGGTTAATGTAAGGTTCAGGGAAAGGTTTGGGGTAAGGTTTAGGGTTAGGTTCAGCTTAAGGGTAAGGGTTGGGGTAAGGTTAAGGGTATGGATAAGGATAAGTGTAAGGGATAGGGTAAGGGTAAGGGTTAGCGTAAGGGTAAGATTAATGGTAAGGTTTATGTTAAGGGTAAGCGTAAGGGTAACGGATAGAGTAAGGGTAAGGGTAACGGTAAGGTTAAGGGTACAAATATGTGTTAGGGTATGGGTTATGGTATGGGTAAGAGTTAGGGTAATGTAAGGGTAAGGGTGAGTGTAAGGGTATGGGTCAGGGTAAGGGTTAGAGTAAGGGTTAGGGTTAGGGTAAGGGTAAGTGTTAGAATAATGGTTAGGGTTAATTTTAGGGTTAGGGTGAGGGAAACGTAAGGGTAAGTATTGGGTTAAGGTAAGGGTAAGTGTAAGGTTTAGATTTAGGCTAATGGTAAATGTAGCAGAAAGGGTAAGGTTTACGATAAGGGTAAGTGTTAGGGTAAGGGTAAGGTTTAGGGTAACATAAAGGGTAAGGATTACGGTAAGGGTAAGGGTACGGGTAGAATTTGTTAGAATATGGCTTATGGTAAGGGTAAGGTTTAGGGTAAGAGTAAGTGTAAGTGTATGTGTAAGGGTATGGGTCATTGTAAGGGTTAGAGTAAGGGTTAGGGTAAGGGTAGGTGTTAGGGTAATCGTTAGGGTTAGTTTTAGGGTTAGGGTGAGGGAAACGGAAGGGTAAGTATTAGGTTAAGGTTAAGGGTAAGGTTAAGGTTAAGAGTAAGTTTTAGGGTAAGGGTAAGGGTTAATGTAAGGGTCAGAGTAAGGGTTAAGGTAAGGTTTAGGGTTAGAGTTAGGTTAAGGTTAAGTTTTAGGGTAAGGGTAAGTTATATGTATAAGGATAAGTGTAAGGGTAAGTGTTAGGGTAAGTGTAAGGATAAGGATAAGTGTACAAGTCAGGGTAAGGTTTAGAGTTAGGATTAGGGTTTGGGTTAGGGTAAGGGTAAGTGTTAGGGTAATGGTTAGGGTTAATTTTAGGTGTATGGTGACGGATAGGAAAGGGTAAGTAGTAGGTTAAGGTTAAGCGTAAGGTTAAGGTTAAGAGTAAGTGTAAGTTTTAGGGTACGGTTTAGGGTTAATGTAAGGGTCAGGGTAAGTGTTTGAGTAAGATTTAGGGTTAGGGTAAGAGTAAGTATATGGGTAATGGTAAGGGTAAGTGTTAGGGTTAGGGTAAGTGTAAGGTTTAGATTTAGGCTAAGGGTAAGTGTAGCAGAAAGGGTAAGGTTTACGGTAAGTGTAAGTGTAAGGATAAGGTTAAGGTTTAGGCTTACGTTAAGGGTAAGGGTAATGCTTTGGTAAGGGTAAGAGTAAGGGTAAAGGTAAGGGTTACGGTAAGGGTAAGGGTACTGGTAGAAGTATGTGTTAGAGTACGGCTTATGGTAAGGGTACAAGTAGCTCCCCCCCCAGAGACAGGACCCAAAGGTGTACAACCAGTTCCCAACACCCCTGAGACACAGGCCCCAACCCCCCCCCCAGACACAGCGACCCAAATTCTACAAGCAGCTCCCAACCCCTGCCAGGCAGGCCCCCTACCCTATACAAGCAGCTCCCAACCCTCCCCCCCCCCTGCCCCGAGGGAGGCCTTCAAGGCCCCCACAAACACAGGCCCCTACAGTGTACAGGCAGCTCCCAGCCACCCCCAGATGCTGGCCCCAAAGCTTACCCTTACTCAAACCCTTACAATGACCCGTACTTTTACACATACCCTTACACTTACCCTTACTCTTAAACTTACACTAACCCTTACCCTTAACTAAATCTAACCCTTACACTAAACATCATCCTTACCCTTACCATTATCCCTTCTCTTACCCTTATCCTAAACGTTTCCCAAACCCTTACCCTTACATTAAACCTAACCCTTACCATAACTCTTAACCTTATCCTTAAACTTAACCTAATACTTACCCTTATGTTTCCCTCACCCTAAACCTAAAATTAGCCTAACCATTACCCTAACACTTACCCTTACTCTAACCCTTATCCTCAACTTAAGTGTAAGTGTTAGGATAACGTTAACCTTAAGGGTGACCCTTAAGCTTATCCTTAATGTTTATGGTTAGGTTAAGGGTAATTGTACGAGTAATTGCTAGGATAAGTGTAAGCGTAAGTGTACATGTAAGTGTTGATGTATGGCTTATGGTAAGGGTAAGGTTTATGTTAAGGGAAAGCGTAAGAGTAATGGATAGAATAAGGGTAAGTGTAACGGTTAAGTGTTAGGGTAATGGTTAGGGTTAATTTTAGGATTAGGGTGAGAAAAATGTAAGGTTAAGTACTAGCATAAGGTTAAGTGTAAGGTTAAGGTTAAGATTAAGTGTAAGGTTTAGGTTAAGGGTAAGGCTTCAGGGAAGGGGTAAAGTTCAGGGAAAGGTTTGGGGTAAGGTTTAGGGTTAGGTTCAGCTTAAGGGGAAGGGTTGGTGTAAGGTTAAGGGTATGGATAAGGATAAGGGTAAGGGTAAGGGTTAGCGTAAGAGTAAGATTAATGGTAAGGTTTATGTTAAGGGTAAGCGTAAGGGTAACGGATAGAGTAAGGGTAAGAGTACAAATATGTGTTAGGGTATGGGTTATGGTATGGGTAAGAGTTAGGGTAATGTAAGGGTAAGGGTGAGTGTAAGGGTATGGGTCAGGGTAAGGGTAAGAGTAAGGGTTAGGGTTAGGGTAAGGGTAAGTGTTAGAATAATGGTTAGGATTAATTTTAGGGTTAGGGTGAGGGAAACGTAAGGGTAAGTATAGGGTTAAGGTAAGGGTAAGTGTAAGGTTTAGATTTAGGCTAAGGGTAAGTGTAGCAGAAAGGGTAAAGTTTACTGTAAGGTTTAAGGTTTCGGCTTAGGTTAAGGGTAAGGGTAAGAGTAAGGGTAATTGTACGAGTAATTGCTAGGGTAAGTGCAAGCGTAAGTGTACATGTAAGTGTTGTTGTATGGCTTATGGTAAGGGTAAGGTCAAGGGTAAGGTTTATATTAAGGGTAAGCGTAAGGGTAAGGGATAGAGTAAGGGTAAGGGTAAGGTTAAGGGTAACGGTAAGGTTAAGGGTACAAATATGTGTTAGGGTATGGGTTATGGTATGGGTAAGAATTAGGGTGAGTATAAGGGTAAGGGTAAAGGGTAAGGGTACAGGTCAGGGTAAGGGTTAGAGTAAGGGTTAGGGTTAGGGTTAGGGTAAGGTTAAGTGTTAGGGTAATGGTTAGGGTTAGTTTTAGGGTTAAAGTCAGGAAAACGTATGCGTAAGTATTAGGTTAATGTTAAGGATAAGGTTAAGGTTAAGAGTAAGTGTAAGGTTTAGGCTAAGGGTTAGGGTTAATGTAAGGGTCAGGGTAAGGGTTGGGGTAAGGGTTAGGTTAAGGATAAGTGTTAGGGTAAGGGTAAGGTTAATGGTAACCGTAAGTGTAAAGGTAAGGGTTAGGGAAAGGGTAAGAATAAGGGTATGGGTAAGGGTAAGGGTGAGGGTAAGGCTAAGGGTAAGTGTAAGGTTTAGATTTACGCTAAGGGTAAGTGTAGCAGAAAGGGTAAGGTTTACGGTAAGGGTAATGTTTAGGGTTTAAGGGTAAGGGTAAGGGTAAGGGTAAGGGTAAGGGTAAGGGTAAGGGTAAGGGTAAGGGTAAGGGCCACGGTAACGGTAACGGTAACGGTAAGGGTTACGGTAAGGGTAAGAGTTACCGTAAGGGTACGGGTACGGGTAGAAGTATGTGTTAGAGTATGGGTTATGGTAAGGGTAAGGGTTAGGGTAAGGGTAAGTGTTGGGGTAATGGTTAGGGTTAATTTTAGGGTTAGGGTGAGGGAAAAGTAAGGGTAAGTATTAGGTTAAGGTTAAGGGTAAGGTTAAGGTTAAGTGTAAGTTTTAGGGTAAGGGTTAATGTAAGGGTCAGAGTAAGGGTTCAGGTAAGGTTTAGGGTTAGGGTTAGGTTAAGGTTAAGTGTTAGGGAAAGCGTAATTTGTATGGATAAGATAAGTGTAAGGGATAGGGCAAGGGTAAGTGTTAGGGTAAGGGTAAGGTTAATGGTAACTGTAAGTGTATGGGTAAGGGTTATGGTAACGGTATTAGTAAGGGGAAGGGGAAGGGGAAGTCTAAGGTTCTGGCTCAGGGTAAAAGTTAGAGTAAGGTTTAGGGTTAGGTAAGTATAAGTGTTAGGGTAATGGTTACGGTTAATTTTAGGGTTATGATGAGGGAAACGTAAGGGTATGTATTAGTTTAAGGGTAAGGTTAAAGATAAGATTAAGTGTAAGGTTTAGGTTAAGGGTTAGGTTTAGAGTAAGGGTTAGGGTTAGGGTTAGGGTTAGGGTTAGGGTCAGGGTCAGGGTCAGGGTCAGGGTTAGGGTTAGGTTTAGGGTTAGGGTTAGGGTTAGGGTTAGGGTTAGCATAAGGGTTAGGGTTAATGTAAGGGTCAGGGTAACGGTTGGGGTAAGGTTTAGGTTAAGGGTAAAAGTAAGTATAATGGTAAGGGTAAGGGTGAGGCTTAGGGTAATGGTTAGATTTAGGTAAGGGTGAGGGTTAGGGTAAGATTTAGAATTAGGCAAACGGTAAGTGCAGCAGAAAGGGTAAGGTTTAGGATAAGGGTAAGTGTTATCATAAGGGTAAGGTTTAGGGTTAGCTTAATAGTAAGGTTAAGGGTAATTGTACGAGTAATTGCTAGGGTAAGTCAAGCGTAAATTTACATGTAAGTGTTGTTGTATGGCTTATGATAAGGGTTAGGTTAAGGTTAAGGTTTATGTTAAGTGTAAGTGTAAGGCTAACAGAGACAGTAAAGGTAAGGGTAAGGGGAACGGTAAGGTTAAGGCTACAAGTACGTGTTAGGGTATGGGTCATGGTAAGGGAAAGGCTTAGGGTAAGGGTAAGTGTAAGGGTACGGGTCAGGGTAAGGGTTACAGTAAGGGTTAGAGTTACGGTTAGGGTTAGGGTAAGGGTAAGTGTTAGGGTAATGGTTAGGGTTAATTTTCGGGTTAGGTTGAGGGAAACGTAAGGGTAAGTGTTAGGGTAATGGTTAAGGGTAAGGTTACGGTTAAGAGTAAGTGTAAGTTATAGGGTAAGGGTTAGGGTTACTGTAAGGGTCAGGGTAAGGGCTGGGATAAGGTTTAGGGTTAGGGTTAGGTTAAGGGTAAAGATTAGGCTAAGGGTAAGAGTAAGGTTTAGATTTAGGCTAAGGGTAAGTGTAGCAGAAAGGGTAAGGTTTACTGTATGGTTTCGGCTTAGGTTAAGGGTAAGGGTAAGCGTAAGGGTAATTGTACGAGTAATTTTAGGGTTAGGGTAAGGTTAAGTGTTAGGGTAATGGTTAGGGTTAATTTTAGGGTTAGGGTGAGGGAAACGTAAGGGTAAGTATTAGGTTACAGCTAAGGTTAAGGTTAAGAGTAAGTGTAATGTTTAGGGTAAGGGTTAGGGTTAATGTAAGGGTCAGGGTAAGGGTTGGGGTAAGGTTTAGGGTAAGGGTTAGGTTAAGGATAAGTGTTAGGGTAAGGGTAAGGTTAATGGTAACCGTAAGTGTAAAGGTAAGGGTTAGGGTAAGAGTAAGAATAAGGGTATGGGTAATGGTAAGGGTGAGGGTTAGGCTAAGGTTAAGTGTAAGGTTTAGATTTAGGCTAAGGGTAAGTGTAGCAGAAAGGGTAAGGTTTACGGTAAGGGTAAGTGTTAGGATAAGGGTAAGGTTTAGGGTTAGGTTAAGGGTAAGGGATAGGGTAAGGGATTGGGTAAGGGATAGGGTAAGAGTAAGGGTAAGGGTAAGGGTAAGGGTAAGAGTAAGAGTTAGGGTAACGGAAAGCGTAAGGGTACGGGTGGAAGTATGTGTTAGAGTATGGGTTATGATAAGGGTAAGGGTTAGGGTAAGAGTAAGTGTAAGGGTATGTTTAAGTGTACGGGTCACTGTAAGTGTTAGAGTAAGGGTTAGGTTAGGGGTAACTGTTAGGGTAATGGTTAGGGTTAATTTTAGCGTTAGTGTGAGGAAAACGTAAAGGTAAGTATTAGGTTAAGGTTAAGAGCAAGTGTAAGGTTTAGGTTAAGGGTAAGGGTTAATGTAATGGTACTGGAAAGGGTTCAGGTAAGGTTTAGGGTTAGAGTTAGGTTAGGGTTAAGTGTTAGGAAAAGGGTAAGTTGTATGTATAAGAATAAGTGTAAGAGTAAGGGTATTGGTAAAGATAAGGGTGAGGGTTAAGGATAAGGTATAAGGATAAGGGTATTTAAATTTTTTAATTCAATTTATTTTAAATTAAAATTTTTTAATTTAATTAATTAATATTTTAATTGTACGAGTAATTGCTAGGGCAAGTTTAAGCGTAAGTGTACATTTAAGTGTTGTTGTGTGGCTTATTGTAAGGGTAAGGTTAAGTGTTAGGGTAATGGTTATGGTTAATTATAGGGTTAGGGTGAGAAAAACGTAAGATTAAGTATTAGCTAAAGGTTAAGGGTAAGGTTAATGTTAAGAGTAAGTGTAAGGTTTAGGGTAAGGGTTAGGTTAAGGATAAGTGTTAGGGTAAGGGTAAGGTTAATGGTAACCGTAAGTGTAAAGGTAAGGGTTAGGGTAAGAGTAAGAATAAGGGTATGGGTAATGGTAAGGGTGAGGGTTAGGCTAAGGGTAAGTGTAAGGTTTAGATTTAGGCTAAGGGTAAGTGTAGCAGAAAGGGTAAGCTTTACGGTAAGCTTTAAGGTTTAGGGTTAGGTTAAGGGGAAGGGGAAGGGGAAGGTAAGGGGAAGGGTTGGAGTAAGGTATAGGGTAAGGGTAAGGTTATGGTTAAAGAGTAAGGGTAAGGAAAAAGTAAAGGTAAGGATTTGGGTAATGGTAAGGGTGAGAAGGTTTAGGGTAAGGGTTACGGTAAGGGTTAGGTAACGCAGTGTACAACCTGGGACGTCACACGCAGAGCTGCCTCTGGCAAGGTGAGTGAGGAACAGATGTAGCAGTTGTGTTGTAGGTCTCACTGTTCCTCTAAGCATCCCCTCTTTGTCTTTTAGAGGTGTTGTAGCTGTTTGAAGAGGGTAGATTGAAGCATCTGCCTCGGGGGCTGGTAAGCGGCAGAGGTAAGGGAGCAGATGAGAGTAACTTACCTAGTTGTGCTGTGTCTTTGGATGCTGCATCGGCCTATGCGTTTCTTTTTCTTTCACAGGTGTCTCGCACAGGCTCAAAGGAGCAAACTGCACTCTGAAGAGCTGTGTAAGAAGAGGGGCTGGTCATGAGCTGGGTTGGAGCAGAACGACCAAGTAGCACAAGGTGACTATGAAAGGTGTCCGTCTTGCTTTGCAGGTGCCATGGCAGGCTCTCCACAGAAGTGGATAAGGATATGAGATAAGGCCAGAGAGCGACAAGGAGCGGCACGTGCAGGGATGGTTTTGAAGCGCTGCGGTGGCTTACTCTTCTGTTCATCAGGTGCCACAGGCAAGGTGGGTTGTAACATCAGTCGTTATATTTGCATGAAAGCAGTTCACTTGAATGCCACAGTGCATCTGAGTAGGGTGTTCTGGCAGAACAAGCTTGTCTGGCACAGCGGTGCCTGATGGCAGTGTGTTTCCTCAGGTGAAGAGGTGCCTGAAGCCCCATCCTATCTAGCCTGCACACAATTATCTGAGAATGAAAGCTGCTTTCCAGTAATTCAGAAAGCCAAGTTACGTCTCAGCCTTGAGCATCTCGGGCTTTTGGGCCTGTCTGTAACATTTGGCACCAGCACTAATACTTTTTTTGGCATATGTTTAGCGTTTGGGGCCTGTGTCTGGGATTTGGGCCCTGTCTCGAACCACTGGGGCTTTGTCCTGGGTTTTGGAGCCTGCCTCTAGAGTTCAGGGCCTGTGATTAGGCTTTTGGGGTCTGTGTCTGGGGGCCGATATCTGGGGGCAAGGGGGGAGCTGCTTGTAGACCCTAGGGGCCAGCATTGAGGGGGTTGGGAGCTGACTCTACACCTTTGGGGCCTGCTTCTGGGGGCGGGGGGGGGTTGAGACCAGCATCTGGGGGAGGGGTGGGAGCTCTTTGTATTCCTTTGGAGCCTGTGTCGGGGGGCGGGGGGGGGGGGGGGGGGGGAAGGGGAGGGTTGGTTGGGAGGTGCTTGTACACTGTTGGAGCCTGGGTTGAGGGAGGAGGTTTGGAGCTGCTTCTACACCTTTGGGCCTGGCATCGGGGGTAGGGGGTTGGGTGCTGGTTGTAGGGGCCTGTGTTTGGGGGGGGGGGCTTGGGACCTGCGTCTGGGGGAGGGGTGGGAGCTGCTTGTACACCTTTGGGGCCTGCATGTGTGGGGGGTCAGGGCCTGTGTCTAGCGGGCTGGGAACTGATTGTACAATGTAGGAATCTGTTTCTGCAGGGTGGCTGGGAGCTGTTTGTACAACTTTGGGGCCAGCATCTGGGGGTGGCTGGGAGCTGCCTGTACACTGTAGGGGCCTGTGTTTGTGGGGGGCTTGGGGGCCTCCCTCGGGGCGGGGGGGGAGGGTTGGGAGCTGCTTGTATAGGGTAGGGGGCCTGCCTGGCAGGGGTTGGGAGCTGCTTGTAGAATTTGGGTCCCTGTGTCTGGGGAGGGGGTTGTGGCCTGTGTCTCAGGGGTGTTGGGAACTAGTTGTACACCTTTGGGTCCTGTCTCTGGGGGGGAGCTACTTGTACACTTTTGGGGTCTTTATTTGAGGGGGGTTGGGAGTTGCTCATGCATTCTAGGTGCCTCCCTTTTGAAAAGGGTTGGGGCCTGCATCTGTGGGTGGTTGGGAGCTGCTTGTACACTATAGGGGCCATGGTCTTGGAGGGGGGTCTGGGCTGTTTATACACCTCTGTGGCCTGTGTTTGGGGGGGGGGGGGGGGGGGGCCTGTGCCTGGGGGAGTTGGGAGGTGCTTGTTCACTCTAGGAGCCTCTATTTGGGGGTCTTTGGGGCCTCCCTTTGAGGGGGAGGGAGTTGGGAGTTGGTTGTACACCTCCGCATCCCATGTCTTGGGGAGGGGGGGGGGGAGTGGGACCGGTCTCTGAAGGGGCGGGTTGTGAGCTGCTTGTACACCTGTGTCGGGGGGGAGGGTAGGGGGGATGGCGGGGGACGGGCCCGGGTCTTGGGCCAGTGTCTGGGTGGAGTCCAGTTCTTGGGAGGGGGTGGTGGGGTAGGAGCTGCTTGTGGGCAGTTGGGGTCTGCATCTGGGTGTGGTTGGTGCCTGCTTCTGTTGGCAGTTTGGGGCCTGCTTGTAGACTTGTGCAGCCTGGGTTTGGGGGCTTTTCTGTAACGTTTGGGGTCTGCATTTTTGCTTTGGGATGCATCTTGAGCTTTTGAGGCCTAGCAGTAGCATTTGGGGCCTGCATCTGGGGCTTTTCTGTAGCATTTTGGTTGCGTATTTGTGATTTGGGGCCTGTATCGTGGGTTTTGCCTTTTTTGTAGTTTCCATCTTTGTGTGTGTGTGTTTCGTTGTTGGTTGTCTGGGGTTAGGGGCGGTTTGGGGTTTAGATTAAGGTCAGTGTCATTAGCGTTAGGGGGTTGATAATAAGGGTTAGGGTTGTGGTTAGAGTTGTTAGGTTTAAGGGGAATAAGGATTTCAGGGTAAGGGGATCAAGGTTGTGGGAATAAAAATGTTGTTTTTGCGCAGTTACATCCTGTAGAGGGAAGGAAGGTGGTATTGAGATATGCTTGCAGTGATAAGACAGCTTAACAGTGTGAAATGAGTTCATCTGATTCGTGTCAATATGGAACAATGCTAGGGCCGCATGATATGATGAAAAGTCTAAGAAAACCAGAGTGGTTAATATATATAGTTCTTGAATCTTGCAAAGGAATGGTCCAGCAATTCCGGTCAATAGAGGATAAGAGAACAAAGGGGTTTCAGAATAACTGCTAACTATTACAACTGTTGCATGGGACACTATGCAAGTGTCTGCCATCCAGCCAAGATGGACAAAGGAGATGGACAAGAGAAAAGCCTGGGAGGAAGACTACGAGCCTTCAGTACGAGCGGCCCCCAGAGGGACCACCGGAGACTGATAACGCCTGCACCAGTGGGAGGGTTTGGATTCTGGGAACTAATTAGAATAACCCTGCCTTTTGTAGAAGTAGTAATGAATATGTATTAGCCTAGCAGCATAAAAACCAGCCGCCTAATGTAACTTGTGTGTGTCTTGGTGGAGCAGAGACTCCTGGCGCACCCAGCGCTGCTTGCTTACCTCTATTCATTTAATAAATTGTAAATTTCAATTGCAATCCTATTTGGGACCCAGTCATTTATTACAAGCGGGCGCTCGTCCGGGAGGGCTTTGGTTCCTGATTTCTGGTTTGATCTAGGAGAGGCACCCCCACCATTTGGTGGCTGCTGTTTGAGTCAGGTCGGAACTAATGGCATCTTAAACCTGAATAAAGGTAAGCAAAGTTTCTGATTCTTTTTTTCAGCTCCCTTGCCAGCTGCAGCACTATATTTTGCCCATAATTGTGTGTGTGAAGATCCGAACGAAGATGACGGAGTCGTAAGCATTTAAAGCGTATACCGTTCGGTTGGGTGGGGTTCGGTTGCCTGTGTGTGTAAGAGTGTGACTGAGATGGAACTTAGTTCCGAAGCGATTGTGGAGGTCTTCTAACCGCGGTTCCAATCTCCCGCAAGGGACTTGGCCGGTGAAGGACCGAAGGGATTCCTATAGGATTTGTGGGTGTGTGATAGGTCCTCGACCCCCTGCAAGACACTCTTACTAAGGTAACCAAGGGCTATGGGAATTGCCATAGTAAAATTCCTAGATGGGTCAGACAAAATCAAAGACCAGAGACCAGAAGAAAGGGAGCAAATTACCAGTCATACCACCAGAAAGTCCATTAGGAATAACGATTCGAAATTGGAATGATAGGGACCCCAGAAAAGGAAAAAGTAAATTAAAAATGGTCCAGTATTATGTGACAGAATGGCCAAAGGAGCCTTTAAGACTACATGTCTTTTGGCCTGTTTTTGGAACCTTCGAAGACTGGATTTGCCAGGCCTTAAATATCCATGTTAATTCAAAGGAACCTTTTAGCCAGGAAGAAAGTGATTATGCAGGATTATGGATCAGGAGGACTTCACGTCCTTTTCCAGCCTCAATATTTACACTAAAAGCAGGTAAGAAATTTGAAGAACAAGAAGAACATGAAAAAGAAAAAGAAGATAAACGTGAGCCGTTGGATAAGCTACCACCTCCATATCCTAACAATCCACCCCTGGCGGCTCCCCCTCCGGTGGCTGTGGTATCGCCAGCAGTACCACCGTTGCCCCAGCTTCCACCACCAACAGCACCAGAATTAGACCGACCTCCGGCCGCATGCAGGAGAAGCAGGACGGAAGTATCTGAGAGGGCTTCTCTATATCCCTTAAGGGAGGTAACTGGTGTATAACTGGTGCGCGTCTTGGTGGAGCAGAGACTCCCGGCGTACCCAGCACTGTTTGCTTACCTCTATTCATTCAGTGAATTGTAAACTTTGATTGTAATCCTATTTGGGACTTTTATTTATTATAACAGACAACCTTGTAAAACGCAGACAACCAGAATCCTTACAGCAATTAGGTGGAAATCACGGCGTAAGAAACATTACCACCTCAAAGAGTAAAAACCTCAAAAGAAATGTGACTTGTAACAGGCCAGCAGCTGTGTATTTTCTGTGAAGCACCAGCTAGATTATGAACCTTGAATAGCACAGTTAAAGGGGAAACAGGGGAGGGTCGGGAGGGTCCCGGTCCTCGGCAGAAAAAAAAAGTGTATAAACTGTGTATGGAATTAGTAGGCACCCTCCTGCTTGTGGGACACCCGCCATTGTAATCTCGAATAATAATGCTACTGTACTGAGATCCTCGACTCAGCCTATGCTATTTGCTACAGATTGATTCAGGGTTTTAAGGTTTCAGGGATTGGGCACTAGGGTTGGGTTTCAGGGTAAGGGGTTTCAGGGTTTATGTTTAGGATTTTAAGGTTTTTAGGGTTGGAGTTTTAACGGTTAGGGTTTTAAGGATTTGGGGGTTAGGGTTTTAAGGGTTTCAGGGTTAGCATGTTAGGGTATTAGAGTTTTTTGGGTTGTAGTGTTGATATGTTTTTTAGGGTTAGAGTCTTAAGGTTTTATTTTTGGTCAGTTATTTACGGTTAGGGTTTTAAGATCTTTTTTTTGTTTTGTTTTGTTTTGTTTTTTTTCAGGTTAGGTTCTCCAGGTCCAGGGTTTTGAGTATCCTAATTTTGGGGGTTTGGATTTTGAGCATCTTAATTTTTGGGGTTAGGCTTTTGTGTGCCCTAATTTTTGGGGATAGGCTTTCAAGCATCCTAAGTAATTGGGTTAGGGTTTTGAGCATCTTAATGTTTCCAGGATAGGGTTTGGAGCATCCTAAGTTTTCGGGAAAGGGTTTTGAGCATCTTAATGTTTCCAGGATAGGGTTTTGAGCGTCCTAAGTTTTTGGAATAGGGTTTGGAGAGTCCTAAGTTTTCTGGATAGAGTTTGGAGCGTCCTAATGTTTTCGGGATAGGGTTTTGAGCGTCCAAAGTGTTATAAGTTGCCCCCTTAATTAATTTTCATAGAGCATTGTATTAATCATAGAAAGGAATTTATTGAGTGAGCAAACATCAAGCAAAACAGCACTGGGCGGCCGGGGAGTCTCAGCTCTGCCAACGGCACGCACCTCACCCCCGCCAGAGTCCCTTTTTATTTATATTTTGCTAATTCCGGGATTACGCAGCACATCCTGGTATATTCTGCGACTGCGCGCACTGTTGCTAGGGGGTCGTCTCTGTCCCTCTGGTGGTCGTGAAGATGAAGGCCGTAGTCTTCCTCCGCGTTGTGGTTCAACTTCTTTTATTATTTGGTCATGTTGGCCCAGCGTTAGACAGGAAGGCATGTATGTAAATACACTACTTTAGCAACTTATCAGGAGATGGTTACATGAGCTTTGCAACAGTGTCTTTGAACAAAAGAGGCAACTGAGATGCAGAAGGAGAATGGGTTGGGGGGTCTATTTTTTGTTACATTAAGCAAAAGAATTTTCATAATGTCTAGGCAAGCATTATGCAGCTCCTTACTTCAGCAGGGAGCTTTCGCAACTCCCGCTCCTCAAACAGAACTCCTTGTTTTTATAATACAAAAGACAATGAGCAAACATTTATGGTGTATTACCCTAAGTTTTTGGGTTAGGGTTTTTTGCGTCTTAATGTTTTGGGGTTAGGGTTTGGAGCACCCTAAGTTTTTGGGCTAGGGCTTTGAGCATTCCTAACGTTTTGGGTTGGGTTTGGGTTTTGAGCATCCTAAGATTTTGGGTTGGGGGTTTTAGGCATAGGTCTTCAGGGGTTTAGTGTGGTAAATAGTTTGGGTTAGGTCTGTAGGGGTTTCGAGGTTTTTTGGATGTTAGGGCTTGAGGCTTTTTTTGTAAGGGCGGTGAGGGTTCCAGTGAGTGCTGGTAAATGCAGTTCTCGAGCACTCGGCCTGTGATTGGCCATGCTGGCTGTGCGGGGAATGCTGGTAGGTGTAGTTTTCCGGCACTGGGAGGCCATGTTGTGTGCCCAGAGCATGCCGGGAGATGTAGTTCTCGGGACTCCGGACTTCCGGGAGGCCATGTTGCGTACCCATGGTATGCCGGGAAATGTAGTTTTCGGATTCGGGACTTCCGGGAGGCCATGTTGAATGCCCAGAGCATACCGGGAGATGTAGTTCTCGGGAACTAGGGTTAGGGGCTAGGGCTGGGGCTAGAGTTAGGGTTTCGGGTGAGGGTTGGGGTTGGGGGTTATTGTTAGGCTTAGAGGGTTAGGGTTAGGCTTAGAGGGTTATGGTTAGGGATAGGTTAGGGGTAGGTTTAGAGGGTTAGGGTGAGGGTTAGGGGTTAGGGGTTGGGGTTGTGGTTAGGGTTAGAGTAAGGGTTAGGGTGAGAGTATTAGGGTTAGGGTTTGGGTTCAGATTAGGGTATGGGTAAGGGTTAGGGCAAGGGTAAGTGTTAGGGTAAGGCTAAGGGTAAGGGTTAGGGTAAGGCTGAGGGTGAGAATAAGGTTTAGGTTTAGGCAAAGCGTTAGGTTTATGGTAAGGGTTAAGGTAAGGGTTAGGGTTAGGGTTAAGAGTTAGGGTAAAGGATAGAGTAATGGTAAGGATAAGGGTAGGGTAAGGATTAGGGTAAGCGTTAGGGTTAGGGTTAGAGGGTTAGGGTTAGGGTTAAGGTTAGGGTTAGGGTTAGGGTTAGGTTTAGGGTTCGGGTTAGGGTTAGGGTTAGTGTTAGGGTTAGGGGTTAGGGTTAGGGTTAGAGGGTTAGTGTTGTTAGGGTTAGGATTAGTGTTAGGGTTAGGGTTAGGGTTAGGGTTTTGTTAGGGTTAGGGTTAGGGTTAGATTAGGGTTAGGGTTAGGGTTAGGGTTAGGGTTAGGTTTAGGGTTAGGGTTAGGGTTAGGGTTAGGGTTAGGGTTAGGGTTAGGGTTAGGGTTAGGGTTAAGGTTAGGGTTAGGGTTAGGGTTAGGTTTAGGGTTTTGTTAGGGTTAGGGTTAGGGTTCCGTTAGGGTTAGTGTTAGGGTTAGGGTTAGGCTTAGGGTTATGATAGGGTTAGGTTTAGGGTTAGGGTTAGGTTTAGGGTTAGGTTTAGGGTAAGGTTTAGGGTTCTGTTTGGATTAGGGTTAGGGTTAGGGTTAGGGTTAGTGTTAGGAATAGGGTTAGGGTTAGGGTTAGGGTTAGCTTTAGTGTTCGGTTCGGGTTAGGGTTAGGGTTAGGATTAGGGTTTGAGCGTTAGGTTTAGATCCGCGGGCAGCCGTTAGGGTTAGGGTTAGGTTTAGGGTTGGGTTAGTGTTAGGGTTAGTTTAGGGTTAGGTTTAGTTTCTGACTACAGTAACTTGATCATCCTATAAAAATCATCCTTATTGTCTTTAGCAAAGCAATGGCTTCTATATCATCAATTCATTGTACATGCCCTTGGAAAAAGCCAAGGCAATACCTCCCTTGCTTGGAGCTGTATTCAAACGCAGTAATGTATACAATCTTTAGCAGCAGCTATTATTAGAGACAGGGAGAAGGAGGAACTTTGCCCACTGAAATTCGAAAATTTATTTGGGATAATGCTTCAGAATTTGAAAAAGATTTTCAAGCATGGTTGCAATTAGTCAACTTTACCCTTTATGCAGAAAATGATCAAATTGTGTCCTTTATACTTACTATAAGTAATGCCACCGTATACAATGTATAGCCAATCATTGCATTAGGACTCAATCATAATGGAACTATACTTTATCCTAAAGGGCATAAAGTATGGGCCCATCAAAAGGGAGGAAAGTGACAAACAATTGATGTAAATGCATGCATTGTGCATGAACAAAAAAGTTCCATCTGTGAAAGTAACACGCTGGAATCCCAAGACATTTGTCTTGACACTGAGCAAAATATTTGCCACGTTGAGATACATCCTAATGAAACCCTTGATACTGTACTTGTATATATTGGGAAAGGTTGTGTTTGCATGAGAAGTCATTGTGATTCTATAGTCGTAGATAATGCTGTGGTAGATACCAGTAATCACTTTAATGTTTGTGTTTGCAATTTTATCAAAATCTCAACCATATCACACTATCAGGTAGACCTGCGCAACAGGTATAAGGCCCTGGAGGCCGAAAGGCAATCGATGGATGGAAAAGGCTATAATCCCTCTCCACCAGAGATATTGGCAGGGTTGGAAAAGCCAACCCCCCCATATAGTGACCACAGGCAGCAGGAAGAAAAGGTGAGTTTTAGTTGTGGGTGATTTATCAATCAGCGGAACAGAGGGTCCAATATGTAGAAGGGACCCTCCTCTAAGGGAAATCTGCTGCCTTCCTAGGGCCTGGGTTAGGACATCACAAGGAGGCTTCCCAGCTTGGTTCAACCGTCAGACTATTACCGATTGCTCGTCCTATATCTGGGAGGAGAAGGAGTGGCAACGCATAGCCTGTGAGCAATCAAAAGGGACTTCAAGGATTTGTCAATTTCTCAAAACTCAACAAAACGCAACGGAAACCACAAAACACGTCAAAAACACCCCAAAAGTGAACCGAATCAGAAGAAAAAATGTGATTTAACAACACAAAAAACCCTTAAACCTACCTGATGTTCTCCTAAATGTACAATCCACTCCCAACCACCAGAAAACCCAATGGAAACCCAAAAAAAAACAAATGGAGACCTCAAGACACGTCAAAAACACCCCAAAAAAGAATGGGATAACCCCCCAAAACGAAAGAAAACCCCAAAAAAATAGATCCACCCCAAAACGACACTAAACCTACCTGATGTTCTCCAAAACACGCAAGTTAAACTTTTCCAACATGATGAAAAACAAGAAACCAACAAAACCCAACAGAGACCCCAAAACATGTCAAAAACACCCCAAAAAAGAACGGGATCACCCCCAAAACTGGAAGAAAATTCCCCCCCAAAAAATTTACAATTTTCACCATGATGACCAACATGAACCAAACGAAAACCCAAAAGGAGACCCCAAAACACGTCAAAAACACCCCAAAAAAGAAAGGGATCACCGATAAACTGGAAGAAAATCCCCAAAAAGCACAGATCCAATCCCAAAACCAGCCTAAACCTACCTGATGTTCTCCAAAACCCACAAATTTACCCTTTTCCACCATGATGACCATGGAAAACCCAACGAAACCCAATGGAGACAAAAAACATGTCAAAAAAAAAAAAAAAAAAAAAAAAACCAAAAAAGAACAGGATCTCCCCCAAAAACAGAAGAAAAACCCAAATGCCATAGATCCACCACAAAAGTCCCCCTAAGCCTACCTGATGTTCTCCAAAACCCACAATTTACCCTTTTTCACAATGATGACCAACGAGAACCCAACGAAACCCAACGCACAACCCCAAAACACGTCAAAAACAGCCCAAAAAAGAACAGGATCACCCCAAAAAACAGAAGAAAACCCCAAATACCATGAATCCACCCCAAAAGTCCCCCTAAACCTACCTGAAGTTCTCCAAAACCCACAATTTACCCTTTTCCACCAAGATGCCAACAGAAAACCCAACGAAACCCAACGAAGAACCCAAAACACGTGAGAAACACCCCAAAAATGAATTCGATCACCCCAAAACTGGAACAAAATCCCCCAAAACCATAGATCCACCCCCAAAACACCCTAAATCTACCTGATGTTCTCCAAAACCCACAATTTACACTTTTCCACCATGATGACCACGGAAAACCCAACGAAACCCAACGGAGACCACAAAACACGTCAAAAACACGCCGAAAACCAACTGGATCACTAGAAAAAACAGAAGAAAACCCTAAAAACCATGAATCTGCCCCAAAAGTCCTCATAAACCTACCTGATGTTCTCCAAAACCCACAATTTACACTTTTTCACAATGATGACCAACGAGAACCCAACAAAACCAAACGGACAACCCCAAAACACGTCAAAAACACCCCAAAAAAGAACAGGATCACCCCAAAAAACAGAAGAAAACCCCAAATACCATGAATCCACCCCAAAAGTCCCCCTAAACCTACCTGAAGTTCTCGAAAACCCACAATTTACCCTTTTCCACCAAGATGCCAACAGAAAACCCAACAAAACCCAACAGAGACATCAAAACATGTCAAAAACACCCCAAACAAGAACTGGTTCAACCCCAACAACGAAAGAAAACCCCAAAAGCCATAGATCCACACCAAAAATCCCCCTAAACCAACCTGAAGTTCTCCAAAACCCACAATTTACACTTTTCCACATTGATGACCATGGAAAACCCAACGAAACCCAATGGAGACCACAAAACACGTCAAAAAAAAAAAAAAAAAAAAAAAAAAAAAAAAAAAAAAGAAAGGGATCACCCCCAAAATTGGAAGAAAATCCTTCAAAATCATAGATCCACCCCAAAACCACCCTAAACCTACCTGATGATCTCCAAAACCCACAATTTACAATTTTCCAACATGATGACCATGGAAAACCCAACGAAACCCAACGGAGACCCCAAAAGAAGTCAAAAACACCCCAAACAAGAACGGGATAAACCCTAAAAACGAAAGAAAACCCCAAAAGCCATAGATCCACACCAAAAGTCCCCCTAAACCTACCTGATGTTCTCCAAAAGCCACAATTTACACTTTTTCACCAGGATGACCAACATGAACCAAACGAAAACCCAAAACGAGACACCAAAACACGTCAAAAACACCCCAAAAATAAAGGGATCACCCATAAACTGGAAGAAAATCCCCAAAAAGCACGGATCCAATCCCAAAACCACCCTAAACCTACCTGATGTTCTCCAAAACCCACAATTTACCATTTTCCACCACGATGACCAACGAGTACACAACAAAACCCAACGGAGACCCCCAAACACCTCAAAAACTTCCCAAAAAAGAACGGGACCACCCCAAGAAACAGAAGAAAACACCAAAAAACATGACTCTGCCCCAAAAGTCCCCCTAAACCTACCTGATGTTCTCCAAAAGCCACAATTTACACTTTTTCACCATGATGACCAACAAGAACCCAACTAAAACCCAACGGAGACCCCAAAACACGTCATAAACACCCCAAAAAAGAACAGGATCACCCAAAAAAAAACAGAAGAAAAGACCAAATACCATGAATCCACCCCAAAATTCCCCTAAACCTACCTGAAGTTCTCCAAAACCCACAATTTACAATTTTCCACCACCATGACCACATAAAACCCAAGGAATACCAACGGAGACCCCAAAACACGTCAAAAACACCCCAAAAAAGAACGGGATCACCCCCAAAAACGAAAGAAAATCCCCCAAAACCATAGATCCAATCCCAAAACCAACCTAAACCTACCTGATGTTCTCCAAAACCAACAATTTACCCTTTTCCACCATGATGACCACGGAAAACGCAACGAAACCCAATGGAGACCCCAAAACACGTCAAAAACACCCCCAAAATGAATTGGATCACCCCTCCCCCCAAAAAAAAAAAAAAAAAAAAAAACAGAAGAAAACCCCATATATCATGAATCCACCCCAAAAGTCCCCCTAAACCTACCTGATGTTCTCCAAAACCCACAATTTACACTTTTCCACCATGATGACAACGGAAAACCCAACGAAACCCAACGAAGAACCCAAAACACGTCAGAAACACCCCAAAAATGAATTTGATCACCCCAAAACTGGAACAAAATCCCCCAAGACCATAGATCCACCCCCAAAACACCCTAAATCTACCTGATGTTCTCCAAAACCCACAATTTACACTTTTCCACCATGATGACCACGGAAAACCCAACGAAACCCAACGGAGACCACAAAACACGTCAAAAACACGCCGAAAACCAACTGGATCACTAGAAAAAACAGAAGAAAACCCTAAAAACCATGAATCTGCCTCAAAAGTCCTCATAAACCTACCTGATGTTCTCCAAAACCCACAATTTACACTTTTCCACCATGATGACCACGGAAAACACAACGAAACCCAACGGAGAACCCAAAACACGTCAAAAACACCCCAAACAAGAACAGGATCACCCCCAAAACCAAAGAAAACCCCAAAAAGCACGGATCCAATCCCAAAACCACTCTAAACGTACCTGATGTTCTCCAAATCCAAATGTCCACTCCCAACCACCATAAAACCCATTAGGAACTCAACGAAACCCAACGGAGACCCCAAAACACGTCAAAAACACCCCAAAAAAGAACTGAATCAGAAGAAAAAACACCAAAAACTATGAATTTCCCCGCAAAACCACCCTAAACTCACCTGATCTTCTTCAAAACCCACAATCCACTCCCATTTCCCTTAAGGACCAACGAGAATCTAACTAAAACCCAACGGAGACCCCAAAACAAGTCAAAAACACCCCAAACAAGAACAGGATAACCCCTAAAAAAGAAAGAAAACCCCAAAAAAACATAGATCCACCCCAAAACCACACTAAACCTACCTGATGTTCTCCAAATCCCAAAGTCCACTCCCAACAAACTTAAAACACATTAGGAAATCAACAAAACACAACGGAAACCCCAAAACACGTCAAAAACACCACAAAAAAAAGCGGGATCACCCCCAAAACTGGAAGAGCACCCTAAAAGCCGTTGATCCACCCCAAAAGTCCCCCTAAACCTACCTGATGTTCTCCAATACCCACAATTTACCCGTTTTCACCATGATGAACAACAAGAACACAACAAAAACCAACGGAGACCCCAAAACACGTCAAAAACACCCCAAAAAAGAAAGGGATCACCCATAAACTGGAAGAAAATCCCCAAAAAGCACAGATCCAATCCCAAAACCAGCCTAAACCTACCTGATGTTCTCCAAAACCCACAAATTTACCCTTTTCCACCATGATGACCATGGAAAACCCAACGAAACCCAATGGAGACAAAAAACATGTCAAAAAAAAAAAAAAAAAAAAAAAAAAAAAGAAAAGGATCTCCCTCAAAAACAGAAGAAAAACCCAAATGCCATAGATCCACCCCAAAAGTCCCCCTAAGCCTACCTGATGTTCTCCAAAACCCACAATTTACCCTTTTTCACAATGATGACCAACGAGAACCCAACAAAACCCAACGGACAACCCCAAAACACGTCAAAAACAGCCCAAAAAAGAACAGGATCACCCCAAAAAACAGAAGAAAACCCCAAATACCATGAATCCACCCCAAAAGTCCCCCTAAACCTACCTGAAGTTCTCCAAAACCCACAATTTACCCTTTTCCACCAAGATGCCAACAGAAAACCCAACGAAACCCAACGAAGAACCCAAAACACGTCAGAAACACCCCAAAAATGAATTCGATCACCCCAAAACTGGAACAAAATCCCCCAAGACCATAGATCCACCCCCAAAACACCCTAAATCTACCTGATGTTCTCCAAAACCCACAATTTACACTTTTCCACCATGATGACCACGGAAAACACAACGAAACCCAACGGAGAACCCAAAACACGTCAAAAACACCCCAAACAAGAACAGGATCACCCCCAAAACCAAAGAAAACCCCAAAAAGCACGGATCCAATCCCAAAACCACTCTAAACGTACCTGATGTTCTCCAAATCCAAATGTCCACTCCCAACCACCATAAAACCCATTAGGAACTCAACGAAACCCAACGGAAACCCCAAAACACGTCAAAAACACCCCAAAAAAGAACTGAATCAGAAGAAAAAACACCAAAAACTATGAATTTCCCCGCAAAACCACCCTAAACTCACCTGATCTTCTTCAAAACCCACAATCCACTCCCATTTCCCTTAAGGACCAACGAGAATCCAACTAAAACCCAACGGAGACCCCAAAACAAGTCAAAAACACCCCAAACAAGAACAGGATAACCCCTAAAAAAGAAAGAAAACCCCAAAAAAACATAGATCCACCCCAAAACCACACTAAACCTACCTGATGTTCTCCAAATCCCAAAGTCCACTCCCAACAAACTTAAAACACATTAGGAAATCAACAAAACACAACGGAAACCCCAAAACACGTCAAAAACACCACAAAAAAAAGCGGGATCACCCCCAAAACTGGAAGAAAACCCTAAAAGCCGTTGATCCACCCCAAAAGTCCCCCTAAACCTACCTGATGTTCTCCAATACCCACAATTTACCCGTTTTCACCATGATGAACAACAAGAACACAACAAAAACCAACGGAGACCCCAAAACACATCAAAAACACCCCAAAAAAGAACTGAATCAGAAGAAAAAACACCAAAAACTATGAATTTCCCCGCAAAACCACCCTAAACTCACCTGATCTTCTTCAAAACCCACAATCCACTCCCATTTACCTTAACGACCAACGAGAATCCAACTAAAACCCAACGGAGACCCCAAAACAAGTCAAAAACACCCCAAAAAAGAGTGGGATAACCCCCCAAAACGAAAGAAAACCCCAAAAAAAATAGATCCACCCCAAAACGACACTAAACCTACCTGATGTTCTCCAAAACACGCAAGTTAAACTTTTCCAACATGATGAAAAACAAGAAACCAACAAAACCCAACAGAGACCCCAAAACATGTCAAAAACACCCCAAAAAAGAACGGGATCACCCCCAAAACTGGAAGAAAATTCCCCCCCCAAAAATTTACAATTTTCACCATGATGACCAACATGAACCAAACGAAAACCCAAAAGGAGACACCAAAACACGTCAAAAACACCCCAAAAAAGAAAGGGATCACCCATAAACTGGAAGAAAATCCCCAAAAAGCACAGATCCAATCCCAAAACCAGCCTAAACCTACCTGATATTCTCCAAAACCCACAAATTTACCCTTTTCCACCATGATGACCATGGAAAACCCAACGAAACCCAATGGAGACAAAAAACATGTCAAAAAAAAAAAAAAAAAAAAAAACAAAAAAGAACAGGATCTCCCCCAAAAACAGAAGAAAAACCCAAATGCCATAGATCCACCCCAAAAGTCCCCCTAAGCCTACCTGATGTTCTCCAAAACCCACAATTTACCCTTTTTCACAATGATGACCAACGAGAACCCAACAAAACCCAACGGACAACCCCAAAACACGTCAAAAACAGCCCAAAAAAGAACAGGATCACCCCAAAAAACAGAAGAAAACCCCAAATACCATGAATCCACCCCAAAAGTCCCCCTAAACCTACCTGAAGTTCTCCAAAACCCACAATTTACCCTTTTCCACCAAGATGCCAACAGAAAACCCAACGAAACCCAACGAAGAACCCAAAACACGTCAGAAACACCCCAAAAATGAATTCGATCACCCCAAAACTGGAACAAAATCCCCCAAGACCATAGATCCACCCCCAAAACACCCTAAATCTACCTGATGTTCTCCAAAACCCACAATTTACACTTTTCCACCATGATGACCACGGAAAACCCAACGAAACCCAACGGAGACCACAAAACACGTCAAAAACACGCCGAAAACCAACTGGATCACTAGAAAAAACAGAAGAAAACCCTAAAAACCATGAATCTGCCCCAAAAGTCCTCAAAAACCTACCTGATGTTCTCCAAAACCCACAATTTACACTTTTCCACCATGATGACCACGGAAAACACAACGAAACCCAACGGAAACCCCAAAACACGTCAAAAACACCCCAAAAAAGAACTGAATCAGAAGAAAAAACACCAAAAACTATGAATTTCCCCGCAAAACCACCCTAAACTCACCTGATCTTCTTCAAAACCCACAATCCACTCCCATTTCCCTTAAGGACCAACGAGAATCCAACTAAAACCCAACGGAGACCCCAAAACAAGTCAAAAACACCCCAAACAAGAACAGGATAACCCCTAAAAAAGAAAGAAAACCCCAAAAAAACATAGATCCACCCCAAAACCACACTAAACCTACCTGATGTTCTCCAAATCCCAAAGTCCACTCCCAACAAACTTAAAACACATTAGGAAATCAACAAAACACAACGGAAACCCCAAAACACGTCAAAAACACCACAAAAAAAAGCGGGATCACCCCCAAAACTGGAAGAAAACCCTAAAAGCCGTTGATCCACCCCAAAAGTCCCCCTAAACCTACCTGATGTTCTCCAATACCCACAATTTACCCGTTTTCACCATGATGAACAACAAGAACACAACAAAAACCAACGGAGACCCCAAAACACATCAAAAACACCCCAAAAAAGAACTGAATCAGAAGAAAAAACACCAAAAACTATGAATTTCCCCACAAAACCACCCTAAACTCACCTGATCTTCTTCAAAACCCACAATCCACTCCCATTTACCTTAACGACCAACGAGAATCCAACTAAAACCCAACGGAGACCCCAAAACAAGTCAAAAACACCCCAAAAAAGAGTGGGATAACCCCCCAAAA
Organism: Aythya ferina; assembly: GCF_964211825.1. Lineage (NCBI taxonomy): Eukaryota > Metazoa > Chordata > Aves > Anseriformes > Anatidae > Aythya > Aythya ferina. Next base: position 224,309 of record NW_028181418.1, read on the forward strand.
CGAAAGAAAACCCCAAAAAAATAGATCCACCCCAAAACGACACTAAACCTACCTGATGTTCTCCAAAACACGCAAGTTAAACTTTTCCAACATGATGAAAAACAAGAAACCAACAAAACCCAACAGAGACCCCAAAACATGTCAAAAACACCCCAAAAAAGAACGGGATCACCCCCAAAACTGGAAGAAAATTCCCCCCCCAAAAATTTACAATTTTCACCATGATGACCAACATGAACCAAACGAAAACCCAAAAGGAGACACCAAAACACGTCAAAAACACCCCAAAAAAGAAAGGGATCACCCATAAACTGGAAGAAAATCCCCAAAAAGCACAGATCCAATCCCAAAACCAGCCTAAACCTACCTGATGTTCTCCAAAACCCACAAATTTACCCTTTTCCACCATGATGACCATGGAAAACCCAACGAAACCCAATGGAGACAAAAAACATGTCAAAAAAAAAAAACAAAAAAAAAAACAAAAAAGAACAGGATCTCCCCCAAAAACAGAAGAAAAACCCAAATGCCATAGATCCACCCCAAAAGTCCCCCTAAGCCTACCTGATGTTCTCCAAAACCCACAATTTACCCTTTTTCACAATGATGACCAACGAGAACCCAACGAAACCCAACGCACAACCCCAAAACACGTCAAAAACAGCCCAAAAAAGAACAGGATCACCCCAAAAAACAGAAGAAAACCCCAAATACCATGAATCCACCCCAAAAGTCCCCCTAAACCTACCTGAAGTTCTCCAAAACCCACAATTTACCCTTTTCCACCAAGATGCCAACAGAAAACCCAACAAAACCCAACAGAGACATCAAAACATGTCAAAAACACCCCAAAAAAGAACGGGATAACCCCCAAAACTGGAAGAAAATCCCCAAAAAGCATGGATCCAATCCCAAAACCACCCTAAACCTACCTGATCTTCTCCAAATCCCAAAGTCCACTCCCAACCACCATAAAACCCATTAGGAACTAAACAAAACGCAACAGAAACCCCAAAACACCTGAAAAACACCCCAAAAGCAAACCGGATCAGAAGAAAATACGTGATTTAACCCCAAGAAAACCCTTAAACCTACCTGATCTTCTCCAAATCCCAAAATCCACTCCCACCCACCATAAAACCCATTAGGAACTCAACAAACCACAACGGAAACCCCAAAACACGTCAAAAACACCCCAAAAAAGAACTGGATCAGAAGAAAAAAAAAAAACACAACTATGCATTTCCCTCCCAAATCACCCTAAACTCACCTGATCTTCTTCAAAACCCACAATCCACTCCCATTTAGCTTAACGACCAACGAGAACCCAACAAAACCCAATGGAGACCCCAAAAACGTCAAAAACACCCCAAAAAAGAAGTGGTTCAACCCCAACAACGAAAGAAAACCCCAAAAGCCATAGATCCACACCAAAAATCCCCCTAAACCAACCTGAAGTTCTCCAAAACCCACAATTTACACTTTTCCACATTGATGACCATGGAAAACCCAACGAAACCCAATGGAGACCACAAAACACGTCAAAAAAAAAAAAAAAAAAAAAAAAAAAGAAAGGGATCACCCCCAAAATTGGAAGAAAATCCTTCAAAATCATAGATCCACCCCAAAACCACCCTAAACCTACCTGATGATCTCCAAAACCCACAATTTACAATTTTCCAACATGATGACCATGGAAAACCCAACGAAACCCAACGGAGACCCCAAAACACGTCAAAAACACCCAAAACAAGAACGGGATAAACCCTAAAAACGAAAGAAAACCCCAAAAGCCATAGATCCACACCAAAAGTCCCCCTAAACCTACCTGATGTTCTCCAAAAGCCACAATTTACACTTTTTCACCAGGATGACCAACATGAACCAAACGAAAACCCAAAACGAGACACCAAAACACGTCAAAAACACCCCAAAAATAAAGGGATCACCCATAAACTGGAAGAAAATCCCCAAAAAGCACGGATCCAATCCCAAAACCACCCTAAACCTACCTGATGTTCTCCAAAACCCACAATTTACCATTTTCCACCACGATGACCAACGAGTACACAACAAAACCCAACGGAGACCCCCAAACACCTCAAAAACTTCCCAAAAAAGAACGGGACCACCCCAAGAAACAGAAGAAAACACCAAAAAACATGACTCTGCCCCAAAAGTCCCCCTAAACCTACCTGATGTTCTCCAAAAGCCACAATTTACACTTTTTCACCATGATGACCAACAAGAACCCAACTAAAACCCAACGGAGACCCCAAAACACGTCATAAACACCCCAAAAAAGAACAGGATCACCCAAAAAAAAACAGAAGAAAAGACCAAATACCATGAATCCACCCCAAAATTCCCCTAAACCTACCTGAAGTTCTCCAAAACCCACAATTTACAATTTTCCACCACCATGACCACATAAAACCCAAGGAATACCAACGGAGACCCCAAAACACGTCAAAAACACCCCAAAAAAGAACGGGATCACCCCCAAAAACGAAAGAAAATCCCCCAAAACCATAGATCCAATCCCAAAACCAACCTAAACCTACCTGATGTTCTCCAAAACCAACAATTTACCCTTTTCCACCATGATGACCACGGAAAACGCAACGAAACCCAATGGAGACCCCAAAACACGTCAAAAACACCCCAAAAATGAATTCGATCACCCCCCCCCCCCCCCAAAAAAAAAAAAAAAAAAAAAAAAACAGAAGAAAACCCCATATATCATGAATCCACCCCAAAAGTCCCCCTAAACCTACCTGATGTTCTCCAAAACCCACAATTTACACTTTTCCACCATGATGACAACGGAAAACCCAACGAAACCCAACGAAGAACCCAAAACACGTCAGAAACACCCCAAAAATGAATTCGATCACCCCAAAACTGGAACAAAATCCCCCAAGACCATAGATCCACCCCCAAAACACCCTAAATCTACCTGATGTTCTCCAAAACCCACAATTTACACTTTTCCACCATGATGACCACGGAAAACCCAACGAAACCCAACGGAGACCACAAAACACGTCAAAAACACGCCGAAAACCAACTGGATCACTAGAAAAAACAGAAGAAAACCCTAAAAACCATGAATCTGCCCCAAAAGTCATCAAAAACCTACCTGATGTTCTCCAAAACCCACAATTTACACTTTTCCACCATGATGACCACGGAAAACACAACGAAACCCAACGGAAACCCCAAAACACGTCAAAAACACCCCAAAAAAGAACTGAATCAGAAGAAAAAACACCAAAAACTATGAATTTCCCCGCAAAACCACCCTAAACTCACCTGATCTTCTTCAAAACCCACAATCCACTCCCATTTCCCTTAAGGACCAACGAGAATCCAACTAAAACCCAACGGAGACCCCAAAACAAGTCAAAAACACCCCAAACAAGAACAGGATAACCCCTAAAAAAGAAAGAAAACCCCAAAAAAACATAGATCCACCCCAAAACCACACTAAACCTACCTGATGTTCTCCAAATCCCAAAGTCCACTCCCAACAAACTTAAAACACATTAGGAAATCAACAAAACACAACGGAAACCCCAAAACACGTCAAAAACACCACAAAAAAAAGCGGGATCACCCCCAAAACTGGAAGAAAACCCTAAAAGCCGTTGATCCACCCCAAAAGTCCCCCTAAACCTACCTGATGTTCTCCAATACCCACAATTTACCCGTTTTCACCATGATGAACAACAAGAACACAACAAAAACCAACGGAGACCCCAAAACACATCAAAAACACCCCAAAAAAGAACTGAATCAGAAGAAAAAACACCAAAAACTATGAATTTCCCCGCAAAACCACCCTAAACTCACCTGATCTTCTTCAAAACCCACAATCCACTCCCATTTACCTTAACGACCAACGAGAATCCAACTAAAACCCAACGGAGACCCCAAAACAAGTCAAAAACACCCCAAAAAAGAGTGGGATAACCCCCCAAAACGAAAGAAAACCCCAAAAAAATAGATCCACCCCAAAACGACACTAAACCTACCTGATGTTCTCCAAAACACGCAAGTTAAACTTTTCCAACATGATGAAAAACAAGAAACCAACAAAACCCAACAGAGACCCCAAAACATGTCAAAAACACCCCAAAAAAGAACGGGATCACCCCCAAAACTGGAAGAAAATTCCCCCCCCAAAAAATTTACAATTTTCACCATGATGACCAACATGAACCAAACGAAAACCCAAAAGGAGACACCAAAACACGTCAAAAACACCCCAAAAAAGAAAGGGATCACCCATAAACTGGAAGAAAATCCCCAAAAAGCACAGATCCAATCCCAAAACCAGCCTAAACCTACCTGATGTTCTCCAAAACCCACAAATTTACCCTTTTCCACCATGATGACCATGGAAAACCCAACGAAACCCAATGGAGACAAAAAACATGTCAAAAAAAAAAAACAAAAAAAAAAACAAAAAAGAACAGGATCTCCCCCAAAAACAGAAGAAAAACCCAAATGCCATAGATCCACCCCAAAAGTCCCCCTAAGCCTACCTGATGTTCTCCAAAACCCACAATTTACCCTTTTTCACAATGATGACCAACGAGAACCCAACAAAACCCAACGGACAACCCCAAAACACGTCAAAAACAGCCCAAAAAAGAACAGGATCACCCCAAAAAACAGAAGAAAACCCCAAATACCATGAATCCACCCCAAAAGTCCCCCTAAACCTACCTGAAGTTCTCCAAAACCCACAATTTACCCTTTTCCACCAAGATGCCAACAGAAAACCCAACAAAACCCAACAGAGACATCAAAACATGTCAAAAACACCCCAAAAAAGAACGGGATAACCCCCAAAACTGGAAGAAAATCCCCAAAAAGCATGGATCCAATCCCAAAACCACCCTAAACCTACCTGATCTTCTCCAAATCCCAAAGTCCACTCCCAACCACCATAAAACCCATTAGGAACTAAACAAAACGCAACAGAAACCCCAAAACACCTGAAAAACACCCCAAAAGCAAACCGGATCAGAAGAAAATACGTGATTTAACCCCAAGAAAACCCTTAAACCTACCTGATCTTCTCCAAATCCCAAAATCCACTCCCACCCACCATAAAACCCATTAGGAACTCAACAAACCACAACGGAAACCCCAAAACACGTCAAAAACACCCCAAAAAAGAACTGGATCAGAAGAAAAAAAAAAACACAACTATGCATTTCCCTCCCAAATCACCCTAAACTCACCTGATCTTCTTCAAAACCCACAATCCACTCCCATTTAGCTTAACGACCAACGAGAACCCAACAAAACCCAACGGAGACCCCAAAAACGTCAAAAACACCCCAAAAAAGAACTGGTTCAACCCCAACAACGAAAGAAAACCCCAAAAGCCATAGATCCACACCAAAAATCCCCCTAAACCAACCTGAAGTTCTCCAAAACCCACAATTTACACTTTTCCACATTGATGACCATGGAAAACCCAACGAAACCCAATGGAGACCACAAAACACGTCAAAAAAAAAAAAAAAAAAAAAAAAAGAAAGGGATCACCCCCAAAATTGGAAGAAAATCCTTCAAAATCATAGATCCACCCCAAAACCACCCTAAACCTACCTGATGATCTCCAAAACCCACAATTTACAATTTTCCAACATGATGACCATGGAAAACCCAACGAAACCCAACGGAGACCCCAAAAGAAGTCAAAAACACCCAAAACAAGAACGGGATAAACCCTAAAAACGAAAGAAAACCCCAAAAGCCATAGATCCACACCAAAAGTCCCCCTAAACCTACCTGATGTTCTCCAAAAGCCACAATTTACACTTTTTCACCAGGATGACCAACATGAACCAAACGAAAACCCAAAACGAGACACCAAAACACGTCAAAAACACCCCAAAAATAAAGGGATCACCCATAAACTGGAAGAAAATCCCCAAAAAGCACGGATCCAATCCCAAAACCACCCTAAACCTACCTGATGTTCTCCAAAACCCACAATTTACCATTTTCCACCACGATGACCAACGAGTACACAACAAAACCCAACGGAGACCCCCAAACACCTCAAAAACTTCCCAAAAAAGAACGGGACCACCCCAAGAAACAGAAGAAAACACCAAAAAACATGACTCTGCCCCAAAAGTCCCCCTAAACCTACCTGATGTTCTCCAAAAGCCACAATTTACACTTTTTCACCATGATGACCAACAAGAACCCAACTAAAACCCAACGGAGACCCCAAAACACGTCATAAACACCCCAAAAAAGAACAGGATCACCCAAAAAAAAACAGAAGAAAAGACCAAATACCATGAATCCACCCCAAAATTCCCCTAAACCTACCTGAAGTTCTCCAAAACCCACAATTTACAATTTTCCACCACCATGACCACATAAAACCCAAGGAATACCAACGGAGACCCCAAAACACGTCAAAAACACCCCAAAAAAGAACGGGATCACCCCCAAAAACAAAAGAAAATCCCCCAAAACCATAGATCCAATCCCAAAACCAACCTAAACCTACCTGATGTTCTCCAAAACCAACAATTTACCCTTTTCCACCATGATGACCACGGAAAACGCAACGAAACCCAATGGAGACCCCAAAACACGTCAAAAACACCCCAAAAATGAATTCGATCACCCCCCCCCCAAAAAAAAAAAAAAAAAAAAAAAACAGAAGAAAACCCCATATATCATGAATCCACCCCAAAAGTCCCCCTAAACCTACCTGATGTTCTCCAAAACCCACAATTTACACTTTTCCACCATGATGACAACGGAAAACCCAACGAAACCCAACGAAGAACCCAAAACACGTCAGAAACACCCCAAAAATGAATTCGATCACCCCAAAACTGGAACAAAATCCCCCAAAACCATAGATCCACCCCCAAAACACCCTAAATCTACCTGATGTTCTCCAAAACCCACAATTTACACTTTTCCACCATGATGACCACGGAAAACCCAACGAAACCCAACGGAGACCACAAAACACGTCAAAAACACGCCGAAAACCAACTGGATCACTAGAAAAAACAGAAGAAAACCCTAAAAACCATGAATCTGCCCCAAAAGTCCCCCTAAACCTACCTGATGTTCTCCAAAACCCACAATTTACACTTTTCCACCATGATGACCACGGAAAACACAACGAAACCCAACGGAGAACCCAAAACACGTCAAAAACACCCCAAACAAGAACAGGATCACCCCCAAAACCAAAGAAAACCCCAAAAAGCACGGATCCAATCCCAAAACCACTCTAAACGTACCTGATGTTCTCCAAATCCAAATGTCCACTCCCAACCACCATAAAACCCATTAGGAACTCAACGAAACCCAACGGAAACCCCAAAACACGTCAAAAACACCCCAAAAAAGAACTGAATCAGAAGAAAAAACACCAAAAACTATGAATTTCCCCGCAAAACCACCCTAAACTCACCTGATCTTCTTCAAAACCCACAATCCACTCCCATTTCCCTTAAGGACCAACTAAAACCCAACGGAGACCCCAAAACAAGTCAAAAACACCCCAAACAAGAACAGGATAACCCCTAAAAAAGAAAGAAAACCCCAAAAAAACATAGATCCACCCCAAAACCACACTAAACCTACCTGATGTTCTCCAAATCCCAAAGTCCACTCCCAACAAACTTAAAACACATTAGGAAATCAACAAAACACAACGGAAACCCCAAAACACATCAAAAACACCACAAAAAAAAGCAGGATCACCCCCAAAACTGGAAGAAAACCCTAAAAGCCGTTGATCCACCCCAAAAGTCCCCCTAAACCTACCTGATGTTCTCCAATACCCACAATTTACCCGTTTTCACCATGATGAACAACAAGAACCCAACAAAAACCAACGGAGACCCCAAAACACATCAAAAACACCCCAAAAAAGAACTGGATCAGAAGAAAAAAAAAAACAAAACTATGCATTTCCCTCCCAAATCACCCTAAACTCACCTGATCTTCTTCAAAACCCACAATCCACTCCCATTTAGCTTAACGACCAACGAGAACCCAACAAAACCCAACGGAGACCCCAAAAACGTCAAAAACACCCCAAAAAAGAAGTGGTTCAACCCCAACAACGAAAGAAAACCCCAAAAGCCATAGATCCACACCAAAAATCCCCCTAAACCAACCTGAAGTTCTCCAAAACCCACAATTTACACTTTTCCACATTGAGGACCATGGAAAACCCAACGAAACCCAATGGAGACCACAAAACACGTCAAAAAAAAAAAAAAAAAAAAAAAAAAGAAAGGGATCACCCCCAAAATTGGAAGAAAATCCTTCAAAATCATAGATCCACCCCAAAACCACCCTAAACCTACCTGATGATCTCCAAAACCCACAATTTACAATTTTCCAACATGATGACCATGGAAAACCCAACAAAACCCAACGGAGACCCCAAAAGAAGTCAAAAACACCCAAAACAAGAACGGGATAAACCCTAAAAACGAAAGAAAACCCCAAAAGCCATAGATCCACACCAAAAGTCCCCCTAAACCTACCTGATGTTCTCCAAAACCCACAATTTACACTTTTTCACCAGGATGACCAACATGAACCAAACGAAAACCCAAAACGAGACACCAAAACACGTCAAAAACACCCCAAAAATAAAGGGATCACCCATAAACTGGAAGAAAATCCCCAAAAAGCACGGATCCAATCCCAAAACCACCCTAAACCTACCTGATGTTCTCCAAAACCCACAATTTACCATTTTCCACCACGATGACCAACGAGTACACAACAAAACCCAACGGAGACCCCCAAACACCTCAAAAACTTCCCAAAAAAGAACGGGACCACCCCAAGAAACAGAAGAAAACACCAAAAAACATGACTCTGCCCCAAAAGTCCCCCTAAACCTACCTGATGTTCTCCAAAAGCCACAATTTACACTTTTTCACCATGATGACCAACAAGAACCCAACTAAAACCCAACGGAGACCCCAAAACACGTCATAAACACCCCAAAAAAGAACAGGATCACCCAAAAAAAAACAGAAGAAAAGACCAAATACCATGAATCCACCCCAAAATTCCCCTAAACCTACCTGAAGTTCTCCAAAACCCACAATTTACAATTTTCCACCACCATGACCACATAAAACCCAAGGAATACCAACGGAGACCCCAAAACACGTCAAAAACACCCCAAAAAAGAACGGGATCACCCCCAAAAACAAAAGAAAATCCCCCAAAACCATAGATCCAATCCCAAAACCAACCTAAACCTACCTGATGTTCTCCAAAACCAACAATTTACCCTTTTCCACCATGATGACCACGGAAAACGCAACGAAACCCAATGGAGACCCCAAAACACGTCAAAAACACCCCAAAAATGAATTGGATCACCCCCCCCCCAAAAAAAAAAAAAAAAAAAAAAAACAGAAGAAAACCCCATATATCATGAATCCACCCCAAAAGTCCCCCTAAACCTACCTGATGTTCTCCAAAACCCACAATTTACACTTTTCCACCATGATGACAACGGAAAACCCAACGAAACCCAACGAAGAACCCAAAACACGTCAGAAACACCCCAAAAATGAATTCGATCACCCCAAAACTGGAACAAAATCCCCCAAAACCATAGATCCACCCCCAAAACACCCTAAATCTACCTGATGTTCTCCAAAACCCACAATTTACACTTTTCCACCATGATGACCACGGAAAACCCAACGAAACCCAACGGAGACCACAAAACACGTCAAAAACACGCCGAAAACCAACTGGATCACTAGAAAAAACAGAAGAAAACCCTAAAAACCATGAATCTGCCCCAAAAGTCCCCCTAAACCTACCTGATGTTCTCCAAAACCCACAATTTACACTTTTCCACCATGATGACCACGGAAAACCCAACGAAACCCAACGGAGAACCCAAAACACGTCAAAAACACCCCAAACAAGAACAGGATCACCCCCAAAACCAAAGAAAACCCCAAAAAGCACGGATCCAATCCCAAAACCACTCTAAACGTACCTGATGTTCTCCAAATCCAAATGTCCACTCCCAACCACCATAAAACCCATTAGGAACTCAACGAAACCCAACGGAAACCCCAAAACACGTCAAAAACACCCCAAAAAAGAACTGAATCAGAAGAAAAAACACCAAAAACTATGAATTTCCCCGCAAAACCACCCTAAACTCACCTGATCTTCTTCAAAACCCACAATCCACTCCCATTTCCCTTAAGGACCAACTAAAACCCAACGGAGACCCCAAAACAAGTCAAAAACACCCCAAACAAGAACAGGATAACCCCTAAAAAAGAAAGAAAACCCCAAAAAAACATAGATCCACCCCAAAACCACACTAAACCTACCTGATGTTCTCCAAATCCCAAAGTCCACTCCCAACAAACTTAAAACACATTAGGAAATCAACAAAACACAACGGAAACCCCAAAACACATCAAAAACACCACAAAAAAAAGCAGGATCACCCCCAAAACTGGAAGAAAACCCTAAAAGCCGTTGATCCACCCCAAAAGTCCCCCTAAACCTACCTGATGTTCTCCAATACCCACAATTTACCCGTTTTCACCATGATGAACAACAAGAACCCAACAAAAACCAACGGAGACCCCAAAACACATCAAAAACACCCCAAAAAAGAACTGGATCAGAAGAAAAAAAAAACAAAACTATGCATTTCCCTCCCAAATCACCCTAAACTCACCTGATCTTCTTCAAAACCCACAATCCACTCCCATTTAGCTTAACGACCAACGAGAACCCAACAAAACCCAACGGAGACCCCAAAAACGTCAAAAACACCCCAAAAAAGAACTGGTTCAACCCCAACAACGAAAGAAAACCCCAAAAGCCATAGATCCACACCAAAAATCCCCCTAAACCAACCTGAAGTTCTCCAAAACCCACAATTTACACTTTTCCACATTGATGACCATGGAAAACCCAACGAAACCCAATGGAGACCACAAAACACGTCAAAAAAAAAAAAAAAAAAAAAAAAAAAGAAAGGGATCACCCCCAAAATTGGAAGAAAATCCTTCAAAATCATAGATCCACCCCAAAACCACCCTAAACCTACCTGATGATCTCCAAAACCCACAATTTACAATTTTCCAACATGATGACCATGGAAAACCCAACGAAACCCAACGGAGACCCCAAAACACGTCAAAAACACCCAAAACAAGAACGGGATAAACCCTAAAAACGAAAGAAAACCCCAAAAGCCATAGATCCACACCAAAAGTCCCCCTAAACCTACCTGATGTTCTCCAAAAGCCACAATTTACACTTTTTCACCAGGATGACCAACATGAACCAAACGAAAACCCAAAACGAGACACCAAAACACGTCAAAAACACCCCAAAAATAAAGGGATCACCCATAAACTGGAAGAAAATCCCCAAAAAGCACGGATCCAATCCCAAAACCACCCTAAACCTACCTGATGTTCTCCAAAACCCACAATTTACCATTTTCCACCACGATGACCAACGAGTACACAACAAAACCCAACGGAGACCCCCAAACACCTCAAAAACTTCCCAAAAAAGAACGGGACCACCCCAAGAAACAGAAGAAAACACCAAAAAACATGACTCTGCCCCAAAAGTCCCCCTAAACCTACCTGATGTTCTCCAAAAGCCACAATTTACACTTTTTCACCATGATGACCAACAAGAACCCAACTAAAACCCAACGGAGACCCCAAAACACGTCATAAACACCCCAAAAAAGAACAGGATCACCCAAAAAAAAACAGAAGAAAAGACCAAATACCATGAATCCACCCCAAAATTCCCCTAAACCTACCTGAAGTTCTCCAAAACCCACAATTTACAATTTTCCACCACCATGACCACATAAAACCCAAGGAATACCAACGGAGACCCCAAAACACGTCAAAAACACCCCAAAAAAGAACGGGATCACCCCCAAAAACAAAAGAAAATCCCCCAAAACCATAGATCCAATCCCAAAACCAACCTAAACCTACCTGATGTTCTCCAAAACCAACAATTTACCCTTTTCCACCATGATGACCACGGAAAACGCAACGAAACCCAATGGAGACCCCAAAACACGTCAAAAACACCCCCAAAATGAATTGGATCACCCCTCCCCCCAAAAAAAAAAAAAAAAAAAAAACAGAAGAAAACCCCATATATCATGAATCCACCCCAAAAGTCCCCCTAAACCTACCTGATGTTCTCCAAAACCCACAATTTACACTTTTCCACCATGATGACAACGGAAAACCCAACGAAACCCAACGAAGAACCCAAAACACGTCAGAAACACCCCAAAAATGAATTCGATCACCCCAAAACTGGAACAAAATCCCCCAAAACCATAGATCCACCCCCAAAACACCCTAAACCTACCTGATGTTCTCCAAAACCCACAATTTACACTTTTCCACCATGATGACCACGGAAAACACAACGAAACCCAACGGAGAACCCAAAACACGTCAAAAACACCCCAAACAAGAACAGGATCACCCCCAAAACCAAAGAAAACCCCAAAAAGCACGGATCCAATCCCAAAACCACTCTAAACGTACCTGATGTTCTCCAAATCCAAATGTCCACTCCCAACCACCATAAAACCCATTAGGAACTCAACGAAACCCAACGGAAACCCCAAAACACGTCAAAAACACCCCAAAAAAGAACTGAATCAGAAGAAAAAACACCAAAAACTATGAATTTCCCCGCAAAACCACCCTAAACTCACCTGATCTTCTTCAAAACCCACAATCCACTCCCATTTCCCTTAAGGACCAACGAGAATCCAACGGAGACCCCAAAACAAGTCAAAAACACCCCAAAAAAAAACAGGATAACCCCTAAAAAAGAAAGAAAACCCCAAAAAAACCATAGATCCACCCCAAAACCACACTAAACCTACCTGATGTTCTCCAAATCCCAAAGTCCACTCCCAACAAACTTAAAACACATTAGGAAATCAACAAAACACAACGGAAACCCCAAAACACATCAAAAACACCACAAAAAAAAGCGGGATCACCCCCAAAACTGGAAGAAAACCCTAAAAGCCGTTGATCCACCCCAAAAGTCCCCCTAAACCTACCTGATGTTCTCCAATACCCACAATTTACACGTTTTCACCATGATGAACAACAAGAACCCAACAAAAACCAACGGAGACCCCAAAACACATCAAAAACACCCCAAAAAAGAACTGAATCAGAAGAAAAAACACCAAAAACTATGAATTTCCCTCCCAAACCACCCTAAACTCACCTGATCTTCTTCAAAACCCACAAACCACTCCCATTTACCTTAACGACCAACGAGAATCCAACTAAAACCCAACGGAGACCCCAAAACAAGTCAAAAACTCCCCAAAAAAGAACGGGATCACCCCCAAAACTGGAAGAAAATTCCCCCCTCCAAAACTGATTACGCCTGCACCAGTGGGAGGGTTTGGATTCTGGGAACTAATTAGAATAACCCTGCCTTTTGTAGAAGTAGTAATGAATATGTATTAGCCTAGCAGCATAAAAACCAGCCGCCTGATGTAACTTGTGTGCGTCTTGGTGGAGCAGAGACTCCTGGCGCACCCAGCGCTGCTTGCTTACCTCTATTCCTTTAATAAATCATAAACATTAATTGTAAGCCTATTTGGGACTCGGTCATTTATTACAAGTGGGACCTCCCGATGGGTGGAAGCTGTCGGGATAGCTCGGGATGCTGAGGCGTGGTGCTGCAAGGAGGTTGGTGGCCGGTGGCGCCCTGGGGCAGGCCGAATTGGGAGGGGGCGAGGCGGCGGGTGGTCGGTGGCTTCTGTGGAAAAGGCGCTTGTATGGGGGGGCTGCGCATTCAGAGGAACCTTGACAGGCTGCAGATAGGGGCAGGCAGGAACCTTTTGAAGTTCAGGAGAGGGAAATGCCAAGCCCTACCCCTAGGGAGAAACACCTCTGTTTACCAGCACTGGCTAGCTCGATACTGAATAAGCATTTCTTCATGGAAGGGGTGCTTTGCTATTAGAACAGGCTGCCCGGGGAAGTGGTAAGAGACCCGATCCTTAAAAGTATTGAAGAGACATGTGGACATAGCCCGGGAGTCCGGCCTCCGGCAGGGCGGCAGCTGGCTCTTCCGAGCCCCTGTGCTCCGGTCTTGTGCGACGCGTTTGCAAGCAGCACCGGGTGCCGGGTCCGACATCGGACGGTTCGGGGACGGCGATTCCGGGGCCGTCGGCTAGCGGGGGCCGGCTATGTCGTGTCCCGGGGATCCGACTTCAGGGGGCGTGGGGGCCGGCCGTGCAGTGAAGCGGGGGGCTGGCGTCCGCCGGCTTCCCAGAGAGCGGGCTTTCGGTGCCGTGCGGTTCGGTGGCCGGCCGTCCCGAAACCCTGGGCACCGGTCTTGTGCTAGACTCCGCGGGCTCCGGGGCCGAACTCGGCTTCTCGGGGCCGGCGGTCGCGGTGTCCAGGTGTCCCGCCTCGGGCGGCGCGGGGCCGGCTGTCCCTAGCAGCTGGGTTCCCAAGAGCTTCTGGGCTCCCAAGCATCGCCCAAGACCGGATCCCAGAGAATCGGGACGGCCGGCCGCACCGCTGCGACTAGCACAAGCGTCTCCCGACAACGGAGCCCAGGAGCTTGCGAGGGTCAGATTCCGCGCCCCGGGATAGAGAAACGGGGAGCGCGGGTCGGCCGGCCGCAGCTTCGCACGGGACCGAACCCCCTGTCTCCGGCACGGCCAGACCCCGAGCCGGCAGACAGCAGCCTCCCGCTTCACGGCACAGTCGGCCCCCAACCCGCCCGAGTTCTGATCGCCGGGACACGGGACAGCCGGCCGCGCCGCCCGAGGCCGGACACCTGGAGCCCGGGACCGCCGTCCCTGACAAAGCCAAAGTCGGACCCGGACCCCGCTGCAGCTAGCACACGCGTCGCCCAGGACCGCAGCCTACGACCTCGGGACGGTCGCATCCCGCGCCTCCGGCAGGAGCTACCCGGGAGGGCAGGACGGCCTGCCGCAGCTCCGCAAGAGACCGAACCTGCTGGATTCCGGGACGGCCAGAGCCCGAGCCGGTGGGCAGCAGCCTCCCGCTTCACGGCTCGGCAGGCACCCACGTCGCCCGACTTCGGACCCACGGGACAGCCGGCACCCGCGCCGCCGGAGGCCGGACACACGGGCCTCGGCGTCGCCGTCCCCGAACCGCACGAAGTCACACACGGTCTCCGGTGCGTCCAGCACACGCATCGCAAAGACCGGAGCCCAGATTATAGGATCAGCCAGCCCCGCGCCGCCCGAGGTCGGACCGGGAACCCGGTGCGCTTGGCACATGCGTCGCCCAAGAACGGCGCCCAGAGCCGCGGGATGGTCGTGCGTCACGCAGCCCGAGTTCGGACCCACGGAACACGGGACAGCCGGCACTCGTGCCTGGCTCTTAGGGACTTGGAAAGAGTCCTGATGCTGTGCCAGCACTATGCAGCAATAGGCACAACACTGGAGTGATTTCAGTGTTGTTCCAGCTACGAGTGCAGAGTACAGCACTGTGCGGGCTGCTGCAGGGAAACGGTGACTCCAGCTCAGACAGACGCAACACAACTTCCACCCCTTATTCCATAACATTTGTGTCACAATCAGGTACAGTTTAGTATATAGATGGTCTCATCACCATAGTTTTCTGTCCATTGAAGCATTTTTATGTCTGTACTTCTCTTTATTCTATAGGTATTTTCCCAAAATGCTCATAAAAAACTGTTGATGGTTTCACCATCATCTGTCAAAGTGGTCACTCAGGGCAGGCGAAGTTGGTTTTCTTGACACCAGCACCAGCTTAGCTCACATCACTGTTGCACTTGCCTGGTTCCTTGCAAATTTGACCTTTCATTGGTTCTGCAGTGTCCTCCTACAACACATAACTTGGATGACAGATTAATTTTCTCCCAGTGTTAAATCTCCTTGAGGCACACACTTGATATCCCCATCTTTCTGCATCACCCACCAGGTATACCCTGGACCTTGGGCAAAGACAATCCCACGAGTGGGTTTGCCTTTTCCCATGGCAGGGGCAACCCACACCGCCTTCCCCATCCACTTCCCCACATGCACTACAGTGACTTTAGCTTCTCCCACAGTGTGTAGTGGTTTTGTTTCAGCAGGACCAGCACGGCTTTCAGACCCCCTGTTGTTAACTAAGCAAGTGGCCTCTGGTAGGTTTATATCCTAATGTTTCCATGTCGCAGCACCCAATGCTCGCAGCATAGTTTTTAACAGTCCATTGTACCTCTCAATCTTCCCAGAGGCTTGTGGGATCCCAGCTGCTTGGCTTTGTTGCCTTCTAGCTGTTGGGTATTGGCCCCACTATCCCAGCGTCGAAGCAGCCAAGTGAGGATGTGCTCACCTGGACGGCGACTGAAGGCTTTTCGTATTTCTCGCAGCTCACTCAAGGATAGAGACCGAGTAGTTTCTGATTCATCTATGATTTCAGTCTCTTCTTCGTGATGTTGCCGTGATAACGCTGCTTTAGAGCCGCTTGCCTTTTCCTCTTCTCCCTCATCCATAGGAGGCGCTCCTTCCCTTACTAAACGACCTGATCTCCGTTTCCACTGTTTTGTCTTTACTACGGGGGCGACTGATACCAAAGATGGTCGGTCCTCTGGGGTGGTCACAGTGTGTGCTGTCTCATCATCAAATTCAAGAACCTCCCTATCCCCTTGAGGGTGCTGGGCAATGTTAATTGACATCTGATAGGCGTAAGCCAGACCCCAGCAGAGTGCAGCCAGCTAGAGGAGTTCTCTAGTATTGCCAGGGTCAGGGCATACATCTTTCAAACATTCTAACAACTTTCTTGGATTTTGTACTTGTTCAGGGGTGAAATTTAGAACCATTGGAGGAGAAAACCGTGATAGGTACCTGCCCAAATCCCCACACACACCTTGCCACCCACAACTTTGTCTGGGGACAGGTCCCTGGATAATATTCTTAATAAACTGCTTTGCCTTGGGGAAGAAGACAAACACTACACCTAGCATATGAGGATAATATCTCACCAGGTGTATCCAAGATACTGAAAGGCTGCTGTAATTAGCCCACAGGGAGAAAAGTAGAAGACACCACACCCGATATTATTCACTGATTGACTGCTGGGGGCAAAAAAGAAGGCACTGTAATTCTTAATATTGTCAATAATATAATCTCCAGGAGACCAGGAGGATAACAATGCCGGGCTTGAATACCAAACCAAACTGAAGGCCAGTATGTTACAGCACAACATGTTAAAAAAACAAGCACAGACTTCAACATTTTCTCCGATCGGATGTAAAGGAAAAAAGAAAACAGAGTGGGCTACATACAACATATCCACACAGAAAAGTATTACCAGAAAACCGAGCATTATGACAACCAATATGTTAGTTGTAAATACTTCAATCAATACTACTGTTATCTCAACCCTCGAGCCCCACGTTGGGCGCCAAAAAGGACAGTGGTGGTTTTACTCAGGTGGGCAGCCGAGCTCCACCACAAGCGCTCCCTCACTCCCCCTCTCGTCAAAGAGGGAGGGGGAGAAAATACAACACAATCCCGGGGCACGGGATTCTGTCCTCCGGTGGCGCGGGTGCCAGTTGTCCTGTGTTCCGGGGGTCCGAACTCGGGCTGAGTGACGCACGACCATCCCGCGGCCCTGGGTGCCGTTCTTGGGCGACGCATGTGCCAAGCGCACCGGGTTCCCGGTCCGACCTCGGGCGGCGCGGGGCTGGCTGATCCTATAATCTGGGCTCCGGTCTTTGCGATGCGTGTGCTGGACGCACCGGAGACCGTGTGTGACTTCGTGCGGTTCGGGGACGGCGATGCCGAGGCCCGTGTGTCCGGCCTCCGGCGGCGCGGGTGCCGGCTGTCCCGTGGGTCCGAAGTCGGGCGACGAACCGTGACCCGGACGATGAACCGTGAGCTTCACTGCCGAGCCGTGAAGCGGGAGGCTGCTGCCCACCGGCTCGGGCTCTGGCCGTCCCGGAATCCAGCAGGTTCGGTCTCTTGCGGAGCTGCGGCAGGCCGTCCTGCCCTCCCGGGTAGCTCCTGCCGGAGGCGCGGGATGCGACCGTCCCGAGGTCGTAGGCTGCGGTCCTGGGCGACGCGTGTGCTAGCTGCAGCGGGGTCCGGGTCCGACTTTGGCTTTGTCAGGGACGGCGGTCCCGGGCTCCAGGTGTCCGGCCTCGGGCGGCGCGGCCGGCTGTCCCGTGTCCCGGCGATCAGAACTCGGGCGGGTTGGGGGCCGACTGTGCCGTGAAGCGGGAGGCTGCTGTCTGCCGGCTCGGGGTCTGGCCGTGCCGGAGACAGGGGGTTCGGTCCCGTGCGAAGCTGCGGCCGGCCGACCCGCGCTCCCCGTTTCTCTATCCCGGGGCGCGGAATCTGACCCTCGCAAGCTCCTGGGCTCCGTTGTCGGGAGACGCTTGTGCTAGTCGCAGCGGTGCGGCCGGCCGTCCCGATTCTCTGGGATCCGGTCTTGGGCGACGCTTGGGAGCCCAGAAGCTCTTGGGAACCCAGCTGCTAGGGACAGCCGGCCCCGCGCCGCCCGAGGCGGGACACCTGGACACCGCGACCGCCGGCCCCGAGAAGCCGAGTTCGGCCCCGGAGCCCGCGGAGTCTAGCACAAGACCGGTGCCCAGGGTTTCGGGACGGCCGGCCACCGAACCGCACGGCACCGAAAGCCCGCTCTCTGGGAAGCCGGCGGACGCCAGCCCCCCGCTTCACTGCACGGCCGGCCCCCACGCCCCCTGAAGTCGGATCCCCGGGACACGACATAGCCGGCCCCCGCTAGCCGACGGCCCCGGAATCGCCGTCCCCGAACCGTCCGATGTCGGACCCGGCACCCGGTGCTGCTTGCAAACGCGTCGCACAAGACCGGGGCACAGGGGCTCGGAAGAGCCAGCTCCCGCCCTGCCGGAGGCCGGACTCCCGGGCTATGTCCACATGTCTCTTCAATACTTTTAAGGATCGGGTCTCTTACCACTTCCCCGGGCAGCCTGTTCTAATAGCAAAGCACCCCTTCCATGAAGAAATGCTTATTCAGTATCGAGCTAGCCAGTGCTGGTAAACAGAGGTGTTTCTCCCTAGGGGTAGGGCTTGGCATTTCCCTCTCCTGAACTTCAAAAGGTTCCTGCCTGCCCCTATCTGCAGCCTGTCAAGGTTCCTCTGAATGCGCAGCCCCCCCATACAAGCGCCTTTTCCACAGAAGCCACCGACCACCCGCCGCCTCGCCCCCTCCCAATTCGGCCTGCCCCAGGGCGCCACCGGCCACCAACCTCCTTGCAGCACCACGCCTCAGCATCCCGAGCTATCCCGACAGCTTCCACCCATCGGGAGGTCCCACTTGTAATAAATGACTGGGTCCCAAATAGGATTGCAATTGAAATTTACAATTTATTAATTGAATAGAGGTAAGCAAGCAGCGCTGGGTGCGCCAGGAGTCTCTGCTCCACCAAGACGCACACAAGTTACATCAGGCCGCTGGTTTTTATGCTGCTAGGCTAATACATATTCATTACTACTTCTACAAAAGGCAGGGTTATTCTAATTAGTTCCCAGAATCCAAACCCTCCCACTGGTGCAGGCGTTATCAGTCTCCGGTGGTCCCTCTGGGGGCCGCTCGTACTGAAGGCTCGTAGTCTTCCTCCCAGGCTTTGTCCTTTGGTCGTTCTTCAGCTTCTCCCCTCCCCTTATTTAGTAGTTGCTGGGCCAGATGTCAGAAAGCTGTGTCTCGTGCAATAGTCCGCACAGGCACTGCATAGCAAACACACCAAGTAACATTGACTTCAGTTACTCGCAACAGTTACTCACCTGATAAAGAACTGCATGCAATAAAGGCACCAAGTACTACATTATTCTAACAGATCCTACTAGCTGTTACCTCAAAAAGATGTGCGTACCCCTCGCTACTTGGAAACGCATCAGTCCATAAACTCTCATCCACCTGAAGAAGCCTGCAACTGACCGAAGGAAAAACAAACACCCCAAAGAGCAGCCCAAGCAGAATGAGCTCTCTGAGGGGATGCCTGGGACTCACATACCATTTGGCCCCGACTAGCACCCAAATCCAATCACCTGGGAAGGGAAGGGGCAAAGCACAAGGAAGTAGGAAGAGAGCAGCAGCAGCAGCTGTGGTGTTTGTTTTTTTTTTTTTTTTTGTGTGTGTGTGTGTGTGATTTTTCTTTTTATTTTTTAATCAGTTTTAGCTCAAAAGCATGCATAGTGCAGACAAGAGAACTAGGGTGTTTCTAGAAGCAAAAATCCCCATGCTTTTGCTGCAGCTTTCAATATTAAAAGACATTATGACCAAGCAAGTAATTGGAACTCTTCCAACTGGAATTAGCTCAAACTTTTATTTACGTATAAAGAAAAAACTAGGAGTAGAACATCTGCTCCATCTTTTCCTCTTTCACCTTGCCATAGGCAGCTCTGGCTGTGACGTCCCAGATTGCATACTGCGTTTCAGCTTTAACAAATGAAAACCTTTACCCTAACCCTTACCCTTATCCTAACCATTAGCTTACCCTTATTCTTACCCCAAACCTAACCCTAATCCTTACCCTTACCCTAATCCTTACCCTAAACCTAACCCTTTCCCTAAACCTTATCCTCACCCTAAGCCTTACCCTAACACTTACCCTTGCCCTAACCCTTACCCGTACCCTAATCTGAACCCAAACCCTAACCCTAATACTCTCACCCTAACCCTTACTCTAACCCTAACCACAACCCCAACCCCTAACCCCTAACCCTCACCCTAACCCTCTAAACCTACCCCTAACCTATCCCTAACCCTAACCCTCTAAGCCTAACCCTAACCCTCTAAGCCTAACAATAACCCCCAACCCCAACCCTCACCCGAAACCCTAACTCTAGCCCCAGCCCTAGCCCCTAACCCTAGTTCCCGAGAACTACATCTCCCGGTATGCTCTGGGCATTCAACATGGCCTTCCGGAAGTCCCGAATCCGAAAACTACATTTCCCGGCATACTCTGGGTACGCAACATGGCCTCCCGGAAGTCCGGAGTCCCGAGAACTACATCTCCCGGCATGCTCTGGGCACACAACATGGCCTCCCAGTGCCGGAAAACTACACCTACCAGCATTCCCCGCACAGCCAGCATGGCCAATCACAGGCCGAGTGCTCGAGAACTGCATTTACCAGCACTCACTGGAACCCTCACCGCCCTTACAAAAAAAGCCTCAAGCCCTAACATCCAAAAAAACCTCGAAACCCCTACAGACCTAACCCAAACTATTTACCACACTAAACCCCTGAAGACCTATGCCTAAAACCCCCAACCCAAAATCTTAGGATGCTCAAAACCCAAACCCAACCCAAAACGTTAGGAATGCTCAAAGCCCTAGCCCAAAAACTTAGGGCGCTCCAAACCCTAACCCCAAAACATTAAGACGCAAAAAACCCTAACCCAAAAACTTAGGGTAATACACCATAAATGTTTGTTCATTGTCTTATCTGTAGCAAATAGCATAGGCTGAGTCGAGGATCTCAGTACAGTAGCATTATTATTCGAGATTACAATGGTGGGTGTCCCACAAGCAGGAGGGTGCCTACTAATTCCATACACAGTTTATACACTTTTTTTTTTCTGCCGAGGACCGGGACCCTCCCCTGTTTCCCCTTTAACTGTGCTATTCAAGGTTCATAATCTAGCTGGTGCTTCACAGAAAATACACAGCTGCTGGCCTGTTACAAGTCACATTTCTTTTGAGGTTTTTACTCTTTGAGGTGGTAATGTTTCTTACGCCATGATTTCCACCTAATTGCTGTAAGGATTCTGGTTGTCTGCGTTTTACAAGGTTGTCTGTTATAATAAATAAAAGTCCCAAATAGGATTACAATCAAAGTTTACAATTCACTGAATGAATAGAGGTAAGCAAACAGTGCTGGGTACGCCGGGAGTCTCTGCTCCACCAAGACGCGCACCAGTTATACACCAGTTACCTCCCTTAAGGGATATAGAGAAGCCCTCTCAGATACATCCGTCCTACTTCTCCTGCATGCGGCCGGAGGTCGGTCTAATTCTGGTGCTGTTGGTGGTGGAAGCTGGGGCAACGGTGGTACTGGTGGCGATACCACAGCCACCGGAGGGGGAGCCGCCGGGGGTGGATTGTTAGGATACGGAGGTGGTAGCTTATCCAACGGCTCACGTTTATCTTCTTTTTCTTTTTCATGTTCTTCTTGTTCTTCAAATTTCTTACCTGCTTTTAGTGTAAATATTGAGGCTGGAAAAGGACGTGAAGTCCTCCTGATCCATAATCCTGCATAATCACTTTCTTCCTGGCTAAAAGGTTCCTTTGAATTAACATGGATATTTAAGGCCTGGCAAATCCAGTCTTCGAAGGATCCAAAAACAGGCCAAAAGACATGTAGTCTTAAAGGCTCCTTTGGCCATTCTGTCACACAATACTGGACCATTTTTAATTTACTTTTTCCTTTTCTGGGGTCCCTATCATTCCAATTTCGAATCGTTATTCCTAATGGACTTTCTGGTGGTATGACTGGTAATTTCTCCCTTTCTTCTGGTCTCTGGTCTTCGATTTTGTCTGACCCATCTAGGAATTTTACTCTGGCAATTCCCACAGCCCTTGGTTACCTTAGTAAGAGTGTCTTGCAGGGGGTCGAGGACCTATCACACACCCACAAATCCTATAGGAATCCCTTCGGTCCTTCACCGGCCACGTCCCTCGTGGGAGATTGAAAACGCGGTTAGAAGACCTTCACAATCGCTTCGGAACTAAGTTCCATCTCAGTCACACTCTTACACACACAGGCAACCGAACCCCACCCAACCGAACGGTATACGCTTTAAATGCTTACGACTCCGTCATCTTCGTTCGGATCTTCACGCACACAATTATGGGCAAAATATAGTGCTGCAGCTGGCAAGGGAGCTGAAAAAAAGAATCAGAAACTTTGCTTACCTTTATTCAGGTTCAAGATGCCATTAGTTCCGACCTGACTCAAACAGCAGCCACCAAATGGTGGGGGTGCCTCTCCTAGATCAAACCAGAAATCAGGAACCAAAGCCCTCCCGGACGAGCGCCCTCTTGTAATAAATGACTGGGTCCCAAATAGGATTGCAATTGAAATTTACAATTTATTAATTGAATAGAGGTAAGCAAGCAGCGCTGGGTGCGCCAGGAGTCTCTGCTCCACCAAGACGCACACAAGTTACATCAGGCGACTGGTTTTTATGCTGCTAGGTAATACATATTCATTACTACTTCTACAAAAGGCAGGGTTATTCTAATTAGTTCCCAGAATCCAAACCCTCCCACTGGTGCAGGCGTTATCAGTCTCCGGTGGTCCCTCTGGGGGCCGCTTGTACTGAAGGCTCGTAGTCTTCCTCCCAGGCTTTTCTCTTGTCCATCTCCTTTGTCCATCTTGGCTGGATGGCAGACACTTGCATAGTGTCCCATGCAACAGTTGTAATAGTTAGCAGTTATTCTGAAACCCCTTTGTTCTCTTATCCCCTATTGACCCGAATTGATGGACCATTCCTTTGCAAGATTCAAGAACTATATATATTAACCACTCTGGTTTTCTCAGACTTTTCATCATATCATGCGGCCCTAGCATTGTTCCATATTGACACGAATCAGATGAACTCATTTCACACTGTTAAGCTGTCTTATCACTGCAAGCATATCTCAATACCACCTTCCTTCCCTCTACAGGATGTAACTGCGCAAAAACAACATTTTTATTCCCACAACCTTGATCCCCTTACCCTGAAATCCTTATTCCCCTTAAACCTAACAACTCTAACCACAACCCTAACCCTTATTATCAACCCCCTAACGCTAATGACACTGACCTTAATCCAAACCCCAAACTGCCCCTAACCCCAGACAACCAACAACGAAACACACACACACAAAGATGGAAACTACAAAAAAGGCAAAACCCACGATACAGGCCCCAAATCACAAATACGCAACCAAAATGCTACAGAAAAGCCCCAGATGCAGGCCCCAAATGCTACTGCTAGGCCTCAAAAGCTCAAGATGCATCCCAAAGCAAAAATGCAGGCCCCAAACGTTACAGAAAAGCCCCCAAACCCAGGCTGCACAAGTCTACAAGCAGGCCCCAAACTGCCAACAGAAGCAGGCACCAACCACACCCAGATGCAGACCCCAACTGCCCACAAGCAGCTCCTACCCCACCACCCCCTCCCAAGAACTGGACTCCACCCAGACACTGGCCCAAGACCCGGACCCGACCCCCGCCAACCCCCCTACCCTCCCCCCGACACAGGTGTACAAGCAGCTCACAACCCGCCCCTTCAGAGACCGGTCCCACTCCCCCCACCCCCCCCAAGACACGGGATGCGGAGGTGTACAACCAACTCCCAACTCCCTCCCCCTCAAAGGGAGGCCCCAAAGACCCCCAAATGGAGGCTCCTAGAGTGAACAAACAGCTCCCAACTTCCCCAGGCACAGGCCCACCCCCCCAAACACAGGCCACAAAGGTGTATAAACAGCCCAGACCCCCCTCCAAGACCATGGCCCCTATAGTGTACAAGCAGCTCCCAACCACCCACAGATGCAGGCCCCAACCCTTCTCAAAAGGGAGGCACCTAGAATGCATGAGCAACTCCCAACCAGCCTAAACATAGGTCCAAAAGTGCACAAGCAGCTCCCAACCCCCCTCAAATACAGACCCCAAAAGTGTACAAGTAGCTCCCCCCCTGAGACAGGACCCAAAGGTGTACAACCAGTTCCCAACACCCCTGAGACACAGGCCCCAACCGCCCCCCCAGACACAGCGACCCAAATTCTACAAGCAGCTCCTAACCCCTGCCAGGCAGGCCCCCTACCCTATACAAGCAGTTCCCAACCCTCCTCCCCCCCCCGCCCGAGGGAGGCCCCCAAGCCCCCCACAAACACAGGCCCCTACAGTGTACAGGCAGCTCCCAGCCACCCCCAGATGCTGGCCCCAAAGTTGTACAAACAGCTCCCAGCCACCCTGCAGAAACAGATTCCTACATTGTACAAGCAGTTCCCAGCCCGCTAGACACAGGCCCTGACCCCCCCCACATGCAGGCCCCAAAGGTGTACAAGCAGCTCCCACCCCTCCCCCAGACGCAGGTCCCAAGCCCCCCCCCCCAAACACAGGCCCCTACAACCAGCACCCAACCCCCTACCCCCGATGCCAGGCCCAAAGGTGTAGAAGCAGCTCCAAACCTCCTCCCTCAACCCAGGCTCCAACAGTGTACAAGCACCTCCCAACCAACCCTCCCCTTCCCCCCCCCCCCCCCCCCCCCCGCCCCCCGACACAGGCTCCAAAGGAATACAAAGAGCTCCCACCCCTCCCCCAGATGCTGGTCTCAACCCCCCCCCGCCCCCAGAAGCAGGCCCCAAAGGTGTAGAGTCAGCTCCCAACCCCCTCAATGCCGGCCCCAAGGGTCTACAAGCAGCTCCCCCCTTGCCCCCAGATACCGGCCCCCAGACACAGACCCCAAAAGCCTAATCACAGGCCCTGAACTCTAGAGGCAGGCTCCAAAACCCAGGACAAAGCCCCAGTGGTTCGAGACAGGGCCCAAATCCCAGACACAGGCCCCAAACGCTAAACATATGCCAAAAAAAGTATTAGTGCTGGTGCCAAATGTTACAGACAGGCCCAAAAGCCCGAGATGCTCAAGGCTGAGACGTAACTTGGCTTTCTGAATTACTGGAAAGCAGCTTTCATTCTCAGATAATTGTGTGCAGGCTAGATAGGATGGGGCTTCAGGCACCTCTTCACCTGAGGAAACACACTGCCATCAGGCACCGCTGTGCCAGACAAGCTTGTTCTGCTAGAACACCCTACTCAGATGCACTGTGGCATTCAAGTGAACTGCTTTCATGCAAA
The DNA here is from genome assembly GCF_964211825.1 of Aythya ferina. Classification (NCBI taxonomy): domain Eukaryota; kingdom Metazoa; phylum Chordata; class Aves; order Anseriformes; family Anatidae; genus Aythya; species Aythya ferina. The sequence goes on from NW_028181418.1 coordinate 250,234, forward strand.
TATAACGACTGATGTTACAACCCACCTTGCCTGTGGCACCTGATGAACAGAAGAGTAAGCCACCGCAGCGCTTCAAAACCATCCCTGCACGTGCCGCTCCTTGTCGCTCTCTGGCCTTATCTCATATCCTTATCCACTTCTGTGGAGAGCCTGCCACGGCACCTGCAAAGCAAGACGGACACCTTTCATAGTCACCTTGTGCTACTTGGTCGTTCTGCTCCAACCCAGCTCATGACCAGCCCCTCTTCTTACACAGCTCTTCAGAGTGCAGTTTGCTCCTTTGAGCCTGTGCGAGACACCTGTGAAAGAAAAAGAAACACATAGGCCGATGCAGCATCCAAAGACACAGCACAACTAGGTAAGTTACTCTCATCTGCTCCCTTACCTCTGCCGCTTACCAGCCCCCGAGGCAGATGCTTCAATCTACCCTCTTCAAACAGCTACAACACCTCTAAAAGACAGAGGGGATGCTTAGAGGAACAGTGAGACCTACAACACAACAACTGCTACATCTGTTCCTCACTCACCTTGCCAGAGGCAGCTCTGCGTGTGACGTCCCAGGTTGTACACTGCGTTACCTAACCCTTACCGTAACCCTTACCCTAACCCTTCTCACCCTTACCATTACCCAAATCCTTACCTTTACTTTTTCCTTACCCTTACTCTTTCCTTTAACCATAACCTTACCCTTACCCTATACCTTACTCCAACCCTTCCCCTTACCTTCCCCTTCCCCTTACACTTAACCTAACCCTTACCCTTCTGCTTTCCCTAAAACATATCCTAACACTTTCCCTTACCCTTAAACTTACCCTAACCCTTTCTATTACCCTTACACTTACTCTTGCCCTAATCCTTGCTTGCACCCTTACACTTATCCTAACCCTTACCCTTACCCTTACTCTAACCCTTACCCTGACCCGTACCCTTACCCTTATCCGTACCCTTAACCTAACCCTAAACCTTAAACCTTACCGTAAACCTTACCCTTTCTGCTACACTTACCCTTAGCCTAAATCTAAACCTTACACTTACTCTTAGCATAACCCTCACCCTTACCATTACCCATACCCTTATCCTTACCCTAACCCTTACCTTTACACTTACGGTTACCATTAACCTTACACTTACCCTAACACTTACCCTGAACCTAACCCTTACCCTAAACCTTACCCCAACCCTTACCCTGACCCTTACATTAACCCTAACCCTTACCCTAAACCTTACACTTACTCTTAACATTAACCTTACCCGTAACCTTAAGCTAATACTTAACCTTACGTTTTTCTCACCCTAACCCTATAATTAACCATAACCATTACGCTAACACTTAACCTTACCCTTAAAATAAGCCATACAACAACACTTAAATGTACACTTACGCTTAAACTTACCCTAACAATTACTCGTACAATTAAAATATTAATTAATTAAATTAAAAAAATTTAATTTAAAATTAATTGAATTAAAAAATTAAAATACTCTTATCCTTATACCTTATCCTTAACCCTCACCCTTATCATTACCAATACCCTTACTCTCACACTTATTCTTATACATACAACTTACCCTTTTCCTAACACTTAACCCTAACCTAACTCTAACCCTAAACCTTACCTGAACCCTTTCCAGGACGCTTACATTAACCCTTACCCTTAACCTAAACCTTACACTTGCTCTTAACCTTAACCTAATACTTACCTTTACGTTTTCCTCACACTAACCCTAAAATTAACCCTAACCATTACCCTAACAGTTACCCCTAACATAACCCTTACTCTAACACTTACAGTGACCCGTACACTTACACATACCCTTACACTTACTCTTACCCTAACCCTTACCCTTACCCTTACCATAACCCCTACTCTAACACATACTTCTACCCGTACCCTTACCCTTACTGTTACCCTAACCCTTACCCTTACCTTACCCTATCCCTATCCCTTACCCTATCCCTTACCCTATCCCTTACCCTTAACCTAACCCTAAACCTTACCCTTATCCTAACACTTACCCTTACCGTAAACCTTACCCTTTCTGCTACACTTACCCTTAGCCTAAATCTAAACCTTACACTTACCCTTAGCCTAACCCTCACCCTTACCATTACCCATACCCTTATTCTTACCCTTACCCTAACCCTTACCTTTACACTTACGGTTACCATTAACCTTACTCTTACCCTAACACTTACCCTTAACCTAACCCTTACCCTAAACCTTACCCCAACCCTTACCCTGACCCTTAAATTAACCCTAACCCTTACCCTAAACCTTACACTTACTCTTAACCTTAACCTTAGCTGTAACCTAATACTTACCCTTACGTTTCCCTCACCCTAACCCTAAAATTAACCCTAAACATTACCCTAACACTTGACCTTACCCTAACCCTAAAATTACTCGTACAATTACCCTTACCCTTACCCTTAACCTAAGCCGAAACCTTACAGTAAACCTTACCCTTTCTGCTACACTTACCCTTAGCCGAAATCTAAACCTTCCATTTACCCCTACTGTAACCCTCACCCTTATCATTACCAATACTCTTACCCTTACCCTTACCCTAACCTTTCTCCTTACACTTACTGTTACCTTTAACATTACCCTTACCCTAACACTTACACTTATCCTTATCCATGCCCTTACCCTTGCCCTAATCTTTACCCTTAACCTAACCCTAACCCTAAACCTTACCCCAACCCTTACCCTGAACCTTACATTAACCCTAACCCTTACCCTAAAACTTACACTTACTCTTAACCTTACCCTTAACCATTACACTAACACTTACCCTTACGTTTCCCTCACCCTAACCCTAAAATTAACCCTAACCATTACCCCAACACTTACCCTTACCCTAACCCTAACCGTAACTCTAACCCTTACTCTAACCCTTACCCTGACCCGTACCCTTACACTTACCCTTACCCTAACCCTTACCCTTACCATAACCCATACCCTAACACGTACTTGTAGCCTTAACCTTACCGTTCCCCTTACCCTTACCTTTACTGTCTCCGTTACCCTTTCACTTACACTTAACATAAACCTTAACCTTAACCTAAACCTTATCATAAGCCATACAACAACACTTACATGTACACTTACGCTTGCACATACCCTAGCAATTACTCGTACAATTACTCTTAACCTTACTATTAAGCTAACCCTAAACCTTACCCTTATCCTAACACTTACCCTTATCCTAAACCTTACCCTTTCTGCTACACTTACCCTTTGCCTAATTCTAAACCTTACCCTAACCCTCACCCTTACCTAAATCTAACCATTACCCTAACCTTCACTCTTACCCTTACCATTATACTTACTTTTACCCTTAAACTAAACCTTACCCCAACCCTTACCCTGACCCTTATATTAACCCTTACCCTAACCCTAACCCTTACTCTAACCCTAACCCTTAACCTAAACCTTACACTTAATCTTAACTTTAACCTTACCCTTAAACTAATACATACCCTTACGTTTCCCTCACCATAACCCTAAAATTAACCGTAACCATTACCCTAACACTTACCCTTACCGAACCCTAACCCTAACCCTTACTCTAACTTTTACCCTGACCCGGACCCTTAGACTTCCCCTTCCCCTTACTCTTCCCCTTACCCTAACCCTTACCCTTACACTTACGGTTACCATTAACCTTACCCTTACCCGAACACTTACCCTTACCCTATCCCTTACACTTATACTTATCCATACTACTTACGCTTACCCTAACACTTAACCTTAACCTAACCCTAACCCTAAACCTTACCTGAACCCTTACCCTGACCCTTACATTAACCCTTACCCTAAAACTTACACTTAACCTTAACCTTACCCTTAACCTTAACCTAATACTTACCCTTACTTTTCCCTCACCCTAACCCTAAAATTAACCCTAACCATTACCCCAACACTTACCCTTACCCTAACCCTTACCTTTACCATAACCCATACTCTAACACATACTTCTACCCGTACCCGTACCCTTACGGTAACCCTTACCCTTACCCTTACCCTTACCCTTACCCTTACCCTTACCCGATCCCATACCCTTAACCTAACCCTAAACCTTACCCTTATCCTAACACTTACCCTTACCGTAAGCCTTACCCTTTCTGCTACACTTACCCTTAGCCTAAATCTAAACCTTACACTTACCCTTAGACTAACCCTCACCCTTACCATTACCCATACCCTTATTCTTACCCTTACCGTAACCCTTACCTTTACACTTACGGTTACCATTAACCTTACCCTTACCCTAACACTTATCCTGAACCTAACCCTTACCCTAAACCTTACCCCAACCCTTACCCTGACCCTTACATTAACCCTAACCCTTAGCCTAAACCTTACACTTACTCTTAACCTTAACCTTACCCTTAACATTAACCTAATATTTACGCATACGTTTTCCTGACTTTAACCCTAAAACTAACCCTAACCATTACCCTAACACTTAACCTTACCCTAACCCTAACCCTAACCCTTACTCTAACCCTTACCCTGACCTGTACCCTTACACTTACCCTTACCCTTATACTTACCCTAATTCTTACCCATACCATAACCCATAACCTAACACATATTTGTACCCTTAACCTTACCGTTACCCTTAACCTTACCCTTACCCTTACTCTATCCGTTACCCTTACGCTTACCCTTAACATAAACCTTACCCTTGACCTTACCCTTACCATAAGCCATACAACAACACTTACATGTACACTTACGCTTGCACTTACCCTAGCAATTACTCGTACAATTACCCTTAACCTTACTATTAAGCTAACCCTAAACCTTACCCTTATCCTAACACTTACCCTTATCCTAAACCTTACCCTTTCTGCTACACTTACCCTTTGCCTAATTCTAAACCTTACCCTAACCCTCACCCTTACCTAAATCTAACCATTACCCTAACCTTCACTCTTACCCTTACCATTATACTTACTTTTACCCTTAAACTAAACCTTACCCCAACCTTTACCCTGACCCTTACATTATCCCTAACCCTTACCCTAACCCTAACCCTAACCCTTACTCTAACCCTAACCCTTAACCTAAACCTTACACTTAATCTTAACTTTAACCTTACCCTTAAACTAATACATACCCTTAAGTTTCCCTCACCATAACCCTAAAATTAACCGTAACCATTACCCTAACACTTACCCTTACCGAACCCTAACCCTAACCCTTACTCTAACTTTTACCCTGACCCGGACCCTTAGACTTCCCCTTCCCCTTACTCTTCCCCTTACCCTAACCCTTACCCTTACACTTACGGTTACCATTAACCTTACCCTTACCCTAACACTTATTCGTACCCTAACCCTTACCCTAAACCTTACCCCAACCCTTACCCTGACCCTTACATTAACCCTAACCCTTACCCTAAACCTTACACTTACTCTTAACCTTAACCTTACCCTTAACATTCACCTAATACTTACGCATACATTTTCCTGACTTTAACCCTAAAACTAACCCTAACCATTACCCTAACACTTAACCTTACCCTAACCCTAACCCTTACTCTTACCATTACCCTGACCCTTACACTTACCCTAATTCTTACCCATACCATAACCCATACCCTAACACATATTTGTACCCTTAACCTTACCGTTACCCTTAACCTTACCCTTACCCTTACTCTATCCCTTACCCTTACGCTTACCCTTAACATAAACCTTACCCTTGACCTTACCCTTACCATAAGCCATACAACAACACTTACATGTACACTTACGCTTACACTTACCCTAGCAATTACTCGTAAAATTACCCTTAACCTTACCCTTACCAAACCATTACCCTTGTTCTTAACCTAACCATAAACATTAAGGATAAGCTAAAGGGTCACCCTTAAGGTTAACGTTATCCTAACTCTTACACTTAAGTGGGTAAGTGGAAGTGTAAGGGTACAGTTCAGGGTAAGCGTTAGAGTAAGGGTAAGTGTTAGGGTAATGGTTAGGCTAATTTTAGGTTTAGGGTGAGGGAAACATAAGGGTAAGTATTAGGTTAAGTTTAAGGATAAGGTTAAGAGTTATGGTAAGGGTTAGGTTTAATGTAAGGGTAAGGGTTTGGGAAACGTTTAGGATAAGGGTAAGAGAAGGGATAATGGTAAGGGTAAGGATGATGTTTAGTGTAAGGGTTAGATTTAGTTAAGGGTAAGGGTTAGTGTAAGTTTAAGAGTAAGGGTAAGTGTAAGGGTATGTGTAAAAGTACGGGTAATTGTAAGGGTTAGGGTAAGGGTAAGAGTAAGGGTATTGGTAATGATAAGGGTGAGGGTTACAGTAAGGGTAAGTGTAAGGTTTAGATTTAGGCTAAGGGTAAGTGTAGCAGAAAGCGTAAGGTTTACTGTAAGGTTTAAAGTTTCAGCTTAGGTTAAGGGTAAGGGTAATTGTACGAGTAAATGCTAGGGTAAGTGTAAGCGTAAGTGTACATTTAAGTGTTGTTGTATGGCTTATGGTAAGGGTAAGGTCAAGGGTAAGGTTTATGTTAAGGGAAAGCGTAAGGGTAACGGATGGAATAAGGGTAAGTGTAACGGTTAAGTGTTAGGGTAATGGTTAGGGTTAATTTTAGGATTAGGGTGAGAAAAATGTAAGGTTAAGTACTAGCTTAAGGTTAAGGGTAAGGTTAAGGGTAAGGTTAAGGTTAAGAGTAAGTGTAAGGTTTAGGTTAAGGGTTAGTGTTAATGTAAGGTTCAGGGAAAGGTTTGGGGTAAGGTTTAGGGTTAGGTTCAGCTTAAGGGTAAGGGTTGGTGTAAGGTTAAGGGTATGGATAAGGAAAAGTGTAAGGGATAGGGTAAGGGTAAGGGTTAGCGTAAGGGTAAGATTAATGGTAAAGTGTTGTTGTATGGCTTATTGTAAGGGTAAGGTTAAGTGTTAGCGTAATGGTTATGGTTAATTATAGGGTTAGGGTGAGAAAAACGTAAGGTTAAGTATTAGCTAAAGGTTAAGGGTAAGGTTAATGTTAAGAGTAAGTGTAAGGTTTAGGGTAAGGGTTAGGGTTAATGTAAGGGTTGGCGTAAGGTTTAGGGTAAGGGTTAGGTTCAGGATAAGTGTTAGGGTAAGTGTAAGGTTAATGGTAACCGTCAGTGTAAAGGTAAGGGTTAGGGTAAGGATAAGGGTATGGGTAATGGTAAGGGTGAGGGTTAGGCTAAGGGTAAACGTAAGGTTTAGATTTAGGCTAAGGGTAAGTGTAGCAGAAAGGGTAAGCTTTATGGTAAGGTTTGAGGTTTAGGCTTAGGTTAAGGGTAAGGGTAAGAGTAAGGTTTAGGTTTAGGAAAAGGGTAAGTGTAGCAGAAAGGTTAAGGGTGAGGGTAAGTGTTAGGGTAAGGGTCAGGTTAAGGGTAAGGGTAATGGTATGAATAAGGGTAAGGGTAAGGGAAATGGTACAGGTCAGGGTAAGGGTTAGAGTAAGGGTTTGAGTAAGGGTAAGGGTAAGGGTTAGGATAAGTGTAAGGGTGCAAGCAAGGATTAGGGCAAGAGTAAGTGTAAGGGTAATAGAAAGGGTTAGGGTAAGTTTAAGGGTAAGGGAAAGTGTTAGGATATGTTTTAGGGGAAGCAGAAGGGTAAGGGTTAGGTTAAGTGTAAGGGGAAGGGGAAGGTAAGGGGAAGGGTTGGAGTAAGGTATAGGGTAAGGGTAAGGTTATGGTTAAAGGAAAGAGTAAGGGTAAGGAAAAAGTAAAGGTAAGGATTTGGGTAATGGTAAGGGTGAGAAGGGTTAGGGTAAGGGTTACGGTAAGGGTTAGGTAACGCAGTGTACAACCTGGGACGTCACACGCAGAGCTGCCTCTGGCAAGGTGAGTGAGGAACAGATGTAGCAGTTGTTGTGTTGTAGGTCTCACTGTTCCTCTAGGCATCCCCTCTTTGTCTTTTAGAGGTGTTGTAACTGTTTGAAGAGGGTAGATTGAAGCATCTGCCTCGGGGGCTGGTAAGCGGCAGAGGTAAGGGAGCAGATGAGAGTAACTTACCTAGTTGTGCTGTGTCTTTGGATGCTGCATCGGCCTATGTGTTTCTTTTTCTTTCACAGGTGTCTCGCACAGGCTCAAAGGAGCAAACTGCACTCTGAAGAGCTGTGTAAGAAGAGGGGCTGGTCATGAGCTGGGTTGGAGCAGAACGACCAAGTAGCACAAGGTGACTATGAAAGGTGTCCGTCTTGCTTTGCAGGTGCCGTGGCAGGCTCTCCACAGAAGTGGATAAGGATATGAGATAAGGCCAGAGAGCGACAAGGAGCGGCACGTGCAGGGATGGTTTTGAAGTGCTGCGGTGGCTTACTCTTCTGTTCATCAGGTGCCACAGGCAAGGTGGGTTGTAACATCAGTCGTTATATTTGCATGAAAGCAGTTCACTTGAATGCCACAGTGCATCTGAGTAGGGTGTTCTAGCAGAACAAGCTTGTCTGGCACAGCGGTGCCTGATGGCAGTGTGTTTCCTCAGGTGAAGAGGTGCCTGAAGCCCCATCCTATCTAGCCTTGCTTCAAAGATCGAAGCCGAAATTCCTTTAAGTGTTATATTCTTTATTGCAGCGCTGGATGCACGGGGGATCTCTCCACCTATCGTGCATACCCAAAGCAGAAAGCAGTCTTGAATTTATACAATCAATCTATCAATATTCTACAAGCACCTATACATATGCATTACCTATCCCCGCCTTCCCTCGCTTCTCATGCTAATTAGCCTTTTGGCACCTTGCTCCTGCATAGAGCCTTCCAAGAATTGTGGGCAGGGGTCTTTGGGACGTGGGCAGGGGTCTTTGGGAGGAAGACCCCGAGTCTTCCTCACAGTGTACTTTTCACCTTTGGTCAGGAATCTGCTGAATTGGCATGTTTCTTAATTGCAAGAGCTGGTTGTTGCCAATTCTCCCGTTTGTTGTATCTTTATAATGAATTCCAATGTCCAGTTTCGAGAGTTATAGTCCTTACATTCGTTTCTCTGTCCGCCTGCCGCTTCCTTATCATGAGTTCCAGTGTCTTGTTTCGAGATATACAGTCCTTGTCTGGGGATTGTCCTTGCCTCCCCAATACCTCCTTAATCAATCCCCCCTTTTCTTTTCCCATGCAAATTCTTTTGCATCAGATACTTTCTTTATTTACAGTAACACAACAAAGCAGGCATCTAAACAACATGCACACAAATATTCCTAACACTACTAATACGATTAGAGCAATGAATACTTGTTTCAACCATTGGAAATTGGGCAACCAGGAGGTTAACTTAGTCCATAGTTCACTAAAACTCCATGAAAGATCATCTTTACCGATCTCATGTAGGATCCTGGTCTGCTTCCATATTTCTTCCAGGTCGGTAGAGATCCTTCCACTCTGATCTACATACATACAACAACTTGTGTTTATTACTGTACAGACTCCCCCTTGAGTGGCCAGTAACAAGTCTAGGGCCATCCGATTTTGGAATACTACCTGTGATAAACTAGGTATCTCTTCTTGTTGAGCCTTTATAGCATCCAGAATTTTGTTTTCTAACTTCTCTATAATTGCAGAAATATTAACTATTGCCTTTTCCAATTCACTCACTCCTAACCATGGGATAAACCATCGCACAAAACTATGAAAAGGGGTGTGTCTCTCTATCAATGGATTGTTAATTTTTCGTCTGATTCTCCGCATATGAGTTCTCAAGTAACCTCGAGGCACTACATCATGTACTGTCATATTGGGGACTACCGCTCCAAGAGTGCAAGTTCCCTTCCAATTCTCAGGCAAGACCTTACGGGCTGTATCATTGCATAGCCAATACCACCCTTTTCCTTCTGGAACCGTCCAGCTGGTTGAATTTGCCCAGCCGCTAGTCGTACTAATATCAATTGTTCAATTACAAGATGTCTGATTTCCCACATAAGTAGTATCCGTATTTATACAATGCTGTTTTCCTATACCCTTAGGCAGGTTACACCTTTGTACACACACATAATAGGATTCTAACGGCAAGAAGCTACTCACTTCTAGTTCCAAAACTGCTTAATATTTTCGACCCCAAGATGTGTTTTCCCACAAATTAGTCCAAGATAAGTTTGCAGGCAAGGGAATCCCAATTAATAATTAATTAATAAATAATTAATACACCCTTATTCCCATGCTGTGGCAGATGGGTGCATACCCAACAATTCGTCTTATTAGTTACTTGAGAAATTGTCTGTATTAAGGTCAGGTGTAAGTTCTCATCCCAAGTTGCCCACCCCAAATCCGAGAACCGCACCCCTGCAATCATTAGGATCTGGAAAACCGTAATTTTGTTGGTCCAATTGGAGTGGTGGTCCATATCCTCGCCGGGGCCTTCTTCACCCTTGAATTGTGGATCCAAGCTGCTTGCTTCTTAATCTTAATGGCGGTGTGTGTTGTCAGTAATACTTGGTATGCTCCCATCCACTTTCCTTCCATTTTTCCTGCACGGGTTGTCCTGAAAAAGTCTTTATATATATATAATCCCCGGGCTTAAAGGGGTGGATTGGTTGATCCAACCCTCTAGCCCTGGTCCCTAAAACAAATGTATGTACTTTATTTAATTGTTTCTGAAGTTCAGTTATATAAGCATATAAATATTCTGATCCTAACTGCGTTAGGTCCTCTCCACTAAATAGAAATGGCTATGGCCTTCCATATAAGATTTTGAAGGGACTCAAATTTCCTTTTATTCTAGGTTTAACTCTAATTCCAAGTAATGCTAAAGGGAGGGATTGAGGCCATGACAAATTAGCTTCTTATCCAATTTTAGCTATTTATTGTTTAATTAAATGGTTCATTTTTTCTACCTGTCCACTTGCCTGTGGTCTATAAGGAGTATGCAGTTGCCAATCTATCTTTAGAATCTTACTTATCTGGTCTACCACTTGTGCACAAAAATGTGAAACTCTATCAGAAGACATTGCTACTAGAATCCCAAAGCATGGTATTATTTCATTTAACAAGACTTTAACCACTTCTCTTGCTTTGTTTGTTCGACAGGGAAAGGCTTCAGGCCTTCCTGAAAACGTGTCAGTCAGAACCAGTAAATAATGATACCCCCCTTTTCTAGGGAGTTCTGAAAAATCAATTTGCCACTGTTGCCCCGAATAATTTCCTTTACCGATTATTCCAAATTTTATTCTATTCTTGGTATTGGGGTTATTGTGTAAGCAAATGCTACATTGTTGAGTTACTTGTTTTATCATATCGTCCCACTAATGTCTGACTCGGGCTCTTATGCAGTGTGCCAGCTCCCCAGTGCGTTTTATTGTGTTCTGTAAGAACTATGGGCCATGTCAAACTAGAGGGTATTACTATGTGGTTATCTTTTAAATATACTCATCCATCTGGTTTCATTTTACCTTTCAAATCTTCAATTAATTTTAAGTCTTCTTTTGTATAATTTGGATATAGTTTGGATTTTACCGTCTGGTATCAAAGACAATGCCTTCACCTCAGTTATTTCAGCTGCCTGCTTAGCCTCTGCCAATCGATTTTCCAGTTTCAAAATCGGTGTTCCCCTTTTGGTGTCCCTGACAATGCATGACAGCTACCTTTTCTGGTTGTTTTACAGCCTCTAACAATTTTAAAATTTCTTCAGCATACTTTGTGTTTTCACTGAGCGGTCAGCAATCCATGTTCTTTCCAAATTGCTCCATGAGCATGTACCACGCCGAATGTATATTTAGAATCTGTCCAAATATTTACCCTTTTTCCCGCTGCCAGTTCCAATGCTCTCATGAGAGCAACTATCTCCGCCTTTTGAGCTGATGTTCCAGGGGGTAAAGGCTTAGACTCGATTACCTGCTGAGTAGTTGTTATAGCATATCCAGCTTTACGTTGTCTTTGCGTAACAAAACTGCTCCCATCCGTGAACCAAGTTTCTTCCGCGTCTTCCATGGGCTCCTCCTTAAGGTCTGGTCGGCTGGAATACACAGTCTCTAGAGTTTCTAAACAATCGTGAATCACAGCTTGTGCCGGAGCATCACTAAGAAAAGAGGCTAGATTCACAATATGAATTATCACAATTTCCACGTCGTCCTGTTCTACCAATATTGCTTGATATTTCAAAATCATCAATTCTTGTTTAAGTTGTTTAAAGACTTTTTGTGCTTCTCCAGTCCAGACTAACTTTGACTGGTTAATCTTTATCAATTCACATAGAGGCTTTACCAATAGTCCATAATTATAAATCCAAAGGCGACACCAACCTGTCATTCCTAAAAAGCTTTGTAGCTCCTTTACCATTTGAGGTTCTGGAGTCCGGCAAATGACTTCCTTATGTTCAGTTCCTAGTTCTCGTTGTCCTTCCGAAATGTCAAATCCCAGATAGGTCACACTTTGTTGAGCCAGCTGGACTTTCTGTCAAGAGACTTGATATCCATTTAAACCCAGAAAATTAAGACGACTTATAGTCCATTGAATACAACTCCCTTTAGTCTCGGTAGCTATTAAGAGATCATCTACATATTGTAACAAAGCACCTTCAGTGTCCGGAGGTATCCATGTTTCAAGTTCCCTTGCTAATTGGTTTCCAAAAATAGTGGGGCTATTCTTGAATCTTTGAGGTAGTAATGTCCACGTAAGCTGCGTCTTTCTGCCTGAATCGGGATTTTCCCATTCAAAGGCGAATAGGTTTTTGCTTTCTGTGGCTAAGCCTAGGCAGAAGAAGGCATCTTTTAAATCCAGTACGGTAAACCAGACTTGACTATTCTTTAATTTAGTCAGCAAAGTATAAGGGTTTGCCACTACTGGATGTATATCTGTGGAGGAATGGTTAAGCGAAGTAGGCCATGTGAACATTGCACAGCTAGGAGGCCGCAAGTTAACAAAGTATCGAACACAGCTCAAATGAGCCTGAGAAAGTACGTAAATAAGCCTGAGAAAATACGTGAATGTGGCCTGGGAAGGAATGTAAGTTCTGGGAGGTTTTAGGGAGGTTTCAGGGAGGTTTCAGGTACAAGAACATGATATCTGTTGGTATGCTGGGAAAGTACTAACTGTGTTACTTTGGTGGGAAACTAGCTGATAGAATAGAGAAATGCACTAACCAATCATGAGCTTAGCTTTTGCAATATGTATGAGCTAATTATATTGAATTAGATAAAAGACGACTGAGCTATCCAATAAATCGAAGTTCACTGATCACTCATATTGAGCGTCTGTGTCTTCCTTCCGTCGACAACAAATGTCCTCGCAACAAATGGCGCCCGAACAGGGACCTGCAATACAGGAACAGGGACTTCGCTGGAGTTGAACCTGCGCTGGAATTGTACCTGCGAGCCACGGTTGGACGGAATACAAGGACCGGTCCTGCAACGCAGCTCAGGAGGTGAAAAGGATTACAAATTGCTGAATCCCCGTACCCGAGGCCTGAAAGGTGAATGGAAAAGAAACCTGGAATACCCACACCTGCACCCGCAGCTCGGAAAGGGAGTCCTCGCACCCGGGATGAGCCTATAGAGGGTCCCGCCGGAAAGCGTCGCCGAGGTCTTTGCAAAGGCTGCAACGGTACCGACGTATATAAAGGTATGGAGAGACAAGCGGCGTATGATTTGCTCAAATGCTTTTTAGAAAAGCGGGGCACACAGGATATATGTTGTAAAAAGGAATTACCAAAGTTATTAGCTTATGGGGTAGTTAAGGGTTGTTTTTTAGATCCTGATACTGTGTTTGAACAAGCAGAGTGGAGGAAGTTTGGGGATAAATTATTTGATGAAGTAATTAGTGATAATAAAATAGCAAAGAAATTGATGAAGCCATGGAGGGCGGTAACTAATGCATTAGCAACACATCAAGCTGAACAAAAAATAGCTGCTGCTGCAACAGAACGATTAGGATCATCCAGTCAGAAGGGGGGGGCTTCTGCTTCTTCCTCTACTCAGCAAAGAGCTGAGGAACAAGCTTACCCCTCTCCACCATCATATAGAACAATTACAATTCCAAAAGGGACTTCGGTACCCATATCAGGGGAAGAAGAACCCTCACAGTCACAGCCACCGACAGCCCCGCCTGCACCCTCGCCCGTACAATCAGAGAACAGAGAAAGGGTGGGTGAGGAGTCAGGTACAAATTCATTTTCAACAAGTCCATTTAGAATCAATGTACAGGACAGGGAGGAGACATGGAAAAAAATAGCGCATGAAGCAATGAAGGAAGGGAATCTTGAAATAGCAGCACAAATAACAACAGCCTATCCGGTGGTGTATTCACCTCCAGATGCACAGGGAAATGTACAGGTTCAGTTGACTAATTTAGATTGGAAATTATTAACACAATTACGATCTACAGTAAATGAGTCTGGATTAAAGGGAGAACCTACTCGTCAAATGTTAGACTATATTTGGGGGACAAATATTCTGCTCCCAGGAGATATTCGTAGCATAATGAAACTAATCTTGACACAGCATCAACAACTTTTGTTTAATGCATATTGGCACGGTATCTGTCAAGAAGAGGTAGCGATAATACGCGCGCCTGGGGATCCCTTGTATGGTGTTACATTAGACGAATTACTGGGTGTGGGACCATATTTTAGAACAGAGGCGCAGGCACTCTTGGGACCAGACAAAGCTAAGGTATCAATGAATCTAGCCAGAAGAGCATTAGAACAAATTAGAGAGCCGGGGGGAATGCCGTCCTACATGGGAATTAAACAGGGCAGAGAGGAACCATTCGGGTTGTTTATCGATCGGGTAGCAAATGCGATACAAGCAGCGGGAGTTCCTGATTATCTTAAAGGCACTATATTAAAGCAATGTGCACTCCAAAATTGTAACCCTTCAACTCGTAGTATATTAGCTACGTTACCGAGTACTTGGACAATAGAGGAAGGATTGGAAAGAATGTCTCAGGTACCTGTAGGTCCACAGACTATGTTAGTAGAAGCAGTAAAACAATTAGGTGATAACATGAAAGAACAGTCAAAAGTGTTTGCAGCCCTTGCTCCTTTGCAAACCCCCGGTGGACGTCCTATTAGCCGAGTATCGACACCGCAATATCGTTGTTTTCGATGTGGTGTTGCGGGACACATTAGACGGAATTGCAAAATAGAATCTGTGTGGTGCCAAAATTGTCAAACAAATACTCACAGCACTTCAGCATGCCGCCGAAATGCGTCGGGAAACGGCCGGAGCAGCGGGAGGAGCCGCCCCGCGACGACACAAAAAGTGGCTTTTACGACAACGGCAGCGACGGCAACAGCACCAGCACCAACTGCGACGAATCCTTTTTTCTCCGACCAGCCACCAGAGGGAGCCTCGGCCTGGATTTGGCAACCGCAGTCGATGTGACTTTATTGGATTCGAGACCCACCAGGGTAAAAACAAGACTTATTGGACCAGTTGTTGTTAATAAGGAACCTGTGGGAGCTTTGTTAATAGGGAGATCGTCTGCCACCATGAATGGATTACAAATATTAACTGGACTTATTGACAAGGATTACTTTGGGGAAATACAAATTATGGTTTCTGCAATGTTTCCTCCAATTCATGTGCCGAAAGGCACAAAAATGGCACAGTTAATTCCTTTGCCTCATCTTGCTGAATCATTAGCATCGGAATCTGCAAAGGATCGAGGACTGGGAGCATTTGGCTCCACGG
The DNA here is from genome assembly GCF_964211825.1 of Aythya ferina. Classification (NCBI taxonomy): domain Eukaryota; kingdom Metazoa; phylum Chordata; class Aves; order Anseriformes; family Anatidae; genus Aythya; species Aythya ferina. The sequence continues at coordinate 265,824 of NW_028181418.1, forward strand.
GAAAAGTGGCTTTATTGACACTTGGTATGCGACACAGACCACGACAAAATGTCACTGTGTGTTTAAAGGATGAGAAAATACAGATTGAGGCATTGTTGGACACTGGTGCTGATGTATCTATAATCAGCACAAAGGATTGGCCCTCACATTGGCCTACATTTGAGTCTAATGCTACAGTTTCGGGAGTAGGAGGTGTGACTCTTGCTCGTCGGTCACCAGTGCTACAATGGACAATAGGTGATAAGGTGGTACAATGCAGTGTCTCCATCTTATCACTACCTGAAGGAGTACAAGCGCTGGTGGGGCGAGATATCCTTGCCCAAATGGGAGCAGTTCTCACGACAGATCATCAAAATTTTTAGGTGTGGCCATTGCTTGGACTTTCCCGATCCCACTTAAATGGAAAACTGATGAACCTGTATGGGTTGAGCAGTGGCCACTGAAACGGGAAAGTCTTTTACATGCTCATAAATTAGTACAGGAACAGTATCAACAAGGGCATTTGAGACTGTCAACAAGCCCTTGGAATACTCCGATTTTTGTGATTCCCAAAAAATCAGGGAAATACCGTTTGCTACATGACTTACGAGCAGTTAATAACCAGATGTGTGCTATGGGAGCACTGCAACCTGGATTACCTAATCCTGCTATGATACCAGAAGGGTGGAAATTACTAATTGTGGATCTCAAAGACTGCTTTTTTACAATTGCATTACATGACAATGATAAACAGAGGTTTGCTTTTACACTTCCTGCTATAAATCGTGAAGGACCATATCAGAGATTTGAATGGACTGTGTTACCTCAGGGCATGCGTAATTCACCTACCTTATGTCAGCTCTATGTTGATGCAGCACTTCAACCAATTCGCCGCACATGGCCAAAAACGATTATTTACCATTACATGGACGATATTTTGCTAGCTCAGGAGGAGATATTTTCCTTACAACAGAAAAATGCCCTGGCAGTTGCTCTTAAACAAATGGGACTGGTAATTGCACCAGAAAAAATTCAGGAGACAAGCCCTTGGAAGTACTTAGGGTGGAAAATCACAGATTCTACTATTCCGCCTCAGAAACTTACTATCCAATCGAACATCACAACTCTCAATGATGCTCAAAAACTGCTGGGAGATTTACAGTGGATTAGGCCAGTGGTCGGAATTCCAAATGAACTGTTGAATTCCCTTCGACCTTTATTAAAAGGAACTGATCCTGCCGCAAAGGTGACATTATCAGAACAACAATCGGAAATATTACAACAAATTGCATCACTGATCACAACGCGTGTCACACATCGACGCATACCTGACAGGCCACTGGATTTTACTGTTTTGTGTGGTCCACAACACTTGATGGGTGCTATCACACAGCAAAAAATAAAAACGGGGGAAAAGGAAATGGAAACTGTGGTATTGGAGTGGATAGCTCCCCCATTGCAACCCCGAAGAACAATTCAAGAAAAAATTGACACGCTGTCAGAATTAATAAAGAAAGGAAGAAATCGGATACTACAAATAGACGGAGTTCCACCAAGTACAATCTGGGTACCAATAAAGCCAGGTGACTTGGAATGGTACATACAGAATTCTGAAAAACTACAAGCTGCATTATTACAGGATGGCGCCACAATAGTGGCAAAGACATTACAATCAACTATATTGTCATGGATGGAAAACCAAGCATGGATAACCCAGCCCAAGCGGTCGGATTCTCCGTTAGCAGATGCAGTAACTGTTTTCACGGACGCTGGAAAGCGCTCCAAGTCTGCTGCAATAACATGGAAAGACGAACAAGGCTGGCAACACCAAATTTTAAAGGGCCAGGACAACGATTCATTACAGACATTAGAGCTCTATGCGGTTGTATGGGCATTTATAAAATGGAAAGATGCCCCTTTAAATGTAGTATCTGATTCTCTGTATGTAGTAGGTATAGCTAATCGTATAGAGGACTCTGCTTTAAGAGATGTAAAAAATGAACGCCTTGCAGAATTATTAACTAGCTTACAGCTTGCTATAGCGCAGAGAAGCAAATCCTATGCGGTGATACATATACGAAGTCACCAATGGGTGGAGGGACTGGGAGAAGGCAATGCTCGGGCGGATAAATTAGTTGCCGCTCCAGCCACTGAAGCGCCATTATCTCCCTTCTGTAGAGCTAGGGAGGCTCATGCTATTTTTCACCAGAATGCTAAGGGACTTGCGCGGGCTTACAAACTGTCTAGAGCTGATGCACAAGCGATAGTAAAAGCTTGTCCAATATGTAGTAATTATAATTCAGGGGTGGGACTCGGAGTCGGGACAAACCCCAGAGGGCTTAAAGCCAATGAAGTGTGGCAAATGGATGTTACTCATGTTCCAGCATTTGGACGATTGAAATATCTGCATGTAACAATAGACACTTATAGTCACATGATCTGGGCTACACCGCAGCCTGGAGAAAAAGTTCGGGATGTACGACGTCATCTTGCCAGTTGTTTTGCAGTAATGGGAGTACCACAGACTATAAAGACTGATAATGGTCCAGCCTATGTTAGTGGGCCATTCAAGCGATTCATGGAACTATGGGACATTAAACATATTACTGGTATTCCACATTCACCAACTGGTCAGGCTATTGTGGAAAGGGCTAATGGAACAGTTAAACAATATTTAGAAAGGTTTAAAGACATTATTGATGTTAGAGAAAGGGTAGACAAGACTCTATTTGTTCTGAATCATTTGTGTGTTTTTGGGGAACATGACGAACCACCTGTAGCACGTCATTATACCAAATCTGAAAATGATAACAAATGTGCTATGAGAGTATTGTACAGAGATATGAAAACAGGGCAATGGTTAGGGCCTGCTGATGTGATTTATGTGGGACGAGGTTATGTATGTGTCTCTTCCCCTACAGGTCCGACCTGGGTGCCTAGTCGGTGTGTAAAGCCAGCCATCGAAGAAAGAAGAGGATGACAACGATCATGGCTGAAGTAACAGAACAAGGGACTTTGATTATGCTATCAGTTATAATAATGGCTGGACATGGTAATGCTATCTTAGGGAAGATTGACCCTCAGCAGAATATGTGGGTCACCTGGGCTAATGAAACCAGACAGAGTTCATTTTGTCTGTTTCTTGCTTCTGCATCTGATCCTTTTAGAACATGCTTGTTTGGGGTTCCAATAGGGGATCCAAAGGAACTGAGTGAAATGTTAGCACCATACTCTGCCAGTGTTACTTTACTTAGTAGATCCCTTTCTGCTAATGTCTCGGATGGAGTAGTTGCTGCCCTGCAAGCTCTTAATAACTCATTGCCATGGGACCCTCAAGAACTGGATCTCCTGGGGTCTGTGGTAGTAGGGAATAGCAGTAGTAACTGGACACAAACATGCTTTGTACTCCATGAAGGGAAACAAAATAAAACGCACTGGACCAACATAACATCGAGGACCCTTGGATTTGAGGCCAATGGACATTACTGTGGATGGAACAACACCGGGAATATTAGTGTACCATTTGGGGCGTATGGAATAGGTGATACCAATTCAATCTGGTTTCAAAGTCAGGCCAAAGCTTTGCCACCTGGTATGTTTTTAATCTGTGGGGACCGTGCATGGCAAGGGATACCAGCTAGTGCTTTTGGGGGTCCGTGTTACCTAGGATGACTCACACTTTTCGTTCCAGATTTGCACTCGTGGAAGAACTCGACAGGGAGCAGAAGAATTAAACGAGATCTAAATACTTTGGGTTCTGACTGTAATGATGGTGTAGAACTGTGGGGTCCAGCAGAAAGATTCTTTGCTTCTTTAGTGCCTGGTGTGGGAACTGCACATGCTTTGACTAACATTAATAAGCTTGCTTGTTGGGCTGTTAAACAATCAAATGTAACAACACAAGTTCTTTCTGAAATGTCGCAAGATATGGAGAGCATAAGACATGCTGTGTTACAAAATAGGGCCGCTATTGATTTCTTGTTATTAGCTCAAGGACATGGGTGTGAAGATGTAGAAGGAATGTGTTGCTTTAATCTCTCTGATCATGGGCAATCAATTCACAATCAATTGAAATGGTTAATGGATCATACACAAAAAATTACGATACAGAATAATTGGTTTGATGATTGGCTTAAATCTGTCTTTGGAAATGTAGGGGGATGGGTTTTTAACTTAATCAAAGAGGGACTTCGCCTTTTGCTTATAATTGTATTGATTATAATTGCTGCACGGGTAGTCTTTAGCTGCTTATCTAGGAAACTAGAACAACTCACAGAGAAGGTGTTTGTAGCCCAAAATAAAAACGGGGGAATTGTGGAGGAATGGTTAAGCGAAGTAGGCCATGTGAACATTGCACAGCTAGGAGGCCGCAAGTTAACAAAGTATCGAACACAGCTCAAATGAGCCTGAGAAAGTACGTAAATAAGCCTGAGAAAATACGTGAATGCGGCCTGGGAAGGAATGTAAGTTCTGGGAGGTTTTAGGGAGGTTTCAGGGAGGTTTCAGGTACAAGAACATGATATCTGTTGGTATGCTGGGAAAGTACTAACTGTGTTACTTTGGTGGGAAACTAGCTGATAGAATAGAGAAATGCACTAACCAATCATGAGCTTAGCTTTTGCAATATGTATGAGCTAATTATATTGAATTAGATAAAAGACGACTGAGCTATCCAATAAATCGAAGTTCACTGATCACTCATATTGAGCGTCTGTGTCTTCCTTCCGTCGACAACAAATGTCCTCGCAACATATATCCTCAGTGATTTTATTTATGGCCCTCAAATCCTGAACTAGCCTATAGCTTTTTCATCTGCCTTTTTAATTGGCAATATGGGTGCATTGTATTCTGATTCGCATTCAATCAATAATCCATACTGTAAAAATTTATCAATTATCTCTTTAATTCCTTTCCTATCTTCTATCCTCAAAGGATATTACTTAACCTTAACGGGTTTCTGTCCTGGCTTTAATTTAATAATCATTAAGGTCACATTTTTAGCTCTTCCAGGGACTTCAGTAGCCCAAACTCCTGGACATACTTGATCTGTGATCTCTAAAGGTATTTCACTTTTAGGGTCAGTTTGTATTAGTGCCAAGCTTAACACATTTATTAGTTGTTCTTCTCCTGTTCTTAATTCCATTTTCCCCTTTTCAAAGACAATTTCTGCTCCTACTTGCTCTAATAAATCTCTACCTAAGAGTGCCCATGAGGAGCTAGGCATAGATAAAAATCTGTGTATGCCCCATTGTTTCCCTAACTTGTACTTCAAAGGTTCACAAAAATAAGCCTTTTTGGTTACACCTTGTCCTGGTTTCAGTTAGAACAGAGTTAATTTTCTTCCTAGTAGCTGGGAGAATGCTATGTTTTGGCTTAGGATGAGAAGAGTGCTGATAACACCCCGATGTTTCAATTGTTGCAGAGCAATGCTTATACCAAGCCAAGGACATCCCAGCTTCTTGCTCTGTCCTGCCAACAGGCAGGCTGGGGGTGCAGTAAGAGCTGGGAGGGGACAGACACAGGACAGGTGACCCAAACTAGCCAAAGGGGTATTCCATAGCATCTGACGTCAGGCTAAACAATACATAGGGGTGGCTAGCCAGGGGGAGGGGGCCGGACTGCTCGGGGTTAGGCTGGGCATCGGTCAGCGGGTGGTGAGCAATTGCATTGTGCATCACTTGTTTGTACACATTATTAGTAGTGGTACTATTATCATCATTGTATTATTATTATTATTATTATTATTATTATTATTATTATTATTATTATTATTATTATTTTGTCTTATTAAACTGTCTTTATCTCAACTCACGGGCTTCACTTTCCATTTCTCTCCCCCGTCCCAGAGAGGGAGGGGGAGGGGGAGCGAACAGCTGCGTGGTGTTTAGCTGCCGGCCGGGTTAAACCACGACACACCTTTTACCCTAACATAATAATTCTGTGAAAGCATTAATGCTTGATTTAGAACTGAATACGTTGCCCCATAGCAATAAGAAATTTCACTTCCATTCCTCCCCTAGCTTCATTATAACCAGTGGAGGATCCGCTAGGGTAGATTCCCCAGGTCCCCGTTATTCCTGTTGAAATCAGGGGTTGATTACCCTAGGAAAAGGCTAGTCAATTTGTCCTCCAAAGCCAGGTCCAAACCGTTTTGTTTTATTTATTTATTTATTTATTTATTTATTTATTTATTTATTTTCATTACATTTCAGAGTTGGTCCAAAAATTCCATAGGGCTTTCTTTTAGACCTTGTTGGAAGCATATTCTCAATTCCCAATTCATCCAGGTTTTAGTATTTACTTAACCGTTCATGATTTTCAGGATGATTCGGGTCTTAGTGGGGGTCGGTCAGGGGAATGCAATTGTCCACAGTTCCCTGAACGGTCCCATCAGCAATCTGAGCTCGCACATGAACTCAGGTTGTTTTAAGAGTGTACCTCTTTTCTGTTTCTGTGACAACTCTCTCGGACCGATCATGGTCCCTTTGCCCTAAAGGGCTAACACCCATGATTTTAAGATCTCTGCCTCGGGCAGAGGCAGAACTATTAACATTCCTACATCCTCTTTCCCTGCTCATTCAACTTCAAACACCTTTAACACTTTCAACAACCCTTTTAACACTTCCTTTATCTTTCTCCAGCCTGTACTTCTCTAATGCCAACATCAAAGGTTCAGTCAGGGGCCAACTTAATTCCCTACCTTTTCCCACCAAGATGCTGAAACATCAGTATACAATATTTCATCCTGTTCTGCTTCTCAAAAAACAACATTAACTGTAGCAAAATATTATAGTTTAAAGTTCCATTTAGGGGCCACTTTTCTCCACATTCCAGCTTATAAAGCGGCCACCACTGATTACGATATTTTATCAATGTTTTCCTGTTCACACTTCCACCGGCAGATCCTCCAATATCCTTCCAGTGACTTAAAACACATCCTAACACACTTTTCTTTAAAATTTCACTGCTTGTTTGCCCCCCCAGTTTCCAGTTTACACTTTCAGAATACACACGTTACTTACAAAAGCGTATCACAAAACGTATCACTCACAAAAATACGGGCATGCAATATCTTTCAGTAGCGATGCCACAAAACTACTATTACCAGCAATATTGCCAAAATCGCAGTAACAATAACCAGAGTTAAATACCATACTCCATGAGTCAGAAAACCGAAATAGACAACACAATTCCAGATGGACCTTAAAGCGAGCTCCTTCCTTAAGGTCCCCAAACATGTACTTATGGTGCTAACCACAAAGTATATACCAAACACTGCCTCGCAGAAGATCACCTTCTGACTTACAGACAGTTCCAGATGACCGGTCTACCAGAAAACCAAACCAGAATAAAGAATATACTCACTTACAATGATGGGGTCCTTGTCTGCCTCCGCAGTGATCCGGTGAGTCGAGGAGTCCCTCCGGGAAATCCCGGGGGTACCCTAGGGAGTCCTGTTCCCAGCAGGTCCTGCAGTCCGGCAGAGAGGTTGTCCCATCTGGGTCGCCAAATTGATTCAAAGATCGAAGCCGAAATTCCTTTAAGTGGTATATTCTTTATTGCAGCGCTGGATGCACGGGGGATCTCTCCACCTATCGTGCATACCCAAAGCAGAAAGCAGTCTTGAATTTATACAATCAATCTATCAATATTCTACAAGCACCTATACATATGCATTACCTATCCCCGCCTTCCCTCGCTTCTCATGCTAATTAGCCTTTTGGCACCTTGCGCCTGCGCAGAGCCTTCCAAGAATTGTGGGCAGGGGTCTTTGGGACGTGGGCAGGGGTCTTTGGGAGGAAGACCCCGAGTCTTCCTCACAGTGTACTTTTCACCTTTGGTCAGGAATCTGCTGAATTGGCATGTTTCTTAATTGCAAGAGCTGGTTGTTGCCAATTCTCCCGTTTGTTGTATCTTTATAATGAATTCCAATGTCCAGTTTCAAGAGTTATAGTCCTTACATTCGTTTCTCTGTCCGCCTGCCGCTTCCTTATCATGAGTTCCAGTGTCTTGTTTCGAGATATACAGTCCTTGTCTGGGGATTGTCCTTGCCTCCCCAATACCTCCTTAATCAGCTTGCACACAATTATCTGAGAATGAAAGCTGCTTTCCAGTAATTCAGAAAGCCAAGTTACGTCTCAGCCTTGAGCATCTCGGGCTTTTGGGCCTGTCTGTAACATTTGGCACCAGCACTAATACTTTTTTTGGCATATGTTTAGCGTTTGGGGCCTGTGTCTGGGATTTGGGCCCTGTCTCGAACCACTGGGGCTTTGTCCTGGGTTTTGGAGCCTGCCTCTAGAGTTCAGGGCCTGTGATTAGGCTTTTGGGGTCTGTGTCTGGGGGCCGGTATCTGGGGGCAAGGGGGGAGCTGCTTGTAGACCCTAGGGGCCAGCATTGAGGGGGTTGGGAGCTGACTCTACACCTTTGGGGCCTCCCTCGGGGGGGGGGGGGGGAGGGTTGGGAGCTGCTTGTATAGGGTAGGGGGCCTGCCTGGCAGGGGTTGGGAGCTGCTTGTAGAATTTGGGTCGCTGTGTCTGGGGGGGCGGTTGGGGCCTGTGTCTCAGGGGTGTTGGGAACTGGTTGTACACCTTTGGGTCCTGTCTCTGGGGGGGGAGCTACTTGTACCCTTACCATAAGCCGTACTCTAACACATACTTCTACCAGTACCCTTACCCTTACCGTAACCCTTACCTTTACCCTTACTCTTACCCTTACCAAAGCATTACCCTTACCCTTAACGTAAGCCTAAACCTTAACCTTATCCTTACACTTACACTTACCGTAACCCTTACCCTTTCTGCTACACTTACCCTTAGCCTAAATCTAAACCTTACACTTACCCTAACCCTAACACTTACCCTTACCATTACCCATATACTTACTCTTACCCTAACCCTAAATCTTACCCAAACACTTACCCTGACCCTTACATTAACCCTAAACCGTACCCTAAAACTTACACTTACTCTTAACCTTAACCTTACGCTTAACCTTAACCTACTACTTACCCTTTCTTATCCGTCACCATACACCTAAAATTAACCCTAACCATTACCCTAACACTTACCCTTACCCTAACCCAAACCCTAACCCTAACTCTAAACCTTACCCTGACTTGTACACTTATCCTTATCCTTACACTTACCCTAACACTTACCCTTACACTTATCCTTATACATATAACTTACCCTTACCCTAAACCTTAACCTTAACCTAACTCTAACCCTAAACCTTACCTTAACCCTTACCCTGACCCTTACATTAACCCTTACCCTTACCCTAAAACTTACACTTACTCTTAACCTTAACCTTACCCTTAACCTTAACCTAATACTTACCCTTCCGTTTCCCTCACCCTAACCCTAAAATTAACCCTAACCATTACCCTAACACCTACCCTTACCCTAACCCTTACTCTAACCCTTACAATGACCCGTACCCTTACACATACACTTACACTTACTCTTACCCTAAACCTTACCCTTACCATAAGCCATATTCTAACAAATTCTACCCGTACCCTTACCCTTACCGTAATCCTTACCCTTTATGTTACCCTAAACCTTACCCTTACCCTAACACTTACCCTTATCGTAAACCTTACCCTTTCTGCTACATTTACCATTAGCCTAAATCTAAACCTTACACTTACCCTTACCTTAACCCAATACTTACCCTTACGTTTCCCTCACCCTAACCCTAAAATTAACCCTAACCATTATTCTAACACTTACCCTTACCCTAACCCTAACCCTTACTCTAACCCTTACCCTGACCCATACCCTTACACTCACCCTTACCCTTACATTACCCTAACTCTTACCCATACCATAACCCATACCCTAACACATATTTTTACCCTTAACCTTACCGTTACCCTTACGCTTACTCTATCCGTTACCCTTACGCTTACCCTTAACATAAACCTTACCATTAATCTTACCCTTACGCTAACCCTTACCCTTACCCTATCCCTTACACTTATCCTTATCCATACCCTTAACCTTACCCCAACCCTTACCCTTAAGCTGAACCTAACCCTAAACCTTACCCCAAACCTTTCCCTGAACCTTACATTAACCCTAACCCTTAACCTAAACCTTACACTTACTCTTAACCTTAACCTTACCCTTAACCTTAAGCTAGTACTTAACCTTACATTTTTCTCACCCTAATCCTAAAATTAACCCTAACCATTACCCTAACACTTAACCGTTACACTTACCCTTATTCTATCCGTTACTCTTACACTTTCCCTTAACATAAACCTTACCCTTTACCTTACCCTTACCATAAGCCATACATCAACACTTACATGTACACTTACGCTTACACTTATCCTAGTAATTACTCGTACAATTACCCTTAACCTAACCATAAACATTAAGGATAAGCTTAAGGGTCACCCTTAAGGTTAACGTTATCCTAACACTTACACTTAAGTTCATGGTAAGGGTTAGAGTAAGGGTAAGTGTTAGGGTAATGGTTAGGCTAATTTTAGGTTTAGAGTGAGGGAAACGGAAGGGTAAGTATTAGGTTAAGTTTAAGGATAAGGTTAAGAGTTATGGTAAGGGTTAGGTTTAATGTAAGGGTAAGGGTTTGGGAAATGTTTAGGATAAGGGTAAGAGAAGGGATAATGGTAAGGGTAAGGATGATGTTTAGTGTAAGGGTTAGATTTAGTTAAGGGTAAGGGTTAGTGTAAGTTTAAGGGTAAGGGTAAGTGTAAGGGTATGTGTAAAATTATGGGTAATTGTAAGGGTTAGAGTAAGGGTTAGGGTAAGGGTAAGTGTTAGGGTAATGGTTAGGGTTAATTTTAGGGTTAGGGTGAGGGAAACGTAAGAGTAAGTATTAGGTTACAACTAAGGTTAAGGTTAAGAGTAAGTTTAAGGTTTAGTGTAAGGATTAGGGTTAATGTAAGGGTCAAGGTAAGGGTTGGGGTAAAGGTTTAGGTAAAGGGTAAAAATATGTATATTGTAAGGGTGAGGGGTTAGGGTAATGGTTAGATTTTAGTTAGATTTAGGTAAGGGTGAGGGTTCGGGTAAGGTTTAGAGTTAGGCAAAGGGTAAGTGTAGCAGAAAGGGTAAGGTTTAGGATAAGGGTAAGTGTTAGGATAAGGGTAAGGTTTAGGGTTAGCTTAATAGTAAGGTTAAGGGTAATTGTACGAGTAATTGCTAGGGTAAGTGCAAGCGTAAGTGTACATGTAAGTGTTGTTGTATGGCTTATGGTAAGGGTAAGGTCAAGGGTAAGGTTTATGTTAAGGGTAAGCGTAAGGGTAAGGGATAGAGTAAGGGTAAGGGTAAGGTTAAGGGTAACGGTAAGGTTAAGGGTACAAATATGTGTTAGGGTATGGGTAAGAATTAGGGTAAGTATAAGGGCAAGGGTAAGGGTAAGGGTACAGGTCAGGGTAAGGGTTAGAGTAAGGGTTAGGGTTAGGGTAAGGTTAAATGTTAGGGTAATGGTTAGGGTTAGTTTTAGGGTTAAAGTCAGGAAAACGTATGCGTAAGTATTAGGTGAATGTTAAGGGTAAGGTTAAGGTTAAGAGTAAGTGTAAGGTTTAGGGTAAGGGTTAGGGTTAATGTAAGGGTCAGGGTAAGGGTTGGGGTAAGGTTTAGGGTAAGGGTTAGGTTAAGGATAAATGTTAGGGTAAGGGTAAGGTTAATGGTAACCGTAAGTGTAAAGGTAAGGGTTACGGTAAGGGTAAGAATAAGGGTATGGGTAATGGTAAGGGTGAGGGTTATGCTAAGGGTAAGTGTAAGGTTTAGATTTAGGCTAAGGGTAAGTGTAGCAGAAAGGGTAAGCTTTAAAGTAAGGTTTAAGGTTTAGGCTTAGGTTAAGGGTAAGGGTAAGGGTACGGGTCAGGGTAAGGGTTAGAGTAAGGGTTTGAGTATGGGTAAGGGTAAGGGTTAGGATAAGTGTAAGGGTGCAAGCAAGGATTAGGGCAAGAGTAAGTGTAAGGGTAATAGAAAGGGTTAGGGAAAGTGTAAGGGTAAGGGAATGTGTTAGGATATGTTTTAGGGGAAGCAGAAGGGTAAGGGTTAGGTTAAGTGTAAGGGGGAGGGGAAGGTAAGGGGAAGGGTTGGAGTAAGGTATAGGGTAAGGGTAAGGTTATGGTTAAAGGAAAGAGTAAGGGTAAGGAAAAAGTAAAGGTAAGGATTTGGGTAATGGTAAGGGTGAGAAGGTTTAGGGTAAGGGTTACGGTAAGGGTTAGGTAACGCAGTGTACAACCTGGGATGTCACGCGCAGAGCTGCCTCTGGCAAGGTGAGTGAGGAACAGATGTAGCAGTTGTTGTGTTGTAGGTCTCACTGTTCCTCTAAGCATCCCCTCTTTGTCTTTTAGAGGTGTTGTAACTGTTTGAAGAGGGTAGATTGAAGCATCTGCCTCGGGGGCTGGTAAGCGGCAGAGGTAAGGGAGCAGATGAGAGTAACTTACCTAGTTGTGCTGTGTCTTTGGATGCTGCATCGGCCTATGTGTTTCTTTTTCTTTCACAGGTGTCTCGCACAGGCTCAAAGGAGCAAACTGCACTCTGAAGAGCTGTGTAAGAAGAGGGGCTGGTCATGAGCTGGGTTGGAGCAGAACGACCAAGTAGCACAAGGTGACTATGAAAGGTGTCCGTCTTGCTTTGCAGGTGCCGTGGCAGGCTCTCCACAGAAGTGGATAAGGATATGAGATAAGGCCAGAGAGCGACAAGGAGCGGCACGTGCAGGGATGGTTTTGAAGTGCTGCGGTGGCTTACTCTTCTGTTCATCAGGTGCCACAGGCAAGGTGGGTTGTAACATCAGTCGTTATATTTGCATGAAAGCAGTTCACTTGAATGCCACAGTGCATCTGAGTAGGGTGTTCTAGCAGAACAAGCTTGTCTGGCACAGCGGTGCCTGATGGCAGTGTGTTTCCTCAGGTGAAGAGGTGCCTGAAGCCCCATCCTATCTAGCCTGCACACAATTATCTGAGAATGAAAGCTGCTTTCCAGTAATTCAGAAAGCCAAGTTACGTCTCAGCCTTGAGCATCTCGGGCTTTTGGGCCTGTCTGTAACATTTGGCACCAGCACTAATACTTTTTTTGGCATATGTTTAGCGTTTGGGGCCTGTGTCTGGGATTTGGGCCCTGTCTCGAACCACTGGGGCTTTGTCCTGGGTTTTGGAGCCTGCCTCTAGAGTTCAGGGCCTGTGATTAGGCTTTTGGGGTCTGTGTCTGGGGGCCGATATCTGGGGGCAAGGGGGGAGCTGCTTGTAGACCCTAGGGGCCGGCATTGAGGGGGTTGGGAGCTGACTCTACACCTTTGGGGCCTGCTTCTGGGGGCGGGGGGGGGTTGAGACCAGCATCTGGGGGAGGGGTGGGAGCTCTTTGTATTCCTTTGGAGCCTGTGTCAGGGGGCGGGGGGGGGGGGGGGGGGGGGAAGGGGAGGGTTGGTTGGGAGGTGCTTGTACACTGTTGGAGCCTGGGTTGAGGGAGGAGGTTTGGAGCTGCTTCTACACCTTTGGGCCTGGCATCGGGGGTAGGGGGTTGGGTGCTGGTTGTAGGGGCCTGTGTTTGGGGGGGGGGCTTGGGACCTGCGTCTGGGGGAGGGGTGGGAGCTGCTTGTACACCTTTGGGGCCTGCATGTGTGGGGGGTCAGGGCCTGTGTCTAGCGGGCTGGGAACTGCTTGTACAATGTAGGAATCTGTTTCTGCAGGGTAGCTGGGAGCTGTTTGTACAACTTTGGGGCCAGCATCTGGGGGTGGCTGGGAGCTGCCTGTACACTGTAGGGGCCTGTGTTTGTGGGGGGCTTGGGGGCCTCCCTCGGGGGGGGGGGGGGAGGGTTGGGAGCTGCTTGTATAGGGTAGGGGGCCTGCCTGGCAGGGGTTGGGAGCTGCTTGTAGAATTTGGGTCGCTGTGTCTGGGGGGGGGGGGTTGGGGCCTGTGTCTCAGGGGTGTTGGGAACTGGTTGTACACCTTTGGGTCCTGTCTCAGGGGGGGAGCTACTTGTACACTTTTGGGGTCTGTATTTGAGGGGGGTTGGGAGCTGCTTGTGCACTTTTGGACCTATGTTTAGGCTGGTTGGGAGTTGCTCATGCATTCTAGGTGCCTCCCTTTTGAGAAGGGTTGGGGCCTGCATCTGTGGGTGGTTGGGAGCTGCTTGTACACTATAGGGGCCATGGTCTTGGAGGGGGGTCTGGGCTGTTTATACACCTTTGTGGCCTGTGTTTGGGGGGGGGGAGGTGGGCCTGTGCCTGGGGAAGTTGGGAGCTGTTTGTTCACTCTAGGAGCCTCCATTTGGGGGTCTTTGGGGCCTCCCTTTGAGGGGGAGGGAGTTGGCAGTTGGTTGTACACCTCCGCATCCCGTGTCTTGCGGGGGGTGGGGGGAGTGGGACCGGTCTCTGAAGGGGCGGGTTGTGAGCTGCTTGTACACCTGTGTCGGGGGGAGTGTAGGGGGGTTGGCGGGGGTCGGGTCCGGGTCTTGGGCCAGTGTCTGGGTGGAGTCCAGTTCTTGGGAGGGGGTGGTGGGGTAGGAGCTGCTTGTGGGCAGTTGGGGTCTGCATCTGGGTGTGGTTGGTGCCTGCTTCTGTTGGCAGTTTGGGGCCTGCTTGTAGACTTGTGCAGCCTGGGTTTGGGGGCTTTTCTGTAACGTTTGGGGTCTGCATTTTTGCTTTGGGATGCATCTTGAGCTTTTGAGGCCTAGCAGTAGCATTTGGGGCCTGCATCTGGGGCTTTTCTGTAGCATTTTGGTTGCGTATTTGTGATTTGGGGCCTGTATCGTGGGTTTTGCCTTTTTTGTAGTTTCCATCTTTGTGTGTGTGTGTTTCGTTGTTGGTTGTCTGGGGTTAGGGGCAGGTTGGGGTTTGGATTAAAGTCAGTGTCATTAGCGTTAGGGGGTTGATAATAAGGGTTAGGGTTGTGGTTAGAGTTGTTAGGTTTAAGGGGAATAAGGATTTCAGGGTAAGGGGATCAAGGTTGTGGGAATAAAAATGTTGTTTTTGCGCAGTTACATCCTGTAGAGGGAAGGAAGGTGGTATTGAGATATGCTTGCAGTGATAAGACAGCTTAACAGTGTGAAAGGAGTTCATCTGATTCGTGTCAATATGGAACAATGCTAGGGCCGCATGATATGATGAAAAGTCTGAGAAAACCAGAGTGGTTAATATATATAGTTCTTGAATCTTGCAAAGGAATGGTCCATCAATTCGGGTCAATAGGGGATAAGAGAACAAAGGGGTTTCAGAATAACTGCTAACTATTACAACTGTTGCATGGGACACTATGCAAGTGTCTGCCATCCAGCCAAGATGGACAAAGGAGATGGACAAGAGAAAAGCCTGGGAGGAAGACTACAAGCCTTCAGTACGAGCGGCCCCCAGAGGGACCACCGGAGACTGATAACGCCTGCACCAGTGGGAGGGTTTGGATTCTGGGAACTAATTAGAATAACCCTGCCTTTTGTAGAAGTAGTAATGAATATGTATTAGCCTAGCAGCATAAAAACCAGCCGCCTGATGTAACTTGTGTGCGTCTTGGTGGAGCAGAGACTCCTGGCGCACCCAGCGCTGCTTGCTTACCTCTATTCAATTAATAAATTGTAAATTTCAATTGCAATCCTATTTGGGACCCAGTCATTTATTACAAGAGGGCGCTCGTCCGGGAGGGCTTTGGTTCCTGATTTCTGGTTTGATCTAGGAGAGGCACCCCCACCATTTGGTGGCTGCTGTTTGAGTCAGGTCGGAACTAATGGCATCTTGAACCTGAATAAAGGTAAGCAAAGTTTCTGATTCTTTTTTTCAGCTCCCTTGCCAGCTGCAGCACTATATTTTGCCCATAATTGTGTGCGTGAAGATCCGAACGAAGATGACGGAGTCGTAAGCATTTAAAGCGTATACCGTTCGGTTGGGTGGGGTTCGGTTGCCTGTGTGTGTAAGAGTGTGACTGAGATGGAACTTAGTTCCGAAGCGATTGTGAAGGTCTTCTAACCGCGTTTTCAATCTCCCACGAGGGACGTGGCCGGTGAAGGACCGAAGGGATTCCTATAGGATTTGTGGGTGTGTGATAGGTCCTCGACCCCCTGCAAGACACTCTTACTAAGGTAACCAAGGGCTGTGGGAATTGCCAGAGTAAAATTCCTAGATGGGTCAGACAAAATCGAAGACCAGAGACCAGAAGAAAGGGAGAAATTACCAGTCATACCACCAGAAAGTCCATTAGGAATAACGATTCGAAATTGGAATGATAGGGACCCCAGAAAAGGAAAAAGTAAATTAAAAATGGTCCAGTATTGTGTGACAGAATGGCCAAAGGAGCCTTTAAGACTACATGTCTTTTGGCCTGTTTTTGGATCCTTCAAAGACTGGATTTGCCAGGCCTTAAATATCCATGTTAATTCAAAGGAACCTTTTAGCCAGGAAGAAAGTGATTATGCAGGATTATGGATCAGGAGGACTTCACGTCCTTTTCCAGCCTCAATATTTACACTAAAAGCAGGTAAGAAATTTGAAGAACAAGAAGAACATGAAAAAGAAAAAGAAGATAAACGTGAGCCGTTGGATAAGCTACCACCTCCATATCCTAACAATCCACTCCCGGCGGCTCCCCCTCCGGTGGCTGTGGTATCGCCACCAGTACCACCGTTGCCCCAGCTTCCACCACCAACAGCACCAGAATTAGACCGACCTCCGGCCGCATGCAGGAGAAGTAGGACGGATGTATCTGAGAGGGCTTCTCTATATCCCTTAAGGGAGGTAACTGGTGTATAACTGGTGCGCGTCTTGGTGGAGCAGAGACTCCCGGCGTACCCAGCACTGTTTGCTTACCTCTATTCATTCAGTGAATTGTAAACTTTGATTGTAATCCTATTTGGGACTTTTATTTATTATAACAGACAAGCTTGTAAAACGCAGACAACCAGAATCCTTACAGCAATTAGGTGGAAATCATGGCGTAAGAAACATTACCACCTCAAAGAGTAAAAACCTCAAAAGAAATGTGACTTGTAACAGGCCAGCAGCTGTGTATTTTCTGTGAAGCACCAGCTAGATTATGAACCTTGAATAGCACAGTTAAAGGGGAAACAGGGGAGGGTCGGGAGGGTCCCGGTCCTCAGCAGAAAAAAAAAGTGTATAAACTGTGTATGGAATTGGTAGGCACCCTCCTGCTTGTGGGACACCCGCCATTGTAATCTCGAATAATAATGCTACTGTACTGAGATCCTCGACTCAGCCTATGCTATTTGCTACAGATTGATTCAGGGTTTTAAGGTTTCAGGGATTGGGCACTAGGGTTGGGTTGCAGGGTAAGAGGTTTCAGGGTTTATGTTTAGGATTTTAAGGTTTTTAGGGTTGGAGTTTTAACGGTTAGGGTTTTAAGGATTTGGGGGTTAGGGTTTTAAGGGTTTCAGGGTTAGCGTGTTAGGGTATTAGAGTTTTTTGGGTTGTAGTGTTGATATGTTTTTTAGGGTTAGAGTCTTAAGGTTTTATTTTTGGTCAGTTATTTACGGTTAGGGTTTTAAGATCTTTTTTTTTTTTTTTTTTTTTTTTTTTTTCAGGTTAGGTTCTCCAGGGCCAGGGTTTTGAGTATCCTAATTTTGGGGGTTTGGATTTTGAGCATCTTAATTTTTGGGGTTAGGCTTTTGTGTGCCCTAATTTTTTGGGATCGGCTTTCAAGCATCCTAAGTAGTTGGGTTAGGGTTTTGAGCATCTTAATATTTTGGGTCTGGGTAATGAGCATCCTCAGTTTTCAGGATAGGGTTTTGAGCATCTTAATGTTTCCAGGATAGCGTTTGGAGCGTCCTAATGTTTTGGGTTGGGGCTTTGAGCGTCCTAATGTTTTTGGGTTAGGGTTTGGAGCGTCCTACATTTTGAGGATAGGGTTCTGAGCATCTCAGTGTTTCCAGGATAGGGTTTTGAGCGTCCTAAGTATTTGGGATAGGTCTTTGAGCTTCCTAATGTTTTCCGGATAGGGTTTGGAGCATCTTAATGTTTTGGGTTTGGGTTTTGAGCGTCCGAATGTTTTTGGGTTAGGGCTTGGAGCATCCTAATGATTTTGGGTTAGGGCTTTGAGCGTCCTGTTTTCGGGATAGGGTTTTGAGCGTCCAAAGTTTTTGGGTTTGGGTTTTGAGCGTCCAAAGTGTTATAAGTTGCCCCCTTAATTAATTTTCAGAGAGCATTGTATTAATCATAGAAAGGAATTTATTGAGTAAGCAAACATCAAGCAAAACAGCACTGGGCAGCCGGGGAGTCTCAGCTCCGCCAACGGCACGCACCTCACCCCTGCCAGGGTCCCTTTTTATACCTTGCTAATTCTGGGATTACTCAGCACATCCTGGTATATTCTGCGACTGCGCGCACTGTTGCTATGTTCCCTCAACATAACCCTAAAATTAACCGTAACCATTACCCTAACACTTATCCTTACCTAACCCTAATCCTAACCCTTAGTCTAACTTTTAACCCTGACCCATAACCTTAGACTTCCCCTACCCTTACCCTTACTCTTCCCCTTACCCTAACCCTTACCCTTACACTTACGGTTACCATTAACCTTACCCTTACCCGAACACTTACCCTTACCCTATCCCTTACACTAATCCTTATCCATACAACTTCCGCTTACCCTAACACTTAACCTTAACCTAACCCTAACCCTAAACCTTACCTGAACCCTTACCCTGACCCTTACATTAACCCTAACCCTAAAACTTAACCTTAACCTTACCCTTAACCTTAACCTAATACTTACCCTTACTTTTCCCTCACCCTAACCCTAAAATTAACCCTAACCATTACCCCAACACTTACCCTTACCCTAACCCTCACCCTTACCATAACCCATACTCTAACACATACTTCTACCCGTACCCGTACCCTTACCGTAACCCTTACCCTTACCGTTACCGTAACCCTTACCCTTACCCTATCCCTTACCCTTAACCTAACCCTAAACCTTACCCTTATCCTAACACTTACCCTTACCGTAAACCTTACCCTTTCTGCTACATTTACCCTTAGCCTAAATCTAAACCTTACACTTACCCTTAGCCTAACCCTCGCCCTTACCATTACCCATACCCTTATTCTTACCCTTACCGTAACCCTACGGTTACCATTAACCTTACCCTTACCCTAACACTTATCCTGAACCTAACCCTTACCCTAAACCTTACCCCAACCCTTACCCTGACCCTTACATTAACCCTAACCTCTACCCTAAACCTTACACTTACTTTTAACCTTAACCTTACCCTTAACATTAACCTAATACTTACGCATACATTTTCCTGACTTTAACCCTAAAACTAACCCTTACCCTAACCCTTACACTTACCCTAACCCTAACCCTAACCCTTACTCTAACCCTTACCCTGACCTGTACCCTTACACTTACCCTTACCCTTATACTCACCCTAATTCTTACCCATACCATAACCCATACCCTAACACATATTTGTACCCTTAACCTTACCCTTACCCTTACTCTATCTGTTACCCTTACGCTTACCCTTAACATAAACCTTACCCTTGACCTTACCCTTACCATAAGCCCTACAACAACACTTACATGTACACTTACGCTTACACTTACCCTAGCAATTACTCGTACAATTACCCTTACCCTTACCCTTACCCTTAACCTAAGCCGAAACCTTAAACCTTACAGTAAACCTTACCCTTTCTGCTACACTTACCCTTAGCCTAAATCTAAACCTTACACTTACCCTTACTGTAACCCTCACCCTTACTGTTGCCAATACCCTTACTCTTACCCTTACCCTAACCCTTCTCCTTACACTTACTGTTACCTTTAACATTACCCTTACCCTAACACTTACACTTATCCTTATCCATACCCTTACCCTTACCCTAATCCTTACCCTTAACCTAACCCTAACCCTAAACCTTACCCCAGCCCTTACCCTGACCCTTACATTAACCCTAACCCTTACCCTAAAACTTACACTTACTCTTAACCTTAACCTTACCCTTAACTATTACCCTAACACTTACCCTTATGTTTCCCTCACCCTAACCCTAAAATTAACCCTAACCATTACCCTAACACTTACCCTTACCATAACCCATACCCTAACACGTACTTGTAGCCTTAACTTTACCATTCCCCTTACCCTTACCTTTACTGTCTCCGTTACCCTTACACTTACACTTAACATAAACCTTAAAGTTAACCTAACCCTTGTTATAAATGGCTCAGGATTCAAATTAGGATTAAATAAAAAAATAGGATTTATTGAAAGAATATAAAGGAATAGAGGTAAGCAAACAGCGCTGGGTGCACCGGGAGTCTCCGCTCCACCAGGACGCACACCAGTTACATCAAGCAGCTGATTTTTATGCTCCTAGACTAATACATATTCATTACTACTTCTAAAAAAAATAGATTATTAGAATTAGCTTCCGGGGTGCAGTCCCTCCTACTGGAGCATGCGCAGTCTCCTCTGGGGTCTCTTCTGGGGGTCTCTAGGGGTCTTTCATGCTGAAGGCTCGTAGTCTTCCTCTCCCCCTTTGTACTTACTTGGCACCATACCAAGTTTATAGAACATTCTCTTCAAGACTTGTCTCCCAGACGTCCTTCAGCTTCTTTTTCCTTCCTCTTAATCTCTCGGCCCCCCTAACCAGATACCAAAGATCCGCATAGTATCCCATAACAGTCACTAGTTGTTATCAGTTGTTCTGAAACTCCCAGACATCAAACACAAACAGCTTCACGAGTAATTAAAACATTCTTCCCCAGCCATTCACAGACACATCTATAGCAGTGTTAGAAATAGAAGTCCGGAATAACAAAAGCAAACAGGTTCATAAATTTAAGGAGTGATAAATTGACTAGAATGAGGGGGAGACTGGGACACGCTGCAGCTGTGGTTCAAGAATTAAATTGCCAGTGCAGGGCCCAGAGGCAGACAGGATTCAAACAGAATTGTTCTTTATGGACACGAATTGTTAAAACATTCCTCACAATCCCTTATCTTCTTTTTAACATCCCCAATTCGTGTCTCTTCTGTTATTAATAATTGGATTTCATCAGTTTGTTCTTGGAGGGTCCAATTCTTAAGCATCATAATTGACATATTCCCTTCTTTTTTTAATGAAGTTATTACAAATGTACTATTTATCACCCGGTGTATTAATAATGTAAGACAAGGTATCATACAAGGTACAAATAATAACGTAATTACACCACATAACAATAAAAATAACACTCTTTTGACCCATGGTCCACCAGGCAGCCATGAAAATAAATCCCATTCCATATCCTTCCAGGTTTGTGTTTGCTCGCTCACCTCCCCCCTCCTTCTCTGGGATGGGAGAGAGAAATGGGAAAGTGAAGCCTGTGAGTTGAGTTAAAAACAAGAAGATAATAACAATAATGATGATAATAGTACTACTAGTAATAATGTGTACGAAACAAGTGATGCACAATGCAATTGCTCACCACCTGCTGTCCGATGCCCAACCTTACCCCGAGCAGTCCGGCCCTCCTCCCAGCCTGCCTGCTGGCAGGACAGTGAGAAGCTGAATTTGGCTTGGTCCTTGGCTTGGTGTAAGCACTGCTCTGTAACAATTAAAAACAATTAAAACATCAGCATATTATTAACATTCTTCTCATCCTAAACCAGAACATAACATTCTATCAGTTACTAGGAAGAAACACCTTTTCATCAATCCTTAAACAGTAATTACTAAAGTTAAATTTTCCACAGACTTCTCCTTCTTGTGCTAGCAAACAATCCAAAGCTAGGCAATTTTGATACAAAGCAGTTCTCATCTTTATAACTCATTTAGATCAGTTCTCATCATTTATAACTATTTCTATTACAGCTAATAACCTAATTATTCTATTAAGTATATATACTGAGGTCCTATAGCCCCAGGATCTGTCTTCTGCCCATGTAGCTGGATCATAATAGGCAAACGCCTTCAGGGTCGATTCAGACTTGTGTTACCGTTCGGCCTGTCAGGGTGATCCAGCTCCTGTAAAACGAATCACAATTTTATATAGGTTTAAAAAAGAGGTTTTTTATGTTATTTTCTCGGGACAACCTGATCTTAGTGTGGGAGAAGTCTGGTCGAGGCCCTCTCATTCGGCAGTCAATACCGATAGGGGTTGCCTCCCTCGGTAGACCATACACACCACAGTGGAGGGTCCTGCCCCAGTCTTGCCTTCTCCCTTTTCTCCCTTTAGGCTTGTCCTTTTTATTTGGCATCCTTAATTCATGCAGAGCCTCGTTGCCAGAATATTAGTTCTCCCTTAGCTTGAGTTTCAGTTTCCCAGGAGCGGACTCAACCCTCCAAGTTTCAGTAGTTACTGGTCCTTTTATTCTGGATGCGTGGGTCCCTTTCTGCAGTTCTCACAGCTGTTTCAGTAGTCAGTAAAACAAGGTACAGTCCCTCACATCGAGGGTTCAGTGATTCTTCCCTCCCGTGGCTGCTTGTTGAAACACTTTATTTTTTATCTTCTGACAAGTTAAATAGCAGTTATTTAATTTGCTTTGCCGTATGGCCCTTTCCAGGTTCCTGTAGCAGGATTCATCTGATAGCCTTTCAGGTTGATACAGATTTGACTACAGGGTTTTGGCATTCATCACTATCTCCACAGTTTCACAGCTGGACAGTCACATTCATTTATGTTGCATTCCTTCAGGGGCTCATCACCCCAGTCCTTGCAGTCTCTCTGCTGGTTACACACTTTATTGATATCTATGCATTCTCCACTTCTGCACTTGAATTTGCCAGGTCCAGAGCACTGAATAACATTATTACAGTTTGCTTCATCAGTGCCATCCAGACAGTCTCTCACACCACTGCACTGCCTACTCCCATGGACACAGTTCACATCTGAACTGGTCTGGCCTACAGGTCCAGGAAGGGCAGTTAATTTCATCTCTTCCATCCTTACAGTAAGGATCTCTATCACATCGCCACAATTCTCTTCATCTTCTCCACTGTCACAGTCTTTTTCACCATCACATTTCCATGACACTGTTCTCATATGACACAGCTCAGCACTTTCATCAGACCCATCTTCACAATCCAGATCCCCATCACACTGCCATCTGTTTGGCACACACTGACCACTGTTGCACACAAAGTCAGATTCAGCACACATCTTCTTCACACATCTTCTTCACACAAACACTCTCATCACTGCCATCTGAGCAGTCTTCACATTTTACTCTAGCACCGTCGGCAGCAGTGCACAGTCAGGCGAAGGCGAGCAGCAGGCAGAGCGCCTCGCCTCGCACCGTCACCTGTGTCACTTATACTACTCCTATTACCCATGCTGTTAGTGTCAGTGGCATCCTCCTTTTCTTTTTGCCACTGACCATTCACCACAAATGGATGAGACACATGATTACTAGTTAGGAAAGAGAGTGTAACGTCTGCTATATGGCTGCAGGCAGTGCCAGCTGCAACCTTAGGTTTGTGAAAGAGCCTGCTGGTGGTCATTTGGCAGTGTAATCTGCGTCTCTGCACTCCTGCCCTGCAATAGAGCTTAGTCGTCATTAGTAACAGTTATAACACCAATCTGGGGACTAATAGTCTTTTTTGCATTGCAAGATAAACCTTTTATAAAAAGAATGCTAGAGTGAAGCAGCACAGCCGCTGCTGCCGCTGCCTCCATGGTTACGTCAGACAGGCTGCAGGGTCCTGATGTCCGCCCCTCTGCTCTGTG
The DNA here is from genome assembly GCF_964211825.1 of Aythya ferina. Lineage (NCBI taxonomy): Eukaryota > Metazoa > Chordata > Aves > Anseriformes > Anatidae > Aythya > Aythya ferina. The sequence goes on from NW_028181418.1 coordinate 289,457, forward strand.
CCGACTGGCCACACGGTGAGGGTCGGCTACCGGTGTCCACTGACGCCTCTGGTCTCTCGTAGCAACTCGATCTTGGATGTCCCGCAATTACTTCAATTCCCCGCGTTTTCCGGCTTCTGTCCGGTCTATTCTGTGTCTCTCAGAGCCGTCCGTGGCTCTGCAGCGTCTCTCAGGGCTCTCTCCGTCCAGTGGTAGTCCCTCCGTAGTGTCTCGGGTCTCCCAGCGCCACTCCAGTCTCTCGGCACCGCTCCGGTCTCTCGGCCTGTTCAGGTCTCAGCGAGTCCAGGTCTCGGCCTGTGCAGGCCTCATATGTTGCAGAAAGCATGTCATATCATGCTCCTGCCTTTTTCTTGTCACAGTCAAAACATTTAAGAGCAAAAATAGGATACACAAGATACACAAGATACACTGGGCACCACCACTCAAAACTTGGATAAAACAGCACTTCTTTTCAGTCTGTCAAGCACTTCGTTCGTCTCTGCCCACTCCCCTTGTGGAGAGTACGGAACAACGGATCGGAACTCTGCACTCGCTTTGCAGCAACGCTGCGTCTCACTCACACAGCACAATCGCACACGGAGGCCTCCAGCACATCTCATTCATACCACAGGAATATAATTTAGAATGATAACCAACCAAACAAGTATTGTCTCTGACTGTGTTCTTCGTGAAGTGACTTGTAACACTTTGTTTCAAACCCTTACATTTACACAAATACTTTCAACACAAAATACATACAATATGCAAATATTACAATATACAAAATGTCAACACAAAATACATACATAAAAACACATACAATTATTAACACTCCAGTTAGTATCCCTCCAGCAGCTGAAAACATACCGTTTGTCTGCAGTTTCAGGAGATCTTTGCTCCTGCGGTGAGCAGCTGAGAGTGGAGTCCCCTCCGAGCAAAAACGCTCAGGGTGCACCTAGGGGCGTCCACGCTGCAGCCGATCCCGCAGCCGAGCAGAGTGTCTCCTGCCTGGCTCACCAAAATGACTCACAGAAAGCTGACTCCACAATCAGTAAGATTGTAAAGTAGGTATGTTTACTCAGTTCCATGCAGCACGGGGCGGGTAGTCCCACCAAAGTCGTGCACGCCTAACGTGGCAAATTGCTCTAGTAAAGAGTTACATATACATGAACATTCCTATACATATACATATTCCTAAGCTGTCCCTTTGTGAGCAGTCCTCCTTATCTCAGACCCCTTGATTAAAGTCCGAACCATGAGGTTGTTTTTGATCTGGTTCTCGGGGTCCGAGAGGCTCCTGTTATCTGGTGGTATAAGTGCAGCACAGGCACAAATGTAGCACATATTCATTCTTAATCAATTGCTCTCAAATTTCTAATTCCAATGTTTCAGCTTGCTCTTTTCTGGATCCATGGGTATTCTACTATTAATGTTCAAAGCCTGACAGACCCCGTCCTCCGTGGATCAAAATACATGGGGTCTTAAGAGTTCTTTTGGTCATTCTATCATATAATACAGGATCATTTTTAATTTCCTCTTTAATTTTCTGGGGCCCCTATTGTTCCAATTTCTAATCATTATTCGTAATGGACTTTTTGGTCATATATCTGGTAATTTGCTCCCTTTCTGGTCCTTGGTCTTCGATTTTATCTGACCCATCCGGGAATTTTACTAGTGGCAATTCCCACAGTCCTTGGTTGCCCCTAGTGAGAGTGTCTTGCAGGGGGTTTAGGACCTATCACCCACCCACGTATCCCTCTCTTCACCAGCCCAGCACCCCCGACAGGAGATTAGAACTGGTGAGAAAACAAAAAGACCTCCACACGGACTTTAGAAGTCTCAGTTACACTCTCACACACAAACACTAGCAACCGCACCTTTACCCAACCGGACGGTATCTTACGAATCAGTCGTATTCATCCAGAATCCAACTGGACGGTATCCACAAGCATCTCTGCTGTCTTCTATGAAAGAATATAAAGGAATAGAGGTAAGCAAACAGTGCTGGGTGCACCGGGAGTCTCCGCTCCACCAGGACGCACACCAGTTACATCAAGCAGCTGATTTTTATGCTCCTAGACTAATACATATTCATTACTACTTCTAAAAAAAATAGATTATTAAAATTAGCTTCCGGGGTGCAGTCTCTCCTACTGGAGCATGCGCAGTCTCCTCTGGGGTCTCTTCTGGGGGTCTCTAGGGGTCTTTCATGCTGAAGGCTCTGATTCAAAGATCGAAGCCGAAATTCCTTTAAGTGGTATATTCTTTATTGTAGCGCTGGATGCACGGGGGATCTCTCCACCTATCGTGCATACCCAAAGCGGAAAGCAGTCTTGAATTTATACAATCAATCTATCAATATTCTACAAGTGCCTATACATATTCATTACCTATCCCCGCCTTCCCTCGCTTCTCATGCTAATTAGCCTTTTGGCACCTTGCGCCTGCGTAGAGCCTCCCAAGAATTGTGGGCAGGGGTCTTTGGGACGTGGGCAGGGGTCTTTGGGAGGAAGACCCCGAGTCTTCCTCACAGTGTACTTTTCACCTTTGGTCAGGAATCTGCTGAATTGGCATGTTTCTTAATTGCAAGAGCTGGTTGTTGCTAATTCTCCCGTTTGTTGTATCTTTATAATGAATTCCAACGTCCAGTTTCAAGATTTATAGTCCTTACATTCGTTTCTCTGTCCGTCTGCCGCTTCCTTATCATGAGTTCCAGTGTCTTGTTTCGAGATATACAGTCCATGTCTGGGGATTGCCCTTGCCTCCCCAATACCTCCCCAGTACCTCCTTAATCAATCCCCCCTTTTCTTTTCCCATGCAAATTCTTTTGCATCAGATACTTTCTTTATTTACAGTAACACAACAAAGCAGGCATCTAAACAACATGCACACAAATATTCCTAACACTACTAATACGATTAGAGCAATGAATACTTGTTTCAACCATTGGAAATTGGGCAACCAGGAGGTTAACTTAGTCCATAGTTCACTAAAACTCCATGAAAGATCATCTTTACTGATCTCATGTAGGATCCTGGTCTGCTTCCATATTTCTTCCAGGTCGGTAGAGATCCTTCCACTCTGATCTACATACATACAATAACTTGTGTTTATTACTGTACAGACTCCCCCTTGAGTGGCCAGTAACAAGTCTAGGGTCATCCGATTTTGGAATACTACCTGTGATAAACTAGATATCTCTTCTTGTTGAGCCTTTATAGCATCCAGAATTTTGTTTTCTAACTTCTCTATAATTGCAGAAATATTAACTATTGCCTTTTCCAATTCACTCACTCCTAACCATGGGATAAACCATCGAACGAAACTATGAAAAGCGGTGTGTCTCTCTATCAATGGATTGTTAATTTTTCGTCTGATTCTCCGCATATGAGTTCCTAAGTAACCTCGAGGCACTACATCATGTACTGTCATATTGGGGACTACCGCTCCAAGAGTGCAAGTTCCCTTCCAATTCTCAGGCAAGACCTTACGGGCTGTATCGTTGCATAGCCAATACCACCCTTTTCCTTCTGGAACCGTCCAGCTGGTTGAATTTGCCCAACCGCTAGTCGTACTAATATCAATTGTTCAATTACAAGATGTCTGATTTCCCACATAGGTAGTATCCGTATTTATACAATGCTGTTTTCCTATACCCTTACGCGGGTTACACCTTTGTACACATACATAATAGGATTCTAACGGCATGAAGCTACTCACTTCTAGTTCCAAAACTTCTTAATATTTTCGACCCCAAGATGTGTTTTCCCACAAATTAGTCCAAGATAAGTTTGCAGGCAAGGGAATCCCAATTAACGATACACCCTTATTCCCATGCTGTGGCAGATGGGTGCATACCCAACAGTTCGTCTTATTAGTTACTTGAGAAATTGTTTGTATTAAGGTCAGGTGTAAGTTCTCATCCCAAGTTGCCCACCCCAAATCCGAGAACCGCACCCCTGCAATCATTAGGATCTGGAAAACCGTAACTTTGTTGGTCCAATTGGAGTGGTGGTCTATATCCTCGCCGGGACCTTCTTCACCCTTGAATTGTGGATCCAAGCTGCTTGCTTCTTAATCTTAATGGCGGTGTGTGTTGTCAGTAATACTTGGTATGCTCCCATCCACTTTCCTTCCATTTTTCCTGTAGGAGTTGTCCTGAAAAAGTCTTTATATATATATAATTCCCGAGCTTAAAGGGGTGGATTGGTTGATCCAACCCTCTAGCCCTGGTCCCTAAAACAAATGTATGTACTTTATTTAATTGTTTCTGAAGTTCAGTTATATAAGCATATAAATATTCTGATCCTAACTGCGTTAGGTCCTCTCCACTAAATAGAAATTACTATGGCCTTCCATATAAGATTTTGAAGGGACTCAAATTCCCTTTTATTCTAGGTTTAACTCTAATTCCAAGTAATGCTAAAGGGAGGGATTGAGGCCATGACAAATTAGTTTCTTATCCAATTTTAGCTATTTATTGTTTAATTAAATGGTTCATTTTTTCTACCTGTCCACTTGCCTGTGGTCTATAAGGAGCATGCAGTTGCCAATCTATCTTTAGAATCTTACTTATCTGTTGTACCACTTGCGCACAAAAATGTGAACCTCTATCAGAAGACATTGCTACTAGAATCCCAAAGCATGGTATTATTTCATTTAACAAGACTTTAACCACTTCTCTTGCTTTGTTTGTTTGACAGGGAAAGGCTTCAGGCCTTCCTGAAAACGTGTCAGTCAGAACCAGTAAATAATGATACCCCCCTTTTCTAGGGAGTTCTGAAAAATCAATTTGCCACTGTTGCCCCGAATAATTTCCTTTACCGATTATTCCAAATTTTATTCTATCCTTGGTATTGGGGTTATTGTGTAAGCAAATGCTACATTGTTGAGTTACTTGTTTTATCATATCGTCCCACTAATGTCTGACTCAGGCTCTTATGCAGTGTGCCAGCTCCCCAATGCGTTTTATTGTGTTCTGTAAGAACTATGGGCCATGTCAAACTAGAGGGTATTACTATGTGGTTATCTTTTAAATATACTCATCCATCTGGTTTCATTTTACCTTTCAAATCTTCAATTAATTTTAAGTCTTCTTTTGTATAATTTGGATATAGTTTGGATTTTACCGTCTGGTATCAAAGACAATGCCTTCACCTCAGTTATTTCAGCTGCCTGCTTAGCCTCTGCCAATCGATTTCCAATTTCAAAATCGGTGTTCCCCTTTTGGTGTCCCTGACAATGCATGATAGCTACCTTTTCTGGTTGTTTTACAGCCTCTAACAATTTTAAAATTACTTCAGCATACTTTGTGTTTTCACTGAGCGGTCAGCAATCCATGTTCTTTCCAAATTGCTCCATGAGCATGTACCACGCCGAATGTATATTTAGAATCTGTCCAAATATTTACCCTTTTTCCCGCTGCCAGTTCCAATGCTCTCGTGAGAGCAACTATCTCCGCCTTTTGAGCTGATGTTCCAGGGGGTAAAGGCTTAGACTCGATTACCTGCTGAGTAGTTGTTATAGCATATCCAGCTTTACGTTGTCTTTGCGTAACAAAACTGCTCCCATCCGTGAACCAAGTTTCTTCCGCATCTTCCATGGGCTCCTCCTTAAGGTCTGGTCGGCTGGAATACACAGTCTCTAGAGTTTCTAAACAATCGTGAATCACAGCTTGTGCCGGAGCATCACTAAGAAAAGAGGCTAAATTCACAATATGAATTATCACAATTTCCATGTTGTCCTGTTCTACCAATATTGCTTGATATTTCAAAATCATCAATTCTTGTTTAAGTTGTTTAAAGACTTTTTGTGCTTCTCCAGTCCAGACTAACTTTGACTGGTTAATCTTTATCAATTCACATAGAGGCTTTACCAATAGTCCATAATTATAAATCCAAAGGCGACACCAACCTGTCATTCCTAAAAAGCTTTGTAGCTCCTTTACCATTTGAGGTTCTGGAGTCCGGCAAATGACTTCCTTATGTTCAGTTCCTAGTTCTCGTTGTCCTTCCGAAATTTCAAATCCCAGATAGGTCACACTTTGTTGAGCCAGCTGGACTTTCTGTCAAGAGACTTGATATCCATTTAAACCCAGAAAATTAAGACAACTTATAGTCCATTGAATACAACTCCCTTTAGTCTCGGTAGCTATTAAGAGATCATCTACATATTGTAACAAAGCACCTTCAGTGTCCGGAGGTATCCATGTTTCGAGTTGCCTTGCTAATTGGTTTCCAAAAATAGTGGGGCTATTCTTGAATCCTTGAGGTAGTAATGTCCACGTAAGCTGCGTCTTTCTGCCTGAATCGGGATTTTCCCATTCAAAGGCGAATAGGTTTTGGCTTTCTGTGGCTAAGCCTAGGCAGAAGAAGGCATCTTTTAAATCCAGTACGGTAAACCAGACTTGACTATTCTTTAATTTAGTCAGCAAAGTATAAGGGTTTGCCACTACTGGATGTATATCCTCAGTGATTTTATTTATGGCCCTCAAATCCTGAACTAGCCTATAGCTTTTTCATCTGCCTTTTTAATTGGCAATATGGGTGCATTGTATTCTGATTCGCATTCAATCAATAATCCATACTGTAAAAATTTATTAATTATCTCTTTAATTCCTTTCCTATCTTCTATCCTCAAAGGATATTACTTAACCTTAATGGGTTTCTCTCCTGGCTTTAATTTAATAATTATTAAGGTCACAGTTTTACCTCTTTCAGGGGTTTCAGTAGCCCAAACTCCTGGACATACTTGATCTGTGATCTCTAAAGGTATTTCACTTTTAGGGTCAGTTTGTATTAGTGCCAAGCTTAACACATTTATTAGTTGCTTTTCTCCTATTCTTAATTCCATTTTCCCTTTTTCAAAGACAATTTCTGTTCCTACTTGCTCTAATAAATCTCTACCTAAGAGTGCCCATGAGGAGCTAGGCATAGATAAAAATCTGTGTATGCCCCATTGTTTCCCTAACTTGTACTTCAAAGGTTCACAAAAATAAGCCTTTTTGGTTACACCTTGTCCTGGTTTCAGTTAGAACAGAGTTAATTTTCTTCCTAGTAGCTGATAGAATGCTATGTTTTGGCTTAGGATGAGAAGAGTGCTGATAACACCCTGATGTTTTAATTGTTGCAGAGCAGTGCTTATACCAAGCCAAGGACACCTCAGCCTTTTGCTCTGTCCTGCCAACAGGCAGGCTGGGGGTGCAGCAAGAGCTGGGAGGGGACAGACCCAGGACAGATGACCCGAACTAGCCAAAGGGGTATTCCATAGCATCTGACGTCAGGCTAAACAATACATAGGGGTGGCTAGCCAGGGGGAGGGGGCCGGACTGCTCGGGGTTAGGCTGGGCATCGGTCAGCAGGTGGTGAGCAATTGCATTGTGCATCACTTGTTTGTACACATTATTAGTAGTGGTACTATTGATTCAAAGATCGAAGCCGAAATTCCTTTAAGTGGTATATTCTTTATTGCAGCGCTGGATGCACGGGGGATCTCTCCACCTATCGTGCATACTCAAAGCAGAAAGCAGTCTTGAATTTATACAATCAATCTATCAATATTCTACAAGCACCTATACATATGCATTACCTATCCCCGCCTTCCCTCGCTTCTCATGCTAATTAGTCTTTTGGCACCTTGCGCCTGCGCAGAGCCTTCCAAGAATTGTGGGCAGGGGTCTTTGGGATGTGGGCAGGGGTCTTTGGGAGGAAGACCCCGAGTCTTCCTCACAGTGTACTTTTCACCTTTGGTCAGGAATCTGCTGAATTGGCATGTTTCTTAATTGTGAGAGCTGGTTGTTGCCAATTCTTCCGTTTGTTGTATCTTTATAATGAATTCCAATGTCCAGTTTTGAGATTTATAGTCCTTACGTTTGTTTCTCTGTCCGTCTGCCGCTTCCTTATCATGAGTTCCAGTGTCTTGTTTCGAGATATACAGTCCTTGTCTGGGGATTGTCCTTGCCTCCCCAATACCTCCCCAATACCTCCTTAATCAATCCCCCCTTTTCTTTTCCCATGCAAATTCTTTTGCATCAGATACTTTCATTATTTACAGTAACACAACAAAGCAGACATCTAAACAACATGCACACAAATATTCCTAACACTACTAATACGATTAGAGCAATGAATACTTGTTTCAACCATTGGAAATTGGGCAACCAGGAGGTTAACTTATTCCATAGTTCACTAAAACTCCATGAAAGATCATCTTTACTGATCTCATGTAGGATCCTGGTCTGCTTCCATATTTCTTCCAGGTCGGTAGAGATCCTTCCACTCTGATCTACATACACACAACAACTTGTGTTTATTACTGTACAGACTCCCCCTTGAGCGGCCAGTAACAAGTCTAGGGCCATCCGATTTTGGAATACTACCTGTGATAAACTAGATATCTCTTCTTGTTGAGCCTTTATAGCATCCAGAGTTTTTTTTTCTAACTTCTCTATAATTGCAGAAATATTAACTATTGCCTTTTCCAATTCACTCACTCCTAACCATGGGATAAACCATCAAACAAAACTATGAAAAGCGGTGTGTCTCTCTATCAATGGATTGTTAATTTTTCGTCTGATTCTCCGCATATGATTTCTCAAGTAACCTCGAGGCACTACATCATGTACTGTCATATTGGGGACTACCGCTCCAAGAGTGCAAGTTCCCTTCCAATTCTCAGGCAAGACCTTACAGGCTGTATCATTGCATAGCCAATAGCACCCTTTTCCTTCTGGAACCGTCCAGCTGGTTGAATTTGCCCAGCCGCTAGTCGTACTAATATCAATTGTTCAATTACAAGATGTCTGATTTCCCACATAAGTAGTATCCGTATTTATACAATGCTGTTTTCCCATACCCTTAGGCGGGTTACACCTTTGTACACATACATAATAGGATTCTAACGGCATGAAGCTACTCACTTCTAGTTCCAAAACTGCTTAATATTTTCGACCCCAAGATGTGTTTTCCCACAAATTAGTCCAAGATAAGTTTGCAGGCAAGGGAATCCCAATTAACGATACACCCTTATTCCCATGCTGTGGCAGATGGGTGCATACCCAACAGTTCGTCTTATTAGTTACTTGAGAAATTGTTTGTATTAAGGTCAGGTGTAAGTTCTCATCCCAAGTTGCCCACCCTGAATCTGAGAACCGCACCCCTGCAATCATTAGGATCTGGAAAACCGTAATTTTGTTGGTCCAATTGGAGTGGTGGTCTATATCCTCGCCGGGACCTTCTTCACCCTTGAATTGTGGATCCAAGCTGCTTGCTTCTTAATCTTAATGGCGGTGTGTGTTGTCAGTAATACTTGGTATGGTCCCATCCACTTTCCTTCCATTTTTTCTGTAGGGGTTGTCCTGAAAAAGTCTTTATATATATATAATTCCCGAGCTTAAAGGGGTGGATTGGTTGATCCAACCCTCTAGCCCTGGTCCCTAAAACAAATTTATGTACTTTATTTAATTGTTTCTGAAGTTCAGTTATATAAGCATATAAATATTCTGATCCTAACTGCATTAGGTCCTCTCCACTAAATAGAAATTGCTACGGCCTTCCATATAAGATTTTGAAGGGACTCAAATTCCCTTTTATTCTATGTTTGACTCTAATTCCAAGTAATGCTAAAGGGAGGGATTGAGGCCATGACAAATTAGCTTCTTATCCAATTTTAGCTATTTATTGTTTAATTAAATGGTTCATTTTTTCTACCTGTCCACTTGCCTGTGGTCTATAAGGAGTATGCAGTTGCCAATCTATCTTTAGAATCTTACTTATCTGGTCTACCACTTGTGCACAAAAATGTGAAACTCTATCAGAAGACATTGCTACTAGAATCCCAAAGCATGGTATTATTTCATTTAACAAGACTTTAACCACTTCTCTTGCTTTGGTTGTTCGACAGGGAAAGGCTTCAGGCCTTCCTGAAAACGTGTCAGTCAGAACCAGTAAATAATGATACCCCCCTTTTCTAGGGAGTTCTGAAAAATCAATTTGCCACTGTTGCCCCGAATAATTTCCTTTACCGATTATTCCAAACTTTATTCTATTCTTGGTATTGGGGTTATTGTATAAACAAATGCTACATTGTTGAGTTACTTGTTTTATCATATCGTCCCACTAATGTCTGACGCAGGCTCTTATGCAGTGTGCCAGCTCCCCAATACGTTTTATTGTGTTCTGTAAGAACTATGGGCCATGTCAAACTAGAGGGTATTACTATGTGGTTATCTTTTAAATATACTCATCCATCTGGTTTCATTTTACCTTTCAAATCTTCAATTAATTTTAAGTCTTCTTTTGTATAATTTGGATATAGTTTGGATTTTACCGTCTGGTATCAAAGACAATGCCTTCACCTCAGTTATTTCAGCTGCCTGCTTAGCCTCTGCCAATCGATTTCCAATTTCAAAATCGGTGTTCCCCTTTTGGTGTCCCTGACAATGCATGATAGCTACCTTTTCTGGTTGTTTTACAGCCTCTAACAATTTTAAAATTTCTTCAGCATACTTTGTGTTTTCACTGAGCGGTCAGCAATCCATGTTCTTTCCAAATTGCTCCATGAGCATGTACCACGCCGAATGTATATTTAGAATCTGTCCAAATATTTACCCTTTTTCCCGCTGCCAGTTCCAATGCTCTCATGAGAGCAACTATCTCCGCCTTTTGAGCTGATGTTCCAGGGGGTAAAGGCTTAGACTCGATTACCTGCTGAGTAGTTGTTATAGCATATCCAGCTTTATGTTGTCTTTGCATAACAAAACTGCTCCCATCCGTGAACCAAGTTTCTTCCGCATCTTCCATGGGCTCCTCCTTAAGGTCTGGTCGGCTGGAATACACAGTCTCTAGAGTTTCTAAACAATCGTGAATCACAGCTTGTGCTGGAGCATCACTAAGAAAAGAGGCTAGATTCACAATATTAGTTATCACAATTTCCACGTCGTCCTGTTCTACCAATATTGCTTGATATTTCAAAATCATCAATTCTTGTTTAAGTTGTTTAAAGACTTTTTGTGCTTCTCCAGTCCAGACTAACTTTGACTGGTTAATCTTTATCAATTCACATAGAGGCTTTACCAATAGTCCATAATTATAAATCCAAAGGCGACACCAACCTGTCATTCCTAAAAAGCTTTGTAGCTCCTTTACCATTTGAGGTTCTGGAGTCTGGCAAATGACTTCCTTATGTTCAGTTCCTAGTTCTCGTTGTCCTTCCGAAATGTCAAATCCCAGATAGGTCACACTTTGTTGAGCCAGCTGGACTTTCTGTCAAGAGACTTGATATCCATTTAAACCCAGAAAATTAAGACGACTTATAGTCCATTGAATCCAACTCCCTTTAGTCTCGGTAGCTATTAAGAGATCATCTACATATTGTAACAAAGCACCTTCAGTGTCCGGAGGCATCCATGTTTCGAGTTCCCTTGCTAATTGGTTTCCAAAAATAGTGGGGCTATTCTTGAATCCTTGAGGTAGTAATGTCCACGTAAGCTGCGTCTTTCTGCCTGAATCGGGATTTTCCCATTCAAAGTCAAATAGGTTTTGGCTTTCTGTGGCTAAGCCTAGGCAGAAGAAGGCATCTTTTAAATCCAGTACGGTAAACCAGACTTGACTATTCTTTAATTTAGTCAGCAAAGTATAAGGGTTTGCCACTACTGGATGTATATCCTCAGTGATTTTATTTATGGCCCTCAAATCCTGAACTAGCCTATAGCTTTTTCATCTGCCTTTTTAATTGGCAATATGGGTGCATTGTATTCTGATTCGCATTCAATCAATAATCCATACTGTAAAAATTTATTAATTATCTCTTTAATTCCTTTCCTATCTTCTATCCTCAAAGGATATTACTTAACCTTAACGGGTTTCTCTCCTGGCTTTAATTTAATAATTATTAAGGTCACATTTTTAGCTCTTCCAGGGATTTCAGTAGCCCAAACTCCTGGACATACTTGATCTGTGATCTCTAAAGGTATTTCACTTTTAGGGTCAGTTTGTATTAGTGCCAAGCTTAACACATTTATTAGTTGTTCTTCTCCTATTCTTAATTCCATTTTCCCTTTTTCAAAAACAATTTCTGCTCCTACTTGCTCTAATAAATCTCTACCTAAGAGTGCCCATGAGGAGCTAGGCATAGATAAAAATCTGTGTATGCCCCATTTTTTCCGTAACTTGTACTTCAAAGGTTTACAAAAATAAGCCTTTTCGGTTACACCTTGTCCTGGTTTCAGTTAGAACAGAGTTAATTTTCTTCCTAGTAGCTGGTAGAATGCTGTGTTTTGGCTTAGGATGAGAAGAGTGCTGATAACACCCCGATGTTTTAATTGTTGCAGAGCAATGCTTATAGCAAGCCAAGGACACCTCAGCCCCCCCCGCCCCGTCCTGCCAACAGGCAGGCTGGGGGCGCAGCAAGAGCCGGGAGGGGACAGACCCAGGACAGGTGACCCAAACCAGCCAGAGGGGCATTCCATACCATCCGACGCCAGGCCAAACAATACATAGGGGTGGCTAGCCGGGGGGAGGGGGCCGGACCACTCGGGGCCAGGCCGGGCATCGGTCAGCGGGCGGCGAGCAACCGCACCGTGCATCACTTGTTTGTACACATTATTAGTAGTGGTACTATTATCATCATTGTATTATTATTATTATTATTATTATTATTATTTTGTCTTATTAAACTGTCTTTATCTCAACTCACGGGCTTCAGTTTCCATTTCTCTCCCCCGTCCCAGAGAGGGAGGGGGAGGGGGAGCGAACAGCTGCTTGGTGTTTAGCTGCCGGCCGGGTTAAACCACAACACACCTTTTACCCTAACATAATAATTCTGTGAAGGCATTAATGCTTGATTTAGAACTGAATACGTTGCCCCATATCAATAAGAAATTTCACTTCCATTCCTCCGCTAGCTTCATTATAACCAGTGGAGGATCCGCTAGGGTAGATTCCCCAGGTCCCCGTTATTCCTGTTGAAATCAGGGGTCGATTACCCTAGGAAAAGGCTAGTCAATTTGTCCTCTGAAGCCAGGTCCAAACCGTTTTGTTTTATTTATTTATTTATTTATTTTCATTAAATTTCAGAGTTGGTCCAAAAATTCCATAGGGGTTTCTTTTAGACCTTGTTGGAAGCATATTCTCAATTCCCAATTCATCCAGGTTTTAGTATTTACTTAACCGTTCATAATTTTCAGGATGATTCGGGTCTTAGTGGGGGTCGGTCAGGGGAATGCAATTGTCCACAGTTCCCTGAGCGGTCCCATCGGCAATCTGAGCTCGCACATGAACTCAGGTTGTTTTAAGAGTTAACTGGTTTTCTATTTCTGTGACAACTCTCTCGGACCCATCATGGTCCCTTTGCCCCAAAGGGCTAACACCCATGATTTTAAGATCTCTGCCTCGGGCAGAGGCAGAACTATTAACATTCCTACATCCTCTTTCCCTGCTCATTCAACTTCAAACACCTTTAACACTTTCAACAACCCTTTTAACACTTCCTTTATCTTTCTCCAGCCTGTACTTCTCTAATGCCAACATCAAAGGCTCAGTCAGGGGCCAACTTAATTCTGTACCTTTTCCCACCAAGATGCTGAAACATCAGTATACAATATTTCATCCTGTTCTGCTTCTCAAAAAACAACATTAACTGTAGCAAAATATTATAGTTTAAAGTTCCATTTAGGGGCCACTTTTCTCCACATTCCAGCTTATAAAGCGGCCACCACTGATTACGATATTTTATCAATGTTTTCCTGTTCACACTTCCACCGGCAGATCCTCCAATATCCTTCCAGTGACTTAAAACACATCCTAACACACTTTTCTTTAAAATTTCACTGCTTGTTTGCCCCCCCATTTTCCAGTTTACACTTTCAGAATACACATGTTACTTGCAAAAGCGTATCACAAAAATGTATCACTCATAAAATTACAGGCACGCAATATCTTTCAGTAGCGATGTCACAAAGCTACTATTACCAGCAATATTGCTAAAATCACAATAACAATAGTCAGAGTCAAATTCCACATGCGATAAGTCAGAAAACCAAACTGTGTAACACCGTAACGATATCTTTCTTACAACAATGCCACGAACCTACTATTACCACCAGGAAAATAGCCAAAAGCGCAGTAACAATAACCAGAGTTAAATACCATAATCCATGAGTCAGAAAACCGAAATAGACAACACAATTCCAGATGGACCTTAAAGCGAGCTCTTTCCTTAAGGTCCCCAAATATACTTATGGTGCTTACCACAAAGTATATACCAAACACTGCCTCGCAGAAGATCACCTTCTGACTTACAGACAGTTCCAGATACAGATGGACCCCAAGGTCCCCAGATATACTTGTGGTACTAACCACAAAGTATATACCAAATACTGTCCTGCAGAAGTCACCTTCTGACTTACTGGACAGTCCCAGATGACCGGTCTACCAGAAAACCAAACCAGAATAAAGAATATACTCACTTACAATGATGGGGTCCTTGTCTGCCTCCGCAGTGATCCGGTGAGTCGAGGAGTCCCTCCGGGAAATCCCGGGGGTACCCTAGGGAGTCCTGTCCCCAGCGGGTCCTGCGGTCCGGCAGAGAGGTCGTCCCATCTGGGGTGCCAGATTGATTCAAAGATCGAAGCCGAAATTCCTTTAAGTGGTATATTCTTTATTGCAGCGCTGGATGCACGGGGGATCTCTCCACCTATCGTGCATACTCAAAGCAGAAAGCAGTCTTGAATTTATACAATCAATCTATCATTATTCTACAAGCACCTATACATATGCATTACCTATCCCCGCCTTCCCTCGCTTCTCATGCTAATTAGTCTTTTGGCACCTTGCGCCTGCGCAGAGCCTTCCAAGAATTGTGGGCAGGGGTCTTTGGGACGTGGGCAGGGGTCTTTGGGAGGAAGACCCCGAGTCTTCCTCACAGTGTACTTTTCACCTTTGGTCAGGAATCTGCTGAATTGGCATGTTTCTTAATTGCGAGAGCTGGTTGTTGCCAATTCTTCCGTTTGTTGTATCTTTATAATGAATTCCAATGTCCAGTTTTGAGATTTATAGTCCTTACGTTTGTTTCTCTGTCCGTCTGCCGCTTCCTTATCATGAGTTCCAGTGTCTTGTTTCGAGATATACAGTCCATGTCTGGGGATTGCCCTTGCCTCCCCAATACCTCCCCAGTACCTCCTTAATCAGCTCGTAGTCTTCCTCTCCCCCTTTGTACTTACTTGGCACCATACCAATGTATGAGATTAGAACTGGTGAGAAAACAAAAAGACCTCCACACGGACTTTAGAAGTCTCAGTTACACTCTCACACACAAACACTAGCAACCGCACCTTTACCCAACCGGACGGTATCTTACGAATCAGTCGTATTCATCCAGAATCCAACTGGACGGTATCCACAAGCATCTCTGCTGTCTTCGTCTGGGATCGAACCAGACGGTATCCACAAAATACTGTCGTCTTCATCCGGTTCGATTCCGGACACCGGAATCCAACCGAACGGTATCCAAACGACCTTGTCGTCTTCGTCCGGATCTTCGCGCGCAGAATTACAGGCAAAAAACAGCCAGCAAGGGAGCTCAAAAAAAAACGAAAACAAATTCTTTGCTTACCTTTATTCAGGTTCAGGATGGCATTAGTCCCGATCTGACTCAAACAGGAGCCACCAAATGGTGGGGCGCCTCTCCTAGATTAAATCAGAATTCAGGAACTATAGCCATCCCGGACGAGCCCCAAAATTGTTATAAATGGCTCAGGATTCAAATTAGGATTAAATAAAAAAATAGGATTTATTGAAAGAATATAAAGGAATAGAGGTAAGCAAACAGCGCTGGGTGCACCGGGAGTCTCCGCTCCACCAGGACGCACACCAGTTACATCAAGCAGCTGATTTTTATGCTCCTAGACTAATACATATTCATTACTACTTCTAAAAAAAATAGATTATTAAAATTAGCTTCCGGGGTGCAGTCTCTCCTACTGGAGCATGCGCAGTCTCCTCTGGGGTCTCTTCTGGGGGTCTCTAGGGGTCTTTCATGCTGAAGGCTCGTAGTCTTCCTCTCCCCCTTTGTACTTACTTGGCACCATACCAAGTTTATAGAACATTCTCTTCAAGACTTGTCTCCCAGCTGTCCTTCAGCTTCTTTTTCCTTCCTCTTAATCTCTCGGCCCCCCTAACCAGATACCAAAGATCCGCATAGTATCCCATAACAGTCACTAGTTGTTATCAGTTGTTCTGAAACTCCCAGACATCAAACACAAACAGCTTCACGAGTAATTAAAACATTCTTCCCCAGCCATTCACAGACACATCTATAGCAGTGTTAGAAATAGAAGTCCGGAATAACAAAAGCAAACAGGTTCATAAATTTAAGGAGTGATAAATTGACTAGAATGAGGGGGAGACTGGGACACACTGCAGCTGAGGTTCAAGAATTAAATTGCCAGTGCAGGGCCCAGAGGCAGACAGGATTCAAACAGAATTGTTCTTTATGGACACGAATTGTTAAAACATTCCTCACACCCTTATCATAAGCCATACAACAACAGTTACATGTACACTTACGCTTGCACTTACCCTAGCAATTACTCGTACAATTACTCTTAACCTTACTATTAAGCTAACCCTAAACCTTACCCTTATCCTAACACTTACCCTTATCCTAAACCTTACCCTTTTTGCTACACTTACCCTTTGCCTAATTCTAAACCTTAGCCTAACCCTCACCCTTACCCTTACCATTATACTTACTTTTACCCTTGACCTAAACCTTACCCCAATCCTTACCCTGACCCTTACATTAACCCTAACCCTTACCCTAACCCTTACTCTAATCCTAACCCTTAACCTAAACCTTACACTTAATCTTACCTTTAACCTTACCCTTAAACTAATACATACTCTTACCTTTCCCTCACCATAACCCTAAAATTAACCGTAACCATTACCTGAACACTTATCCTTACCTAACCCTAACCCTTACTCTAACTTTTACCCGGACCCGGACCCTTAGACTTCCCCTTCCCCTTCCCCTTACTCTTCCCCTTACCCTAACCCTTACCCTTACACTTACGGTTACCATTTACCTTACCCTTACCCTAACACTTAACCTTAACCTAACCCTAACCCTAAACCTTACCTGAACCCTTACCCTGACCCTTACATTAACCCTAACCCTAAAACTTAACCTTAACCTTACCCTTAACCTTAACCTAATACTTACCCTTACTTTTCCCTCACCCTAACCCTAAAATTAACCCTAACCATTACCCTTACCCTAACCCTTACTCTAACCCTTACCCTTACCATAACCCATACTCTAACACATACTTCTACCCGTAACCGTACCCTTACCGTAACCCTTACCCTTACCGTTACCGTTACCCTTACCCTTACCGTTACCGTTACCCTTACCATTACCCTTAACCTAACCCTAAACCTTACCCTTATCCTAACACTTACCCTTACCGTAAACCTTACCCTTTCTGCTACACTTACCCTTAGCCTAAATCTAAACCTTACACTTACCCTTAGCCTAACCCTCGCCCTTACCGTTACCCATACCCTTATTCTTACCCTTACCGTAACCCTTACCTTTACACTTACGGTTACCATTAACCTTACCCTTACCCTAACACTTATCCTTAACCTAACCCTTACCCTAAACCTTACCCCAACCCTTACCCTGACCCTTACATTAACCCTAACCCTTACCCTAAACCTTACCCTTACTCTTAACCTTAACCTTACCCTTAACATTCACCTAATACTTACGCATACGTTTTCCTGACTTTAACCCTAAAACTAACCCTAACCATTACCCTAACACTTAACCTTACCCTAACCCTAACCCTTACTCTAACCCTTACCCTGACCTGTACCCTTACCCTTACCCTTACCCTTATACTCACCCTAATTCTTACCCATACCATAACCCATACCCTAACACATATTTGTACCCTTAACCTTACCGTTACCCTTAACCTTACCCTTACCCTTGCTCTATCCGTTACCCTTACGCTTACCCTTAACATAAACCTTACCCTTGACCTTACCCTTACCATAAGCCATACAACAACACTTACATGTACACTTACGCTTGCACTTACCCTAGCAATTACTCATACAATTACCCTTAACCTTACTATTAAGCTAACCCTAAACCTTACCCTTATCCTAACACTTACCCTTATCCTAAACCTTACCCTTTCTGCTACACTTACCCTTTCCCTAATTCTAAACCTTACCCTAACCCCTCACCCTTAGAATATACATATATTTACCCTTTACCTAAACCTTTACCCCAACCCTTACCTTGACCCTTACATTAACCCTAATCCTTACATTAAACCTTACACTTACTCTTAACCTTAACCTTAGCTGTAACCTAATACTTACTCTTACGTTTCCTTCACCCTAAACCTAAAATTAGCCTAACCATTACCCTAACACTTACCCTTACTCTAACCCTTACCATGAACTTAAGTGTAAGTGTTAGGATAACGTTAACCTTAAGGGTGACCCTTAAGCTTATCCTTAATGTTTATGGTTAGGTTAAGGGTAATTGTACGAGTAATTACTAGGATAAGTGTAAGCGTAAGTGTACATGTAAGTGTTGATGTATGGCTTATGGTAAGGGTAAGGTAAAGGGTAAGGTTTATGTTAAGGGAAAGTGTAAGAGTAACGGATAGAATAAGGGTAAGTGTAACGGTTAAGTGTTAGGGTAATGGTTAGGGTTAATTTTAGGATTAGGGTGAGAAAAATGTAAGGTTAAGTACTAGCTTAAGGTTAAGGGTAAGGTTAAGGTTAAGAGTAAGTGTAAGGTTTAGGTTAAGGGTTAGGGTTAATGTAAGGTTCAGGGAAAGGTTTGGGGTAAGGTTTAGGGTTAGGTTCAGCTTAAGGGTAAGGGTTGGGGTAAGGTTAAGTGTATGGATAAGGATAAGTGTAAGGGATAGGGTAAGGGTTAGCGTAAGGGTAAGATTAATGGTAAGGTTTATGTTAAGGGTAAGCGTAAGGGTAACGGATAGAGTAAGCGTAAGGGTAACGGTAAGGTTAAGGGTAAAAATATGTGTTAGGGTATGGGTTATGGTATGGGTAAGAGTTAGGGTAATGTAAGGGTAAGGGTGAGTGTAAGGGTATGGGTCAGGGTAAGGGTTAGAGTAAGGGTTAGGGTTAGGGTAAGGGTAAGTGTTAGAATAATGGTTAGGGTTAATTTTAGGGTTAGGGTGAGGGAAACGTAAGGGTAAGTATTGGGTTAAGGTAAGGGTAAGTGTAAGGTTTAGATTTAGGCTAATGGTAAATGTAGCAGAAAGGGTAAGGTTTACGATAAGGGTAAGTGTTAGGGTAAGGGTAAGGTTTAGGGTAACATAAAGGGTAAGGATTACGGTAAGGGTAAGGGTACGGGTAGAATTTGTTAGAATATGGCTTATGGTAAGGGTAAGGTTTAGGGTAAGAGTAAGTGTAAGTGTATGTGTAAGGGTACGGGTCATTGTAAGGGTTAGAGTAAGGGTTAGGGTAAGGGTAGGTGTTAGGGTAATGGTTAGGGTTAATTTTAGGGTTAGGGTGAGGGAAACGGAAGGGTAAGTATTAGGTTAAGGTTAAGGGTAAGGTTAAGGTTAAGAGTAAGTGTAAGTTTTAGGGTAAGGGTAAGGGTTAATGTAAGGGTCAGGGTAAGGGTTAAGGTAAGGTTTAGGGTTAGAGTTAGGTTAAGGTTAAGGTTTAGGGTAAGGGTAAGTTATATGTATAAGGATAAGTGTAAGGGTAAGTGTTAGGGTAAGTGTAAGGATAAGGATAAGTGTACAAGTCAGGGTAAGGTTTAGAGTTAGGGTTAGGGTTTGGGTTAGGGTAAGGGTAAGTGTTAGGGTAATGGTTAGGGTTAATTTTAGGTGTATGGTGACGGATAAGAAAGGGTAAGTAGTAGGTTAAGGTTAAGCGTAAGGTTAAGGTTAAGAGTAAGTGTAAGTTTTAGGGTACGGTTTAGGGTTAATGTAAGGGTCAGGGTAAGTGTTTGGGTAAGATTTAGGGTTAGGGTAAGAGTAAGTATATGGGTAATGGTAAGGGTAAGTGTTAGGGTTAGGGTAAGTGTAAGGTTTAGATTTAGGCTAAGGGTAAGTGTAGCAGAAAGGGTAAGGGTTACGGTAAGTGTAAGTGTAAGGATAAGGTTAAGGTTTAGGCTTACGTTAAGGGTAAGGGTAATGCTTTGGTAAGGGTAAGAGTAAGGGTAAAGGTAAGGGTTACAGTAAGGCTAAGGGTACTGGTAGAAGTATGTGTTAGAGTACGGCTTATGGTAAGGGTACAAGTAGCTCCCCCCCCAGAGACAGGACCCAAAGGTGTACAACCAGTTCCCAACACCCCTGAGACACAGGCCCCAACCGCCCCCCCAGACACAGCGACCCAAATTCTACAAGCAGCTCCCAACCCCTGCCAGGCAGGCCCCCTACCCTATACAAGCAGCTCCCAACCCTCCCCCCCCCCCCCCCGAGGGAGGCCCCAAAGGTGTAGAGTCAGCTCCCAACCCCCTCAATGCTGGCCCCTAGGGTCTACAAGCAGCTCCCCCCTTGCCCCCAGATACCGGCCCCCAGACACAGACCCCAAAAGCCTAATCACAGGCCCTGAACTCTAGAGGCAGGCTCCAAAACCCAGGACAAAGCCCCAGTGGTTCGAGACAGGGCCCAAATCCCAGACACAGGCCCCAAACGCTAAACATATGCCAAAAAAAGTATTAGTGCTGGTGCCAAATGTTACAGACAGGCCCAAAAGCCCCAGATGCTCAAGGCTGAGACGTAACTTGGCTTTCTGAATTACTGGAAAGCAGCTTTCATTCTCAGATAATTGTGTGCAGGCTGATTAAGGAGGTATTGGGGAGGCAAGGACAATCCCCAGACAAGGACTGTATATCTCGAAACAAGACACTGGAACTCATGATAAGGAAGCGGCAGGCGGACAGAGAAACGAATGTAAGGACTATAACTCTTGAAACTGGACATTGGAATTCATTATAAAGATACAACAAACGGGAGAATTGGCAACAACCAGCTCTTGCAATTAAGAAACATGCCAATTCAGCAGATTCCTGACCAAAGGTGAAAAGTACACTGTGAGGAAGACTCGGGGTCTTCCTCCCAAAGACCCCTGCCCACGTCCCAAAGACCCCTGCCCACAATTCTTGGAAGGCTCTGCGCAGGCGCAAGGTGCCAAAAGGCTAATTAGCATGAGAAGCGAGGGAAGGCGGGGATAGGTAATGCATATGTATAGGTGCTTGTAGAATATTGATAGATTGATTGTATAAATTCAAGACTGCTTTCTGCTTTGGGTATGCACGATAGGTGGAGAGATCCCCCGTGCATCCAGCGCTGCAATAAAGAATATACCACTTAAAGGAATTTCGGCTTCGATCTTTGAATCAATTTGGCGACCCAGATGGGACAACCTCTCTGCCGGACTGCAGGACCTGCTGGGAACAGGACTCCCTAGGGTACCCCCGGGATTTCCCGGAGGGACGCCTCGACTCACCGGATCACTGCGGAGGCAGACAAGGACCCCATCATTGTAAGTGAGTATATTCTTTATTCTGGTTTGGTTTTCTGGTAGACCGGTCATCTGGAACTGTCTGTAAGTCAGAAGGTGATCTTCTGCGAGGCAGTGTTTGGTATATACTTTGTGGTTAGCACCATAAGTACATGTTTGGGGACCTTAAGGAAGGAGCTCGCTTTAAGGTCCATCTGGAATTGTGTTGTCTATTTCGGTTTTCTGACTCATGGAGTATGGTATTTAACTCTGGTTATTGTTACTGCGATTTTGGCTATTTTCCTGGTGGTAATAGTAGGTTCGTGGCATTGTTATAAGAAAGATATTGTTACGGTGTTACACAGTTCGGTTTTCTGACTTATCGCATGTGGAATTTGACTCTGACTATTGTTACTGTGATTTTGGCAATATTGCTGGTAATAGTAGTTTTGTGACATCGCTACTGAAAGATATTGCGTGCCCGTATTTTTGTGAGTGATACGTTTTGTGATACGCTTTTGTAAGTAACATGTGTATTCTGAAAGTGTAAACTGGAAACTGGGGGGGCAAACAAGCAGTGAAATTTTAAAGAAAAGTGTGTTAGGATGTGTTTTAAGTCACTGGAAGGATATTGGAGGATCTGCCGGTGGAAGTGTGAACAGGAAAACATTGATAAAATATCGTAATCAGTGGTGGCCGCTTTATAAGCTGGAATGTGGAGAAAAGTGGCCCCTAAATGGAACTTTAAACTATAATATTTTGCTACAGTTAATGTTGTTTTTTGAGAAGCAGAACAGGATGAAATGTTGTATACTGATGTTTCAGCATCTTGGTGGGAAAAGGTAGGGAATTAAGTTGGCCCCTGACTGAACCTTTGATGTTGGCATTAGAGAAGTACAGGCTGGAGAAAGATAAAGGAAGTGTTAAAAGGGTTGTTGA
This sequence comes from Aythya ferina, assembly GCF_964211825.1. Lineage (NCBI taxonomy): Eukaryota > Metazoa > Chordata > Aves > Anseriformes > Anatidae > Aythya > Aythya ferina. The sequence goes on from NW_028181418.1 coordinate 311,878, forward strand.
AAGTGTTAAAGGTGTTTGAAGTTGAATGAGCAGGGAAAGAGGATGTAGGAATGTTAATAGTTCTGCCTCTGCCCGAGGCAGAGATCTTAAAATCATGGGTGTTAGCCCTTTAGGGCAAAGGGACCATGATCGGTCCGAGAGAGTTGTCACAGAAACAGAAAAGAGGTACACTCTTAAAACAACCTGAGTTCATGTGCGAGCTCAGATTGCTGATGGGACCGTTCAGGGAACTGTGGACAATTGCATTCCCCTGACCGACCCCCACTAAGACCCGAATCATCCTGAAAATCATGAACGGTTAAGTAAATACTAAAACCTGGATGAATTGGGAATTGAGAATATGCTTCCAACAAGGTCTAAAAGAAAGCCCTATGGAATTTTTGGACCAACTCTGAAATGTAATGAAAATAAATAAATAAATAAATAAATAAATAAATAAATAAAACAAAACGGTTTGGACCTGGCTTTGGAGGACAAATTGACTAGCCTTTTCCTAGGGTAATCAACCCCTGATTTCAACAGGAATAACGGGGACCTGGGGAATCTACCCTAGCGGATCCTCCACTGGTTATAATGAAGCTAGGGGAGGAATGGAAGTGAAATTTCTTATTGCTATGGGGCAACGTATTCAGTTCTAAATCAAGCATTAATGCCTTCACAGAATTATTATGTTAGGGTAAAAGGTGTGTCATGGTTTAACCCGGCCGGCAGCTAAACACCACGCAGCTGTTCGCTCCCCCTCCCCCTCCCTCTCTGGGACGGGGGAGAGAAATGGAAAGTGAAGCCTGTGAGTTGAGATAAAGACAGTTTAATAAGACAAAATAATAATAATAATAATAATAATAATAATAATAATAATAATAATAATAATAATAATAACAATAACAATAATACAATGATGATAATAGTACCACTACTAATAATGTGTACAAACAAGTGATGCACAATGCAATTGCTCACCACCCGCTGACCGATGCCCAGCCTAACCCCGAGCAGTCCGGCCCCCTCCCCCTGGCTAGCCACCCCTATGTATTGTTTAGCCTGACGTCAGATGCTATGGAATACCCCTTTGGCTAGTTTGGGTCACCTGTCCTGGGTCTGTCCCCTCCCAGCTCTTACTGCACCCCCAGCCTGCCTGTTGGCAGGACAGAGCAAGAAGCTGAGATGTCCTTGGCTTGCTATAAGCATTGCTCTGCAACAATTGAAACATCGGGGTGTTATCAGCACTCTTCTCATCCTAAGCCAAAACATAGCATTCTCCCAGCTACTAGGAAGAAAATTAACTCTGTTCTAACTGAAACCAGGACAAGGTGTAACCGAAAAGGCTTATTTTTGTGAACCTTTGAAGTACAAATTAGGGAAACAATGGGGCATACACAGATTTTTATCTATGCCTAGCTCCTCATGGGCACTCTTAGGTAGAGATTTATTAGAGCAAGTAGGAGCAGAAATTGTCTTTGAAAAAGGGAAAATGGAATTAAGAACAGGAGAAGAACAACTAATAAATGTGTTAAGCTTGGCACTAATACAAACTGACCCTAAAAGTGAAATACCTTTAGAGATCACAGATCAAGTATGTCCAGGAGTTTGGGCTACCGAAGTCCCTGGAAGAGCTAAAAATGTGACCTCAATAATTATTAAATTAAAGTCAGGAGAGAAACCCGTTAAGGTTAAGTAATATCCTTTGAGGACAGAAGATAGGAAAGGAATTAAAGAGATAATTGATCAATTTTTACAGTATGGATTATTGATTGAATGCGAATCAGAATCCAATGCACCCATATTGCCAATTAAAAAGGCAGATGAAAAAGCTATAGGCTAGTTCAGGATTTGAGGGCCATAAATAAAATCACTGAGGATATACATCCAGTAGTGGCAAACCCTTATACTTTGCTGACTAAATTAAAGAATAGTCAAGTCTGGTTTACCGTACTGGATTTAAAAGATGCCTTCTTCTGCCTAGGCTTAGCCACAGAAAGCCAAAACCTATTCGCCTTTGAATGGGAAAATCCCGATTCAGGCAGAAAGACGCAGCTTACGTGGACATTACTACCTCAAGGATTCAAGAATAGCCCCACTATTTTTGGAAACCAATTAGCAAGGGAACTCGAAACATGGATACCTCCGGACACTGAAGGTGCTTTGTTACAATATGTAGATGATCTCTTAATAGCTACCGAGACTAAAGGGAGTTGGATTCAATGGACTATAAGTCGTCTTAATTTTCTGGGTTTAAATGGATATCAAGTCTCTTGACAGAAAGTCCAGCTGGCTCAACAAAGTGTGACCTATCTGGGATTTGACATTTCGGAAGGACAACGAGAACTAGGAACTGAACATAAGGAAGTCATTTGCCGGACTCCAGAACCTCAAATGGTAAAGGAGCTACAAAGCTTTTTAGGAATGACAGGTTGGTGTCGCCTTTGGATTTATAATTATGGACTATTGGTAAAGCCTCTATGTGAATTGATAAAGATTAACCAGTCAAAGTTAGTCTGGACTGGAGAAGCACAAAAAGTCTTTAAACAACTTCAACAAGAATTGATGATTTTGAAATATCAAGCAATATTGGTAGAACAGGACGACGTGGAAATTGTGATAATTCATATTGTGAATCTAGCCTCTTTTCTTAGTGATGCTCCGGCACAAGCTGTGATTCACGATTGTTTAGAAACTCTAGAGACTGTGTATTCCAGCCGACCAGACCTTAAGGAGGAGCCCATGGAAGACGCGGAAGAAACTTGGTTCACGGATGGGAGCAGTTTTGTTACGCAAAGACAACGTAAAGCTGGATATGCTATAACAACTACTCAGCAGGTAATCGAGTCTAAGCCTTTACCCCCTGGAACATCAGCTCAAAAGGCGGAGATAGTTGCTCTCACGAGAGCATTGGAACTGGCAGCGGGAAAAAGGGTAAATATTTGGACAGATTCTAAATATACATTCGGCGTGGTACATGCTCATGGAGCAATTTGGAAAGAACATGGATTGCTGACCGCTCAGTGAAAACACAAAGTATGCTGAAGAAATTTTAAAATTGTTAGAGGCTGTAAAACAACCAGAAAAGGTAGCTATCATGCATTGTCAGGGACACCAAAAGGGGAACACCGATTTTGAAATTGGAAAATCGATTGGCAGAGGCTAAGCAGGCAGCTGAAATAACTGAGGTGAAGGCATTGTCTTTGATACCAGACGGTAAAATCCAAACTATATCCAAATTATACAAAAGAAGACTTAAAATTAATTGAAGATTTGAAAGGTAAAATGAAACCAGATGGATGAGTATATTTAAAAGATAACCCCATAGTAATACCCTCTAGTTTGACATGGCCCATAGTTCTTACAGAACACAATAAAACGCATTGGGGAGCTGGCACACTGCATAAGAGCCTGAGTCAGACATTAGTGGGACGATATGATAAAACAAGTAACTCAACAATGTAGCATTTGCTTACACAATAACCCCAATACCAAGGATAGAATAAAATTTGGAATAATCGGTAAAGGAAATTATTCGGGGCAACAGTGGCAAATTGATTTTTCAGAACTCCCTAGAAAAGGGGGGTATCATTATTTACTGGTTCTGACTGACACGTTTTCAGGAAGGCCTGAAGCCTTTCCCTGTCGAACAACCAAAGCAAGAGAAGTGGTTAAAGTCTTGTTAAATGAAATAATACCATGCTTTGGGATTCTAGTAGCAATGTCTTCTGATAGAGTTTCACATTTTTGTGCACAAGTGGTAGAACAGATAAGTAAGATTCTAAAGATAGATTGGCAACTGCATACTCCTTATAGACCACAGGCAAGTGGACAGGTAGAAAAAATGAACCATTTAATTAAACAATAAATAGCTAAAATTGGATAAGAAGCTAATTTGTCATGGCCTCAATCCCTCCCTTTAGCATTACTTGGAATTAGAGTTAAACCTAGAATAAAAGGAAATTTGAGTCCCTTCAAAATCTTATATGGAAGGCCATAGCAATTTCTATTTAGTGGAGAGGACCTAACGCAGTTAGGATCAGAATATTTATATGCTTATATGACTGAACTTCAGAAACAATTAAATAAAGTACATACATTTGTTTTAGGGACCAGGGCTAGAGGGTTGGATCAACCAATCCACCCCTTTAAGCTCGGGGATTATATATATGTAAAGACTTTTTCAGGACAACCCGTGCAGGAAAAATGGAAGGAAAGTGGATGGGACCACACCAAGTATTACTGACAACACACACCGCCATTAAGATTAAGAAGCAAGCAGCTTGGATCCACAATTCAAGGGTGAAGAAGGCCCCGGCGAGGATATGGACCACCACTCCAATTGGACCAACAAAATTACGGTTTTCCAGATCCTAATGATTGCAGGGGTGCGGTTCTCGGATTTGGGGTGGGCAACTTGGGATGAGAACTTACACCTGACCTTAATACAAACAATTTCTCAAGTAACTAATAAGACGAACTGTTGGGTATGCACCCATCTGCCACAGCATGAGAATAAGGGTGTATCGTTAATTGGGATTCCCTTGCCTGCAAACTTATCTTGGACTAATTTGTGGGAAAACACATCTTGGGGTCGAAAATATTAAGCAGTTTTGGAACTAGAAGTGAGTAGCTTCTTGCTGTTAGAATCCTATTATGTGTGTGTACAAAGGTGTAACCCGCCTAAGGGTATAGGAAAACAGCATTGTATGAATACGGATACTACTTATGTGGGAAATCAGACATCTTGTAATTGAACAATTGATATTAGTACGACTAGCGGCTGGGCAAATTCAACCAGCTGGACGGTTCCAGAAGGAAAAGGGTGGTATTGGCTATGCAATGATACAGCCCGTAAGGTCTTGCCTGAGAATTGGAAGGGAACTTGCACTCTTGGAGCGGTAGTCCCCAATATGACAGTACATGATGTAGTGCCTCGAGGTTACTTGAGAAATCATATCCGGAGAATCAGATGAAAAATTAACAATCCATTGGTAGAGAGACACACCCCTTTTCATAGTTTTGTGCGATGGTTTATCCCATGGTTAGGAGTGAGTGAATTGGAAAAGGCAATAGTTAATATTTCTGCAATTATAGAGAAGTTAGAAAACAAAATTCTGGATGCTATAAAGGCTCAACAAGAAGAGATATCTAGTTTATCACAGGTAGTATTCCAAAATCGGATGGCCCTAGACTTGTTACTGGCCACTCAAGGGGGAGTCTGTACAGTAATAAACACAAGTTGTTGTATGTATGTAGATCAGAGTGGAAGGATCTCTACCGACCTGGAAGAAATATGGAAGCAGACCAGGATCCTACATGAGATCAGTAAAGATGATCTTTCATGGAGTTTTAGTGAACTATGGACTAAGTTAACCTCCTGGTTGCCCAATTTCCAATGGTTGAAACAAGTATTCATTGCTCTAATCGTATTAGTAGTGTTAGGAATATTTGTGTGCATGTTGTTTAGATGCCTGCTTTGTTGTGTTACTGTAAATAAAGAAAGTATCTGATGCAAAAGAATTTGCATGGGAAAAGAAAAGGGGGGATTGATTAAGGAGGTATTGGGGAGGCAAGGACAATCCCCAGACAAGGACTGTATATCTCGAAACAAGACACTGGAACTCATGATAAGGAAGCGGCAGGCGGACAGAGAAACGAATGTAAGGACTATAACTCTCGAAACTGGACATTGGAATTCATTATAAAGATACAACAAACGGGAGAATTGGCAACAACCAGCTCTTGCAATTAAGAAACATGCCAATTCAGCAGATTCCTGACCAAAGGTGAAAAGTACACTGTGAGGAAGACTCGGGGTCTTCCTCCCAAAGACCCCTGCCCACGTCCCAAAGACCCCTGCCCACAATTCTTGGAAGGCTCTGCGCAGGCGCAAGGTGCCAAAAGGCTAATTAGCATGAGAAGCGAGGGAAGGCGGGGATAGGTAATGCATATGTATAGGTGCTTGTAGAATATTGATAGATTGATTGTATAAATTCAAGACTGCTTTCTGCTTTGGGTATGCACGATAGGTGGAGAGATCCCCCGTGCATCCAGCGCTGCAATAAAGAATATACCACTTAAAGGAATTTCGGCTTCGATCTTTGAATCAATTTGGCGACCCAGATGGGACAACCTCTCTGCCGGACTGCAGGACCTGCTGGGAACAGGACTCCCTAGGGTACCCCCGGGATTTCCCGGAGGGACGCCTCGACTCACCGGATCACTGCGGAGGCAGACAAGGACCCCATCATTGTAAGTGAGTATATTCTTTATTCTGGTTTGGTTTTCTGGTAGACCGGTCATCTGGAACTGTCTGTAAGTCAGAAGGTGATCTTCTGCGAGGCAGTGTTTGGTATATACTTTGTGGTTAGCACCATAAGTACATGTTTGGGGACCTTAAGGAAGGAGCTCGCTTTAAGGTCCATCTGGAATTGTGTTGTCTATTTCGGTTTTCTGACTCATGGAGTATGGTATTTAACTCTGGTTATTGTTACTGCGATTTTGGCTATTTTCCTGGTGGTAATAGTAGGTTCGTGGCATTGTTATAAGAAAGATATTGTTACGGTGTTACACAGTTCGGTTTTCTGACTTATCGCATGTGGAATTTGACTCTGACTATTGTTACTGTGATTTTGGCAATATTGCTGGTAATAGTAGTTTTGTGACATCGCTACTGAAAGATATTGCGTGCCCGTATTTTTGTGAGTGATACGTTTTGTGATACGCTTTTGTAAGTAACATGTGTATTCTGAAAGTGTAAACTGGAAACTGGGGGGGCAAACAAGCAGTGAAATTTTAAAGAAAAGTGTGTTAGGATGTGTTTTAAGTCACTGGAAGGATATTGGAGGATCTGCCGGTGGAAGTGTGAACAGGAAAACATTGATAAAATATCGTAATCAGTGGTGGCCGCTTTATAAGCTGGAATGTGGAGAAAAGTGGCCCCTAAATGGAACTTTAAACTATAATATTTTGCTACAGTTAATGTTGTTTTTTGAGAAGCAGAACAGGATGAAATGTTGTATACTGATGTTTCAGCATCTTGGTGGGAAAAGGTAGGGAATTAAGTTGGCCCCTGACTGAACCTTTGATGTTGGCATTAGAGAAGTACAGGCTGGAGAAAGATAAAGGAAGTGTTAAAAGGGTTGTTGAAAGTGTTAAAGGTGTTTGAAGTTGAATGAGCAGGGAAAGAGGATGTAGGAATGTTAATAGTTCTGCCTCTGCCCGAGGCAGAGATCTTAAAATCATGGGTGTTAGCCCTTTAGGGCAAAGGGACCATGATCGGTCCGAGAGAGTTGTCACAGAAACAGAAAAGAGGTACACTCTTAAAACAACCTGAGTTCATGTGCGAGCTCAGATTGCTGATGGGACCGTTCAGGGAACTGTGGACAATTGCATTCCCCTGACCGACCCCCACTAAGACCCGAATCATCCTGAAAATCATGAACGGTTAAGTAAATACTAAAACCTGGATGAATTGGGAATTGAGAATATGCTTCCAACAAGGTCTAAAAGAAAGCCCTATGGAATTTTTGGACCAACTCTGAAATGTAATGAAAATAAATAAATAAATAAATAAATAAATAAATAAATAAATAAAACAAAACGGTTTGGACCTGGCTTTGGAGGACAAATTGACTAGCCTTTTCCTAGGGTAATCAACCCCTGATTTCAACAGGAATAACGGGGACCTGGGGAATCTACCCTAGCGGATCCTCCACTGGTTATAATGAAGCTAGGGGAGGAATGGAAGTGAAATTTCTTATTGCTATGGGGCAACGTATTCAGTTCTAAATCAAGCATTAATGCCTTCACAGAATTATTATGTTAGGGTAAAAGGTGTGTCATGGTTTAACCCGGCCGGCAGCTAAACACCACGCAGCTGTTCGCTCCCCCTCCCCCTCCCTCTCTGGGACGGGGGAGAGAAATGGAAAGTGAAGCCTGTGAGTTGAGATAAAGATAGTTTAATAAGACAAAATAATAATAATAATAATAATAATAATAATAATAACAATAACAATAACAATAACAATAACAATAATACAATGATGATAATAGTACCACTACTAATAATGTGTACAAACAAGTGATGCACAATGCAATTGCTCACCACCCGCTGACCGATGCCCAGCCTAACCCCGAGCAGTCCGGCCCCCTCCCCCTGGCTAGCCACCCCTATGTATTGTTTAGCCTGACGTCAGATGCTATGGAATACCCCTTTGGCTAGTTTGGGTCACCTGTCCTGGGTCTGTCCCCTCCCAGCTCTTACTGCACCCCCAGCCTGCCTGTTGGCAGGACAGAGCAAGAAGCTGAGATGTCCTTGGCTTGCTATAAGCATTGCTCTGCAACAATTGAAACATCGGGGTGTTATCAGCACTCTTCTCATCCTAAGCCAAAACATAGCATTCTCCCAGCTACTAGGAAGAAAATTAACTCTGTTCTAACTGAAACCAGGACAAGGTGTAACCGAAAAGGCTTATTTTTGTGAACCTTTGAAGTACAAATTAGGGAAACAATGGGGCATACACAGATTTTTATCTATGCCTAGCTCCTCATGGGCACTCTTAGGTAGAGATTTATTAGAGCAAGTAGGAGCAGAAATTGTCTTTGAAAAAGGGAAAATGGAATTAAGAACAGGAGAAGAACAACTAATAAATGTGTTAAGCTTGGCACTAATACAAACTGACCCTAAAAGTGAAATACCTTTAGAGATCACAGATCAAGTATGTCCAGGAGTTTGGGCTACCGAAGTCCCTGGAAGAGCTAAAAATGTGACCTTAATAATTATTAAATTAAAGCCAGGAGAGAAACCCGTTAAGGTTAAGTAATATCCTTTGAGGACAGAAGATAGGAAAGGAATTAAAGAGATAATTGATCAATTTTTACAGTATGGATTATTGATTGAATGCGAATCAGAATCCAATGCACCCATATTGCCAATTAAAAAGGCAGATGAAAAAGCTATAGGCTAGTTCAGGATTTGAGGGCCATAAATAAAATCACTGAGGATATACATCCAGTAGTGGCAAACCCTTATACTTTGCTGACTAAATTAAAGAATAGTCAAGTCTGGTTTACCGTACTGGATTTAAAAGATGCCTTCTTCTGCCTAGGCTTAGCCACAGAAAGCCAAAACCTATTCGCCTTTGAATGGGAAAATCCCGATTCAGGCAGAAAGACGCAGCTTACGTGGACATTACTACCTCAAGGATTCAAGAATAGCCCCACTATTTTTGGAAACCAATTAGCAAGGGAACTCGAAACATGGATACCTCCGGACACTGAAGGTGCTTTGTTACAATATGTAGATGATCTCTTAATAGCTACCGAGACTAAAGGGAGTTGGATTCAATGGACTATAAGTCGTCTTAATTTTCTGGGTTTAAATGGATATCAAGTCTCTTGACAGAAAGTCCAGCTGGCTCAACAAAGTGTGACCTATCTGGGATTTGACATTTCGGAAGGACAACGAGAACTAGGAACTGAACATAAGGAAGTCATTTGCCGGACTCCAGAACCTCAAATGGTAAAGGAGCTACAAAGCTTTTTAGGAATGACAGGTTGGTGTCGCCTTTGGATTTATAATTATGGACTATTGGTAAAGCCTCTATGTGAATTGATAAAGATTAACCAGTCAAAGTTAGTCTGGACTGGAGAAGCACAAAAAGTCTTTAAACAACTTCAACAAGAATTGATGATTTTGAAATATCAAGCAATATTGGTAGAACAGGACGACGTGGAAATTGTGATAATTCATATTGTGAATCTAGCCTCTTTTCTTAGTGATGCTCCGGCACAAGCTGTGATTCACGATTGTTTAGAAACTCTAGAGACTGTGTATTCCAGCCGACCAGACCTTAAGGAGGAGCCCATGGAAGACGCGGAAGAAACTTGGTTCACGGATGGGAGCAGTTTTGTTACGCAAAGACAACGTAAAGCTGGATATGCTATAACAACTACTCAGCAGGTAATCGAGTCTAAGCCTTTACCCCCTGGAACATCAGCTCAAAAGGCGGAGATAGTTGCTCTCACGAGAGCATTGGAACTGGCAGCGGGAAAAAGGGTAAATATTTGGACAGATTCTAAATATACATTCGGCGTGGTACATGCTCATGGAGCAATTTGGAAAGAACATGGATTGCTGACCGCTCAGTGAAAACACAAAGTATGCTGAAGAAATTTTAAAATTGTTAGAGGCTGTAAAACAACCAGAAAAGGTAGCTATCATGCATTGTCAGGGACACCAAAAGGGGAACACCGATTTTGAAATTGGAAAATCGATTGGCAGAGGCTAAGCAGGCAGCTGAAATAACTGAGGTGAAGGCATTGTCTTTGATACCAGACGGTAAAATCCAAACTATATCCAAATTATACAAAAGAAGACTTAAAATTAATTGAAGATTTGAAAGGTAAAATGAAACCAGATGGATGAGTATATTTAAAAGATAACCCCATAGTAATACCCTCTAGTTTGACATGGCCCATAGTTCTTACAGAACACAATAAAACGCATTGGGGAGCTGGCACACTGCATAAGAGCCTGAGTCAGACATTAGTGGGACGATATGATAAAACAAGTAACTCAACAATGTAGCATTTGCTTACACAATAACCCCAATACCAAGGATAGAATAAAATTTGGAATAATCGGTAAAGGAAATTATTCGGGGCAACAGTGGCAAATTGATTTTTCAGAACTCCCTAGAAAAGGGGGGTATCATTATTTACTGGTTCTGACTGACACGTTTTCAGGAAGGCCTGAAGCCTTTCCCTGTCGAACAACCAAAGCAAGAGAAGTGGTTAAAGTCTTGTTAAATGAAATAATACCATGCTTTGGGATTCTAGTAGCAATGTCTTCTGATAGAGTTTCACATTTTTGTGCACAAGTGGTAGAACAGATAAGTAAGATTCTAAAGATAGATTGGCAACTGCATACTCCTTATAGACCACAGGCAAGTGGACAGGTAGAAAAAATGAACCATTTAATTAAACAATAAATAGCTAAAATTGGATAAGAAGCTAATTTGTCATGGCCTCAATCCCTCCCTTTAGCATTACTTGGAATTAGAGTTAAACCTAGAATAAAAGGAAATTTGAGTCCCTTCAAAATCTTATATGGAAGGCCATAGCAATTTCTATTTAGTGGAGAGGACCTAACGCAGTTAGGATCAGAATATTTATATGCTTATATGACTGAACTTCAGAAACAATTAAATAAAGTACATACATTTGTTTTAGGGACCAGGGCTAGAGGGTTGGATCAACCAATCCACCCCTTTAAGCTCGGGGATTATATATATGTAAAGACTTTTTCAGGACAACCCGTGCAGGAAAAATGGAAGGAAAGTGGATGGGACCACACCAAGTATTACTGACAACACACACCGCCATTAAGATTAAGAAGCAAGCAGCTTGGATCCACAATTCAAGGGTGAAGAAGGCCCCGGCGAGGATATGGACCACCACTCCAATTGGACCAACAAAATTACGGTTTTCCAGATCCTAATGATTGCAGGGGTGCGGTTCTCGGATTTGGGGTGGGCAACTTGGGATGAGAACTTACACCTGACCTTAATACAAACAATTTCTCAAGTAACTAATAAGACGAACTGTTGGGTATGCACCCATCTGCCACAGCATGAGAATAAGGGTGTATCGTTAATTGGGATTCCCTTGCCTGCAAACTTATCTTGGACTAATTTGTGGGAAAACACATCTTGGGGTCGAAAATATTAAGCAGTTTTGGAACTAGAAGTGAGTAGCTTCTTGCTGTTAGAATCCTATTATGTGTGTGTACAAAGGTGTAACCCGCCTAAGGGTATAGGAAAACAGCATTGTATGAATACGGATACTACTTATGTGGGAAATCAGACATCTTGTAATTGAACAATTGATATTAGTACGACTAGCGGCTGGGCAAATTCAACCAGCTGGACGGTTCCAGAAGGAAAAGGGTGGTATTGGCTATGCAATGATACAGCCCGTAAGGTCTTGCCTGAGAATTGGAAGGGAACTTGCACTCTTGGAGCGGTAGTCCCCAATATGACAGTACATGATGTAGTGCCTCGAGGTTACTTGAGAAATCATATCCGGAGAATCAGATGAAAAATTAACAATCCATTGGTAGAGAGACACACCCCTTTTCATAGTTTTGTGCGATGGTTTATCCCATGGTTAGGAGTGAGTGAATTGGAAAAGGCAATAGTTAATATTTCTGCAATTATAGAGAAGTTAGAAAACAAAATTCTGGATGCTATAAAGGCTCAACAAGAAGAGATATCTAGTTTATCACAGGTAGTATTCCAAAATCGGATGGCCCTAGACTTGTTACTGGCCACTCAAGGGGGAGTCTGTACAGTAATAAACACAAGTTGTTGTATGTATGTAGATCAGAGTGGAAGGATCTCTACCGACCTGGAAGAAATATGGAAGCAGACCAGGATCCTACATGAGATCAGTAAAGATGATCTTTCATGGAGTTTTAGTGAACTATGGACTAAGTTAACCTCCTGGTTGCCCAATTTCCAATGGTTGAAACAAGTATTCATTGCTCTAATCGTATTAGTAGTGTTAGGAATATTTGTGTGCATGTTGTTTAGATGCCTGCTTTGTTGTGTTACTGTAAATAAAGAAAGTATCTGATGCAAAAGAATTTGCATGGGAAAAGAAAAGGGGGGATTGATTAAGGAGGTATTGGGGAGGCAAGGACAATCCCCAGACAAGGACTGTATATCTCGAAACAAGACACTGGAACTCATGATAAGGAAGCGGCAGGCGGACAGAGAAACGAATGTAAGGACTATAACTCTCGAAACTGGACATTGGAATTCATTATAAAGATACAACAAACGGGAGAATTGGCAACAACCAGCTCTTGCAATTAAGAAACATGCCAATTCAGCAGATTCCTGACCAAAGGTGAAAAGTACACTGTGAGGAAGACTCGGGGTCTTCCTCCCAAAGACCCCTGCCCACGTCCCAAAGACCCCTGCCCACAATTCTTGGAAGGCTCTGCGCAGGCGCAAGGTGCCAAAAGGCTAATTAGCATGAGAAGCGAGGGAAGGCGGGGATAGGTAATGCATATGTATAGGTGCTTGTAGAATATTGATAGATTGATTGTATAAATTCAAGACTGCTTTCTGCTTTGGGTATGCACGATAGGTGGAGAGATCCCCCGTGCATCCAGCGCTGCAATAAAGAATATACCACTTAAAGGAATTTCGGCTTCGATCTTTGAATCAATTTGGCGACCCAGATGGGACAACCTCTCTGCCGGACTGCAGGACCTGCTGGGAACAGGACTCCCTAGGGTACCCCCGGGATTTCCCGGAGGGACGCCTCGACTCACCGGATCACTGCGGAGGCAGACAAGGACCCCATCATTGTAAGTGAGTATATTCTTTATTCTGGTTTGGTTTTCTGGTAGACCGGTCATCTGGAACTGTCTGTAAGTCAGAAGGTGATCTTCTGCGAGGCAGTGTTTGGTATATACTTTGTGGTTAGCACCATAAGTACATGTTTGGGGACCTTAAGGAAGGAGCTCGCTTTAAGGTCCATCTGGAATTGTGTTGTCTATTTCGGTTTTCTGACTCATGGAGTATGGTATTTAACTCTGGTTATTGTTACTGCGATTTTGGCTATTTTCCTGGTGGTAATAGTAGGTTCGTGGCATTGTTATAAGAAAGATATTGTTACGGTGTTACACAGTTCGGTTTTCTGACTTATCGCATGTGGAATTTGACTCTGACTATTGTTACTGTGATTTTGGCAATATTGCTGGTAATAGTAGTTTTGTGACATCGCTACTGAAAGATATTGCGTGCCCGTATTTTTGTGAGTGATACGTTTTGTGATACGCTTTTGTAAGTAACATGTGTATTCTGAAAGTGTAAACTGGAAACTGGGGGGGCAAACAAGCAGTGAAATTTTAAAGAAAAGTGTGTTAGGATGTGTTTTAAGTCACTGGAAGGATATTGGAGGATCTGCCGGTGGAAGTGTGAACAGGAAAACATTGATAAAATATCGTAATCAGTGGTGGCCGCTTTATAAGCTGGAATGTGGAGAAAAGTGGCCCCTAAATGGAACTTTAAACTATAATATTTTGCTACAGTTAATGTTGTTTTTTGAGAAGCAGAACAGGATGAAATGTTGTATACTGATGTTTCAGCATCTTGGTGGGAAAAGGTAGGGAATTAAGTTGGCCCCTGACTGAACCTTTGATGTTGGCATTAGAGAAGTACAGGCTGGAGAAAGATAAAGGAAGTGTTAAAAGGGTTGTTGAAAGTGTTAAAGGTGTTTGAAGTTGAATGAGCAGGGAAAGAGGATGTAGGAATGTTAATAGTTCTGCCTCTGCCCGAGGCAGAGATCTTAAAATCATGGGTGTTAGCCCTTTAGGGCAAAGGGACCATGATCGGTCCGAGAGAGTTGTCACAGAAACAGAAAAGAGGTACACTCTTAAAACAACCTGAGTTCATGTGCGAGCTCAGATTGCTGATGGGACCGTTCAGGGAACTGTGGACAATTGCATTCCCCTGACCGACCCCCACTAAGACCCGAATCATCCTGAAAATCATGAACGGTTAAGTAAATACTAAAACCTGGATGAATTGGGAATTGAGAATATGCTTCCAACAAGGTCTAAAAGAAAGCCCTATGGAATTTTTGGACCAACTCTGAAATGTAATGAAAATAAATAAATAAATAAATAAATAAATAAATAAATAAAACAAAACGGTTTGGACCTGGCTTTGGAGGACAAATTGACTAGCCTTTTCCTAGGGTAATCAACCCCTGATTTCAACAGGAATAACGGGGACCTGGGGAATCTACCCTAGCGGATCCTCCACTGGTTATAATGAAGCTAGGGGAGGAATGGAAGTGAAATTTCTTATTGCTATGGGGCAACGTATTCAGTTCTAAATCAAGCATTAATGCCTTCACAGAATTATTATGTTAGGGTAAAAGGTGTGTCATGGTTTAACCCGGCCGGCAGCTAAACACCACGCAGCTGTTCGCTCCCCCTCCCCCTCCCTCTCTGGGACGGGGGAGAGAAATGGAAAGTGAAGCCTGTGAGTTGAGATAAAGACAGTTTAATAAGACAAAATAATAATAATAATAATAATAATAATAATAATAACAATAACAATAACAATAACAATAACAATAATACAATGATGATAATAGTACCACTACTAATAATGTGTACAAACAAGTGATGCACAATGCAATTGCTCACCACCCGCTGACCGATGCCCAGCCTAACCCCGAGCAGTCCGGCCCCCTCCCCCTGGCTAGCCACCCCTATGTATTGTTTAGCCTGACGTCAGATGCTATGGAATACCCCTTTGGCTAGTTTGGGTCACCTGTCCTGGGTCTGTCCCCTCCCAGCTCTTACTGCACCCCCAGCCTGCCTGTTGGCAGGACAGAGCAAGAAGCTGAGATGTCCTTGGCTTGCTATAAGCATTGCTCTGCAACAATTGAAACATCGGGGTGTTATCAGCACTCTTCTCATCCTAAGCCAAAACATAGCATTCTCCCAGCTACTAGGAAGAAAATTAACTCTGTTCTAACTGAAACCAGGACAAGGTGTAACCGAAAAGGCTTATTTTTGTGAACCTTTGAAGTACAAATTAGGGAAACAATGGGGCATACACAGATTTTTATCTATGCCTAGCTCCTCATGGGCACTCTTAGGTAGAGATTTATTAGAGCAAGTAGGAGCAGAAATTGTCTTTGAAAAAGGGAAAATGGAATTAAGAACAGGAGAAGAACAACTAATAAATGTGTTAAGCTTGGCACTAATACAAACTGACCCTAAAAGTGAAATACCTTTAGAGATCACAGATCAAGTATGTCCAGGAGTTTGGGCTACCGAAGTCCCTGGAAGAGCTAAAAATGTGACCTTAATAATTATTAAATTAAAGCCAGGAGAGAAACCCGTTAAGGTTAAGTAATATCCTTTGAGGACAGAAGATAGGAAAGGAATTAAAGAGATAATTGATCAATTTTTACAGTATGGATTATTGATTGAATGCGAATCAGAATCCAATGCACCCATATTGCCAATTAAAAAGGCAGATGAAAAAGCTATAGGCTAGTTCAGGATTTGAGGGCCATAAATAAAATCACTGAGGATATACATCCAGTAGTGGCAAACCCTTATACTTTGCTGACTAAATTAAAGAATAGTCAAGTCTGGTTTACCGTACTGGATTTAAAAGATGCCTTCTTCTGCCTAGGCTTAGCCACAGAAAGCCAAAACCTATTCGCCTTTGAATGGGAAAATCCCGATTCAGGCAGAAAGACGCAGCTTACGTGGACATTACTACCTCAAGGATTCAAGAATAGCCCCACTATTTTTGGAAACCAATTAGCAAGGGAACTCGAAACATGGATACCTCCGGACACTGAAGGTGCTTTGTTACAATATGTAGATGATCTCTTAATAGCTACCGAGACTAAGGGGAGTTGGATTCAATGGACTATAAGTCGTCTTAATTTTCTGGGTTTAAATGGATATCAAGTCTCTTGACAGAAAGTCCAGCTGGCTCAACAAAGTGTGACCTATCTAGGATTTGACATTTCGGAAGGACAACGAGAACTAGGAACTGAACATAAGGAAGTCATTTGCCGGACTCCAGAACCTCAAATGGTAAAGGAGCTACAAAGCTTTTTAGGAATGACAGGTTGGTGTCGCCTTTGGATTTATAATTATGGACTATTGGTAAAGCCTCTATGTGAATTGATAAAGATTAACCAGTCAAAGTTAGTCTGGACTGGAGAAGCACAAAAAGTCTTTAAACAACTTCAACAAGAATTGATGATTTTGAAATATCAAGCAATATTGGTAGAACAGGACGACGTGGAAATTGTGATAATTCATATTGTGAATCTAGCCTCTTTTCTTAGTGATGCTCCGGCACAAGCTGTGATTCACGATTGTTTAGAAACTCTAGAGACTGTGTATTCCAGCCGACCAGACCTTAAGGAGGAGCCCATGGAAGACGCGGAAGAAACTTGGTTCACGGATGGGAGCAGTTTTGTTACGCAAAGACAACGTAAAGCTGGATATGCTATAACAACTACTCAGCAGGTAATCGAGTCTAAGCCTTTACCCCCTGGAACATCAGCTCAAAAGGCGGAGATAGTTGCTCTCACGAGAGCATTGGAACTGGCAGCGGGAAAAAGGGTAAATATTTGGACAGATTCTAAATATACATTCGGCGTGGTACATGCTCATGGAGCAATTTGGAAAGAACATGGATTGCTGACCGCTCAGTGAAAACACAAAGTATGCTGAAGAAATTTTAAAATTGTTAGAGGCTGTAAAACAACCAGAAAAGGTAGCTATCATGCATTGTCAGGGACACCAAAAGGGGAACACCGATTTTGAAATTGGAAAATCGATTGGCAGAGGCTAAGCAGGCAGCTGAAATAACTGAGGTGAAGGCATTGTCTTTGATACCAGACGGTAAAATCCAAACTATATCCAAATTATACAAAAGAAGACTTAAAATTAATTGAAGATTTGAAAGGTAAAATGAAACCAGATGGATGAGTATATTTAAAAGATAACCACATAGTAATACCCTCTAGTTTGACATGGCCCATAGTTCTTACAGAACACAATAAAATGCATTGGGGAGCTGGCACACTGCATAAGAGCCTGAGTCAGACATTAGTGGGACGATATGATAAAACAAGTAACTCAACAATGTAGCATTTGCTTACACAATAACCCCAATACCAAGGATAGAATAAAATTTGGAATAATCGGTAAAGGAAATTATTCGGGGCAACAGTGGCAAATTGATTTTTCAGAACTCCCTAGAAAAGGGGGGTATCATTATTTACTGGTTCTGACTGACACGTTTTCAGGAAGGCCTGAAGCCTTTCCCTGTCGAACAACCAAAGCAAGAGAAGTGGTTAAAGTCTTGTTAAATGAAATAATACCATGCTTTGGGATTCTAGTAGCAATGTCTTCTGATAGAGTTTCACATTTTTGTGCACAAGTGGTAGACCAGATAAGTAAGATTCTAAAGATAGATTGGCAACTGCATACTCCTTATAGACCACAGGCAAGTGGACAGGTAGAAAAAATGAACCATTTAATTAAACAATAAATAGCTAAAATTGGATAAGAAGCTAATTTGTCATGGCCTCAATCCCTCCCTTTAGCATTACTTGGAATTAGAGTTAAACCTAGAATAAAAGGAAATTTGAGTCCCTTCAAAATCTTATATGGAAGGCCATAGCAATTTCTATTTAGTGGAGAGGACCTAACGCAGTTAGGATCAGAATATTTATATGCTTATATAACTGAACTTCAGAAACAATTAAATAAAGTACATACATTTGTTTTAGGGACCAGGGCTAGAGGGTTGGATCAACCAATCCACCCCTTTAAGCTCGGGGATTATATATATATAAAGACTTTTTCAGGACAACCCGTGCAGGAAAAATGGAAGGAAAGTGGATGGGACCACACCAAGTATTACTGACAACACACACCGCCATTAAGATTAAGAAGCAAGCAGCTTGGATCCACAATTCAAGGGTGAAGAAGGCCCCGGCGAGGATATGGACCACCACTCCAATTGGACCAACAAAATTACGGTTTTCCAGATCCTAATGATTGCAGGGGTGCGGTTCTCGGATTTGGGGTGGGCAACTTGGGATGAGAACTTACACCTGACCTTAATACAAACAATTTCTCAAGTAACTAATAAGACGAACTGTTGGGTATGCACCCATCTGCCACAGCATGGGAATAAGGGTGTATCGTTAATTGGGATTCCCTTGCCTGCAAACTTATCTTGGACTAATTTGTGGGAAAACACATCTTGGGGTCGAAAATATTAAGCAGTTCTGGAACTAGAAGTGAGTAGCTTCTTGCCGTTAGAATCCTATTATGTGTGTGTACAAAGGTGTAACCCGCCTAAGGGTATAGGAAAACAGCATTGTATAAATACGGATACTACTTATGTGGGAAATCAGACATCTTGTAATTGAACAATTGATATTAGTACGACTAGCGGCTGGGCAAATTCAACCAGCTGGACGGTTCCAGAAGGAAAAGGGTGGTATTGGCTATGCAATGATACAGCCCGTAAGGTCTTGCCTGAGAATTGGAAGGGAACTTGCACTCTTGGAGCGGTAGTCCCCAATATGACAGTACATGATGTAGTGCCTCGAGGTTACTTGAGAAATCATATCCGGAGAATCAGATGAAAAATTAACAATCCATTGGTAGAGAGACACACCCCTTTTCATAGTTTTGTGCGATGGTTTGTCCCATGGTTAGGAGTGAGTGAATTGGAAAAGGCAATAGTTAATATTTCTGCAATTATAGAGAAGTTAGAAAACAAAATTCTGGATGCTATAAAGGCTCAACAAGAAGAGATATCTAGTTTATCACAGGTAGTATTCCAAAATCGGATGGCCCTAGACTTGTTACTGGCCACTCAAGGGGGAGTCTGTACAGTAATAAACACAAGTTGTTGTATGTATGTAGATCAGAGTGGAAGGATCTCTACTGACCTGGAAGAAATATGGAAGCAGACCAGGATCCTACATGAGATCAGTAAAGATGATCTTTCATGGAGTTTTAGTGAACTATGGACTAAGTTAACCTCCTGGTTGCCCAATTTCCAATGGTTGAAACAAGTATTCATTGCTCTAATCGTATTAGTAGTGTTAGGAATATTTGTGTGCATGTTGTTTAGATGCCTGCTTTGTTGTGTTACTGTAAATAAAGAAAGTATCTGATGCAAAAGAATTTGCATGGGAAAAGAAAAGGGGGGATTGATTAAGGAGGTATTGGGGAGGCAAGGACAATCCCCAGACAAGGACTGTATATCTCGAAACAAGACACTGGAACTCATGATAAGGAAGCGGCAGGCGGACAGAGAAACGAATGTAAGGACTATAACTCTCGAAACTGGACATTGGAATTCATTATAAAGATACAACAAACGGGAGAATTGGCAACAACCAGCTCTTGCAATTAAGAAACATGCCAATTCAGCAGATTCCTGACCAAAGGTGAAAAGTACACTGTGAGGAAGACTCGGGGTCTTCCTCCCAAAGACCCCTGCCCACGTCCCAAAGACCCCTGCCCACAATTCTTGGAAGGCTCTGCGCAGGCGCAAGGTGCCAAAAGGCTAATTAGCATGAGAAGCGAGGGAAGGCGGGGATAGGTAATGCATATGTATAGGTGCTTGTAGAATATTGATAGATTGATTGTATAAATTCAAGACTGCTTTCTGCTTTGGGTATGCACGATAGGTGGAGAGATCCCCCGTGCATCCAGCGCTGCAATAAAGAATATACCACTTAAAGGAATTTCGGCTTCGATCTTTGAATCAATTTGGCGACCCAGATGGGACAACCTCTCTGCCGGACTGCAGGACCTGCTGGGAACAGGACTCCCTAGGGTACCCCCGGGATTTCCCGGAGGGACGCCTCGACTCACCGGATCACTGCGGAGGCAGACAAGGACCCCATCATTGTAAGTGAGTATATTCTTTATTCTGGTTTGGTTTTCTGGTAGACCGGTCATCTGGAACTGTCTGTAAGTCAGAAGGTGATCTTCTGCGAGGCAGTGTTTGGTATATACTTTGTGGTTAGCACCATAAGTACATGTTTGGGGACCTTAAGGAAGGAGCTCGCTTTAAGGTCCATCTGGAATTGTGTTGTCTATTTCGGTTTTCTGACTCATGGAGTATGGTATTTAACTCTGGTTATTGTTACTGCGATTTTGGCAATATTGCTGGTAATAGTAGTTTTGTGGCATCGCTACTGAAAGATATTGCATGCCCGTATTTTTGTGAGTGATACGTTTTGTGATACGCTTTTGTAAGTAACATGTGTATTCTGAAAGTGTAAACTGGAAACTGGGGGGGGCAAACAAGCAGTGAAATTTTAAAGAAAAGTGTGTTAGGATGTGTTTTAAGTCACTGGAAGGATATTGGAGGATCTGCCGGTGGAAGTGTGAACAGGAAAACATTGATAAAATATCGTAATCAGTGGTGGCCGCTTTATAAGCTGGAATGTGGAGAAAAGTGGCCCCTAAATGGAACTTTAAACTATAATATTTTGCTACAGTTAATGTTGTTTTTTGAGAAGCAGAACAGGATGAAATGTTGTATACTGATGTTTCAGCATCTTGGTGGGAAAAGGTAGGGAATTAAGTTGGCCCCTGACTGAACCTTTGATGTTGGCATTAGAGAAGTACAGGCTGGAGAAAGATAAAGGAAGTGTTAAAAGGGTTGTTGAAAGTGTTAAAGGTGTTTGAAGTTGAATGAGCAGGGAAAGAGGATGTAGGAATGTTAATAGTTCTGCCTCTGCCCGAGGCAGAGATCTTAAAATCATGGGTGTTAGCCCTTTAGGGCAAAGGGACCATGATCGGTCCGAGAGAGTTGTCACAGAAACAGAAAAGAGGTACACTCTTAAAACAACCTGAGTTCATGTGCGAGCTCAGATTGCTGATGGGACCGTTCAGGGAACTGTGGACAATTGCATTCCCCTGACCGACCCCCACTAAGACCCGAATCATCCTGAAAATCATGAACGGTTAAGTAAATACTAAAACCTGGATGAATTGGGAATTGAGAATATGCTTCCAACAAGGTCTAAAAGAAAGCCCTATGGAATTTTTGGACCAACTCTGAAATGTAATGAAAATAAATAAATAAATAAATAAATAAATAAATAAATAAATAAAACAAAACGGTTTGGACCTGGCTTTGGAGGACAAATTGACTAGCCTTTTCCTAGGGTAATCAACCCCTGATTTCAACAGGAATAACGGGGACCTGGGGAATCTACCCTAGCGGATCCTCCACTGGTTATAATGAAGCTAGGGGAGGAATGGAAGTGAAATTTCTTATTGCTATGGGGCAACGTATTCAGTTCTAAATCAAGCATTAATGCCTTCACAGAATTATTATGTTAGGGTAAAAGGTGTGTCATGGTTTAACCCAGCCGGCAGCTAAACACCACGCAGCTGTTCGCTCCCCCTCCCCCTCCCTCTCTGGGACGGGGGAGAGAAATGGAAAGTGAAGCCTGTGAGTTGAGATAAAGACAGTTTAATAAGACAAAATAATAATAATAATAATAATAATAATAATAATAATAACAATAACAATAACAATAACAATAACAATAACAATAATAATAATACAATGATGATAATAGTACCACTACTAATAATGTGTACAAACAAGTGATGCACAATGCAATTGCTCACCACCCGCTGACCGATGCCCAGCCTAACCCCGAGCAGTCCGGCCCCCTCCCCCTGGCTAGCCACCCCTATGTATTGTTTAGCCTGACGTCAGATGCTATGGAATACCCCTTTGGCTAGTTTGGGTCACCTGTCCTGGGTCTGTCCCCTCCCAGCTCTTACTGCACCCCCAGCCTGCCTGTTGGCAGGACAGAGCAAGAAGCTGAGATGTCCTTGGCTTGCTATAAGCATTGCTCTGCAACAATTGAAACATCGGGGTGTTATCAGCACTCTTCTCATCCTAAGCCAAAACATAGCATTCTCCCAGCTACTAGGAAGAAAATTAACTCTGTTCTAACTGAAACCAGGACAAGGTGTAACCAAAAAGGCTTATTTTTGTGAACCTTTGAAGTACAAATTAGGGAAACAATGGGGCATACACAGATTTTTATCTATGCCTAGCTCCTCATGGGCACTCTTAGGTAGAGATTTATTAGAGCAAGTAGGAGCAGAAATTGTCTTTGAAAAAGGGAAAATGGAATTAAGAACAGGAGAAGAACAACTAATAAATGTGTTAAGCTTGGCACTAATACAAACTGACCCTAAAAGTGAAATACCTTTAGAGATCACAGATCAAGTATGTCCAGGAGTTTGGGCTACCGAAGTCCCTGGAAGAGCTAAAAATGTGACCTTAATAATTATTAAATTAAAGCCAGGAGAGAAACCCGTTAAGGTTAAGTAATATCCTTTGAGGATAGAAGATAGGAAAGGAATTAAAGAGATAATTGATCAATTTTTACAGTATGGATTATTGATTGAATGCGAATCAGAATCCAATGCACCCATATTGCCAATTAAAAAGGCAGATGAAAAAGCTATAGGCTAGTTCAGGATTTGAGGGCCATAAATAAAATCACTGAGGATATACATCCAGTAGTGGCAAACCCTTATACTTTGCTGACTAAATTAAAGAATAGTCAAGTCTGGTTTACCGTACTGGATTTAAAAGATGCCTTCTTCTGCCTAGGCTTAGCCACAGAAAGCTAAAACCTATTCGCCTTTGAATGGGAAAATCCCGATTCAGGCAGAAAGACGCAGCTTACGTGGACATTACTACCTCAAGGATTCAAGAATAGCCCCACTATTTTTGGAAACCAATTAGCAAGGGAACTCGAAACATGGATACCTCCGGACACTGAAGGTGCTTTGTTACAATATGTAGATGATCTCTTAATAGCTACCGAGACTAAAGGGAGTTGGATTCAATGGACTATAAGTCGTCTTAATTTTCTGGGTTTAAATGGATATCAAGTCTCTTGACAGAAAGTCCAGCTGGCTCAACAAAGTGTGACCTATCTGGGATTTGACATTTCGGAAGGACAACGAGAACTAGGAACTGAACATAAGGAAGTCATTTGCCGGACTCCAGAACCTCAAATGGTAAAGGAGCTACAAAGCTTTTTAGGAATGACAGGTTGGTGTCGCCTTTGGATTTATAATTATGGACTATTGGTAAAGCCTCTATGTGACTTGATAAAGATTAACCAGTCAAAGTTAGTCTGGACTGGAGAAGCACAAAAAGTCTTTAAACAACTTCAACAAGAATTGATGATTTTGAAATATCAAGCAATATTGGTAGAACAGGACGACGTGGAAATTGTGATAATTCATATTGTGAATCTAGCCTCTTTTCTTAGTGATGCTCCGGCACAAGCTGTGATTCACGATTGTTTAGAAACTCTAGAGACTGTGTATTCCAGCCGACCAGACCTTAAGGAGGAGCCCATGGAAGACGCGGAAGAAACTTGGTTCACGGATGGGAGCAGTTTTGTTACGCAAAGACAACGTAAAGCTGGATATGCTATAACAACTACTCAGCAGGTAATCGAGTCTAAGCCTTTACCCCCTGGAACATCAGCTCAAAAGGCGGAGATAGTTGCTCTCACGAGAGCATTGGAACTGGCAGCGGGAAAAAGGGTAAATATTTGGACAGATTCTAAATATACATTCGGCGTGGTACATGCTCATGGAGCAATTTGGAAAGAACATGGATTGCTGACCGCTCAGTGAAAACACAAAGTATGCTGAAGAAATTTTAAAATTGTTAGAGGCTGTAAAACAACCAGAAAAGGTAGCTATCATGCATTGTCAGGGACACCAAAAGGGGAACACCGATTTTGAAATTGGAAAATCGATTGGCAGAGGCTAAGCAGGCAGCTGAAATAACTGAGGTGAAGGCATTGTCTTTGATACCAGACGGTAAAATCCAAACTATATCCAAATTATACAAAAGAAGACTTAAAATTAATTGAAGATTTGAAAGGTAAAATGAAACCAGATGGATGAGTATATTTAAAAGATAACCCCATAGTAATACCCTCTAGTTTGACATGGCCCATAGTTCTTACAGAACACAATAAAACGCATTGGGGAGCTGGCACACTGCATAAGAGCCTGAGTCAGACATTAGTGGGACGATATGATAAAACAAGTAACTCAACAATGTAGCATTTGCTTACACAATAACCCCAATACCAAGGATAGAATAAAATTTGGAATAATCGGTAAAGGAAATTATTCGGGGCAACAGTGGCAAATTGATTTTTCAGAACTCCCTAGAAAAGGGGGGTATCATTATTTACTGGTTCTGACTGACACGTTTTCAGGAAGGCCTGAAGCCTTTCCCTGTCGAACAACCAAAGCAAGAGAAGTGGTTAAAGTCTTGTTAAATGAAATAATACCATGCTTTGGGATTCTAGTAGCAATGTCTTCTGATAGAGTTTCACATTTTTGTGCACAAGTGGTAGACCAGATAAGTAAGATTCTAAAGATAGATTGGCAACTGCATACTCCTTATAGACCACAGGCAAGTGGACAGGTAGAAAAAATGAACCATTTAATTAAACAATAAATAGCTAAAATTGGATAAGAAGCTAATTTGTCATGGCCTCAATCCCTCCCTTTAGCATTACTTGGAATTCGAGTTAAACCTAGAATAAAAGGAAATTTGAGTCCCTTCAAAATCTTATATGGAAGGCCATAGCAATTTCTATTTAGTGGAGAGGACCTAACGCAGTTAGGATCAGAATATTTATATGCTTATATAATTGAACTTCAGAAACAATTAAATAAAGTACATACATTTGTTTTAGGGACCAGGGCTAGAGGGTTGGATCAACCAATCCACCCCTTTAAGCTCGGGGATTATATATATGTAAAGACTTTTTCAGGACAACCCGTGCAGGAAAAATGGAAGGAAAGTGGATGGGACCACACCAAGTATTACTGACAACACACACCGCCATTAAGATTAAGAAGCAAGCAGCTTGGATCCACAATTCAAGGGTGAAGAAGGCCCCGGCGAGGATATGGACCACCACTCCAATTGGACCAACAAAATTACAGTTTTCCAGATCCTAATGATTGCAGGGGTGCGGTTCTCGGATTTGGGGTGGGCAACTTGGGATGAGAACTTACACCTGACCTTAATACAAACAATTTCTCAAGTAACTAATAAGACGAACTGTTGGGTATGCACCCATCTGCCACAGCATGGGAATAAGGGTGTATCGTTAATTGGGATTCCCTTGCCTGCAAACTTATCTTGGACTAATTTGTGGGAAAACACATCTTGGGGTCGAAAATATTAAGCAGTTCTGGAACTAGAAGTGAGTAGCTTCTTGCCGTTAGAATCCTATTATGTGTGTGTACAAAGGTGTAACCCGCCTAAGGGTATAGGAAAACAGCATTGTATAAATACGGATACTACTTATGTGGGAAATCAGACATCTTGTAATTGAACAATTGATATTAGTACGACTAGCGGCTGGGCAAATTCAACCAGCTGGACGGTTCCAGAAGGAAAAGGGTGGTATTGGCTATGCAATGATACAGCCCGTAAGGTCTTGCCTGAGAATTGGAAGGGAACTTGCACTCTTGGAGCGGTAGTCCCCAATATGACAGTACATGATGTAGTGCCTCGAGGTTACTTGAGAAATCATATCTGGAGAATCAGATGAAAAATTAACAATCCATTGGTAGAGAGACACACCCCTTTTCATAGTTTTGTGCGATGGTTTATCTCATGGTTAGGAGTGAGTGAATTGGAAAAGGCAATAGTTAATATTTCTGCAATTATAGAGAAGTTAGAAAACAAAATTCTGGATGCTATAAAGGCTCAACAAGAAGAGATATCTAGTTTATCACAGGTAGTATTCCAAAATCGGATGGCCCTAGACTTGTTACTGGCCACTCAAGGGGGAGTCTGTACAGTAATAAACACAAGTTGTTTTATGTATGTAGATCAGAGTGGAAGGATCTCTACCGACCTGGAAGAAATATGGAAGCAGACCAGGATCCTACATGAGATCAGTAAAGATGATCTTTCATGGAGTTTTAGTGAACTATGGACTAAGTTAACCTCCTGGTTGCCCAATTTCCAATGGTTGAAACAAGTATTCATTGCTCTAATCGTATTAGTAGTGTTAGGAATATTTGTGTGCATGTTGTTTAGATGCCTGCTTTGTTGTGTTACTGTAAATAAAGAAAGTATCTGATGCAAAAGAATTTGCATGGGAAAAGAAAAGGGGGGATTGATTAAGGAGGTATTGGGGAGGCAAGGACAATCCCCAGACAAGGACTGTATATCTCGAAACAAGACACTGGAACTCATGATAAGGAAGCGGCAGGCGGACAGAGAAACGAATGTAAGGACTATAACTCTCGAAACTGGACATTGGAATTCATTATAAAGATACAACAAACGGGAGAATTGGCAACAACCAGCTCTTGCAATTAAGAAACATGCCAATTCAGCAGATTCCTGACCAAAGGTGAAAAGTACACTGTGAGGAAGACTCGGGGTCTTCCTCCCAAAGACCCCTGCCCACGTCCCAAAGACCCCTGCCCACAATTCTTGGAAGGCTCTGCGCAGGCGCAAGGTGCCAAAAGGCTAATTAGCATGAGAAGCGAGGGAAGGCGGGGATAGGTAATGCATATGTATAGGTGCTTGTAGAATATTGATAGATTGATTGTATAAATTCAAGACTGCTTTCTGCTTTGGGTATGCACGATAGGTGGAGAGATCCCCCGTGCATCCAGCGCTGCAATAAAGAATATACCACTTAAAGGAATTTCGGCTTCGATCTTTGAATCAATTTGGCGACCCAGATGGGACAACCTCTCTGCCGGACTGCAGGACCTGCTGGGAACAGGACTCCCTAGGGTACCCCCGGGATTTCCCGGAGGGACGCCTCGACTCACCGGATCACTGCGGAGGCAGACAAGGACCCCATCATTGTAAGTGAGTATATTCTTTATTCTGGTTTGGTTTTCTGGTAGACCGGTCATCTGGAACTGTCTGTAAGTCAGAAGGTGATCTTCTGCGAGGCAGTGTTTGGTATATACTTTGTGGTTAGCACCATAAGTACATGTTTGGGGACCTTAAGGAAGGAGCTCGCTTTAAGGTCCATCTGGAATTGTTTTGTCTATTTCGGTTTTCTGACTCATGGAGTATGGTATTTAACTCTGGTTATTGTTACTGCGATTTTGGCAATATTGCTGGTAATAGTAGTTTTGTGGCATCGCTACTGAAAGATATTGCATGCCCGTATTTTTGTGAGTGATACGTTTTGTGATACGCTTTTGTAAGTAACATGTGTATTCTGAAAGTGTAAACTGGAAACTGGGGGGGCAAACAAGCAGTGAAATTTTAAAGAAAAGTGTGTTAGGATGTGTTTTAAGTCACTGGAAGGATATTGGAGGATCTGCCGGTGGAAGTGTGAACAGGAAAACATTGATAAAATATCGTAATCAGTGGTGGCCGCTTTATAAGCTGGAATGTGGAGAAAAGTGGCCCCTAAATGGAACTTTAAACTATAATATTTTGCTACAGTTAATGTTGTTTTTTGAGAAGCAGAACAGGATGAAATGTTGTATACTGATGTTTCAGCATCTTGGTGGGAAAAGGTAGGGAATTAAGTTGGCCCCTGACTGAACCTTTGATGTTGGCATTAGAGAAGTACAGGCTGGAGAAAGATAAAGGAAGTGTTAAAAGGGTTGTTGAAAGTGTTAAAGGTGTTTGAAGTTGAATGAGCAGGGAAAGAGGATGTAGGAATGTTAATAGTTCTGCCTCTGCCCGAGGCAGAGATCTTAAAATCATGGGTGTTAGCCCTTTAGGGCAAAGGGACCATGATCGGTCCGAGAGAGTTGTCACAGAAACAGAAAAGAGGTACACTCTTAAAACAACCTGAGTTCATGTGCGAGCTCAGATTGCTGATGGGACCGTTCAGGGAACTGTGGACAATTGCATTCCCCTGACCGACCCCCACTAAGACCCGAATCATCCTGAAAATCATGAACGGTTAAGTAAATACTAAAACCTGGATGAATTGGGAATTGAGAATATGCTTCCAACAAGGTCTAAAAGAAAGCCCTATGGAATTTTTGGACCAACTCTGAAATGTAATGAAAATAAATAAATAAATAAATAAATAAATAAATAAATAAAACAAAACGGTTTGGACCTGGCTTTGGAGGACAAATTGACTAGCCTTTTCCTAGGGTAATCAACCCCTGATTTCAACAGGAATAACGGGGACCTGGGGAATCTACCCTAGCGGATCCTCCACTGGTTATAATGAAGCTAGGGGAGGAATGGAAGTGAAATTTCTTATTGCTATGGGGCAACGTATTCAGTTCTAAATCAAGCATTAATGCCTTCACAGAATTATTATGTTAGGGTAAAAGGTGTGTCATGGTTTAACCCGGCCGGCAGCTAAACACCACGCAGCTGTTCACTCCCCCTCCCCCTCCCTCTCTGGGATGGGGGAGAGAAATGGAAAGTGAAGCCTGTGAGTTGAGATAAAGACAGTTTAATAAGACAAAATAATAATAATAATAATAATAATAATAATAATAACAATAACAATAACAATAACAATAACAATAATACAATGATGATAATAGTACCACTACTAATAATGTGTACAAACAAGTGATGCACAATGCAATTGCTCACCACCCGCTGACCGATGCCCAGCCTAACCCCGAGCAGTCCGGCCCCCTCCCCCTGGCTAGCCACCCCTATGTATTGTTTAGCCTGACGTCAGATGCTATGGAATACCCCTTTGGCTAGTTTGGGTCACCTGTCCTGGGTCTGTCCCCTCCCAGCTCTTACTGCACCCCCAGCCTGCCTGTTGGCAGGACAGAGCAAGAAGCTGAGATGTCCTTGGCTTGGTATAAGCATTGCTCTGCAACAATTGAAACATCGGGGTGTTATCAGCACTCTTCTCATCCTAAGCCAAAACATAGCATTCTCCCAGCTACTAGGAAGAAAATTAACTCTGTTCTAACTGAAACCAGGACAAGGTGTAACCGAAAAGGCTTATTTTTGTGAACCTTTGAAGTACAAATTAGGGAAACAATGGGGCATACACAGATTTTTATCTATGCCTAGCTCCTCATGGGCACTCTTAGGTAGAGATTTATTAGAGCAAGTAGGAGCAGAAATTGTCTTTGAAAAAGGGAAAATGGAATTAAGAACAGGAGAAGAACAACTAATAAATGTGTTAAGCTTGGCACTAATACAAACTGACCCTAAAAGTGAAATACCTTTAGAGATCACAGATCAAGTATGTCCAGGAGTTTGGGCTACCGAAGTCCCTGGAAGAGCTAAAAATGTGACCTTAATAATTATTAAATTAAAGCCAGGAGAGAAACCCGTTAAGGTTAAGTAATATCCTTTGAGGACAGAAGATAGGAAAGGAATTAAAGAGATAATTGATCAATTTTTACAGTATGGATTATTGATTGAATGCGAATCAGAATCCAATGCACCCATATTGCCAATTAAAAAGGCAGATGAAAAAGCTATAGGCTAGTTCAGGATTTGAGGGCCATAAATAAAATCACTGAGGATATACATCCAGTAGTGGCAAACCCTTATACTTTGCTGACTAAATTAAAGAATAGTCAAGTCTGGTTTACCGTACTGGATTTAAAAGATGCCTTCTTCTGCCTAGGCTTAGCCACAGAAAGCCAAAACCTATTCGCCTTTGAATGGGAAAATCCCGATTCAGGCAGAAAGACGCAGCTTACGTGGACATTACTACCTCAAGGATTCAAGAATAGCCCCACTATTTTTGGAAACCAATTAGCAAGGGAACTCGAAACATGGATACCTCCGGACACTGAAGGTGCTTTGTTACAATATGTAGATGATCTCTTAATAGCTACCGAGACTAAGGGGAGTTGGATTCAATGGACTATAAGTCGTCTTAATTTTCTGGGTTTAAATGGATATCAAGTCTCTTGACAGAAAGTCCAGCTGGCTCAACAAAGTGTGACCTATCTAGGATTTGACATTTCGGAAGGACAACGAGAACTAGGAACTGAACATAAGGAAGTCATTTGCCGGACTCCAGAACCTCAAATGGTAAAGGAGCTACAAAGCTTTTTAGGAATGACAGGTTGGTGTCGCCTTTGGATTTATAATTATGGACTATTGGTAAAGCCTCTATGTGAATTGATAAAGATTAACCAGTCAAAGTTAGTCTGGACTGGAGAAGCACAAAAAGTCTTTAAACAACTTCAACAAGAATTGATGATTTTGAAATATCAAGCAATATTGGTAGAACAGGACGACGTGGAAATTGTGATAATTCATATTGTGAATCTAGCCTCTTTTCTTAGTGATGCTCCGGCACAAGCTGTGATTCACGATTGTTTAGAAACTCTAGAGACTGTGTATTCCAGCCGACCAGACCTTAAGGAGGAGCCCATGGAAGACGCGGAAGAAACTTGGTTCACGGATGGGAGCAGTTTTGTTACGCAAAGACAACGTAAAGCTGGATATGCTATAACAACTACTCAGCAGGTAATCGAGTCTAAGCCTTTACCCCCTGGAACATCAGCTCAAAAGGCGGAGATAGTTGCTCTCACGAGAGCATTGGAACTGGCAGCGGGAAAAAGGGTAAATATTTGGACAGATTCTAAATATACATTCGGCGTGGTACATGCTCATGGAGCAATTTGGAAAGAACATGGATTGCTGACCGCTCAGTGAAAACACAAAGTATGCTGAAGAAATTTTAAAATTGTTAGAGGCTGTAAAACAACCAGAAAAGGTAGCTATCATGCATTGTCAGGGACACCAAAAGGGGAACACCGATTTTGAAATTGGAAAATCGATTGGCAGAGGCTAAGCAGGCAGCTGAAATAACTGAGGTGAAGGCATTGTCTTTGATACCAGACGGTAAAATCCAAACTATATCCAAATTATACAAAAGAAGACTTAAAATTAATTGAAGATTTGAAAGGTAAAATGAAACCAGATGGATGAGTATATTTAAAAGATAACCACATAGTAATACCCTCTAGTTTGACATGGCCCATAGTTCTTACAGAACACAATAAAATGCATTGGGGAGCTGGCACACTGCATAAGAGCCTGAGTCAGACATTAGTGGGACGATATGATAAAACAAGTAACTCAACAATGTAGCATTTGCTTACACAATAACCCCAATACCAAGGATAGAATAAAATTTGGAATAATCGGTAAAGGAAATTATTCGGGGCAACAGTGGCAAATTGATTTTTCAGAACTCCCTAGAAAAGGGGGGTATCATTATTTACTGGTTCTGACTGACACGTTTTCAGGAAGGCCTGAAGCCTTTCCCTGTCGAACAACCAAAGCAAGAGAAGTGGTTAAAGTCTTGTTAAATGAAATAATACCATGCTTTGGGATTCTAGTAGCAATGTCTTCTGATAGAGTTTCACATTTTTGTGCACAAGTGGTAGAACAGATAAGTAAGATTCTAAAGATAGATTGGCAACTGCATACTCCTTATAGACCACAGGCAAGTGGACAGGTAGAAAAAATGAACCATTTAATTAAACAATAAATAGCTAAAATTGGATAAGAAGCTAATTTGTCATGGCCTCAATCCCTCCCTTTAGCATTACTTGGAATTAGAGTTAAACCTAGAATAAAAGGAAATTTGAGTCCCTTCAAAATCTTATATGGAAGGCCATAGCAATTTCTATTTAGTGGAGAGGACCTAACGCAGTTAGGATCAGAATATTTATATGCTTATATAACTGAACTTCAGAAACAATTAAATAAAGTACATACATTTGTTTTAGGGACCAGGGCTAGAGGGTTGGATCAACCAATCCACCCCTTTAAGCTCGGGGATTATATATATATAAAGACTTTTTCAGGACAACCCGTGCAGGAAAAATGGAAGGAAAGTGGATGGGACCACACCAAGTATTACTGACAACACACACCGCCATTAAGATTAAGAAGCAAGCAGCTTGGATCCACAATTCAAGGGTGAAGAAGGCCCCGGCGAGGATATGGACCACCACTCCAATTGGACCAACAAAATTACGGTTTTCCAGATCCTAATGATTGCAGGGGTGCGGTTCTCGGATTTGGGGTGGGCAACTTGGGATGAGAACTTACACCTGACCTTAATACAAACAATTTCTCAAGTAACTAATAAGACGAACTGTTGGGTATGCACCCATCTGCCACAGCATGGGAATAAGGGTGTATCGTTAATTGGGATTCCCTTGCCTGCAAACTTATCTTGGACTAATTTGTGGGAAAACACATCTTGGGGTCGAAAATATTAAGCAGTTTTGGAACTAGAAGTGAGTAGCTTCTTGCCGTTAGAATCCTATTATGTGTGTGTACAAAGGTGTAACCCGCCTAAGGGTATAGGAAAACAGCATTGTATAAATACGGATACTACTTATGTGGGAAATCAGACATCTTGTAATTGAACAATTGATATTAGTACGACTAGCGGCTGGGCAAATTCAACCAGCTGGACGGTTCCAGAAGGAAAAGGGTGGTATTGGCTATGCAATGATACAGCCCGTAAGGTCTTGCCTGAGAATTGGAAGGGAACTTGCACTCTTGGAGCGGTAGTCCCCAATATGACAGTACATGATGTAGTGCCTCGAGGTTACTTGAGAAATCATATCCGGAGAATCAGATGAAAAATTAACAATCCATTGGTAGAGAGACACACCCCTTTTCATAGTTTTGTGCGATGGTTTGTCCCATGGTTAGGAGTGAGTGAATTGGAAAAGGCAATAGTTAATATTTCTGCAATTATAGAGAAGTTAGAAAACAAAATTCTGGATGCTATAAAGGCTCAACAAGAAGAGATATCTAGTTTATCACAGGTAGTATTCCAAAATCGGATGGCCCTAGACTTGTTACTGGCCACTCAAGGGGGAGTCTGTACAGTAATAAACACAAGTTGTTGTATGTATGTAGATCAGAGTGGAAGGATCTCTACTGACCTGGAAGAAATATGGAAGCAGACCAGGATCCTACATGAGATCAGTAAAGATGATCTTTCATGGAGTTTTAGTGAACTATGGACTAAGTTAACCTCCTGGTTGCCCAATTTCCAATGGTTGAAACAAGTATTCATTGCTCTAATCGTATTAGTAGTGTTAGGAATATTTGTGTGCATGTTGTTTAGATGCCTGCTTTGTTGTGTTACTGTAAATAAAGAAAGTATCTGATGCAAAAGAATTTGCATGGGAAAAGAAAAGGGGGGATTGATTAAGGAGGTATTGGGGAGGCAAGGACAATCCCCAGACAAGGACTGTATATCTCGAAACAAGACACTGGAACTCATGATAAGGAAGCGGCAGGCGGACAGAGAAACGAATGTAAGGACTATAACTCTCGAAACTGGACATTGGAATTCATTATAAAGATACAACAAACGGGAGAATTGGCAACAACCAGCTCTTGCAATTAAGAAACATGCCAATTCAGCAGATTCCTGACCAAAGGTGAAAAGTACACTGTGAGGAAGACTCGGGGTCTTCCTCCCAAAGACCCCTGCCCACGTCCCAAAGACCCCTGCCCACAATTCTTGGAAGGCTCTGCGCAGGCGCAAGGTGCCAAAAGGCTAATTAGCATGAGAAGCGAGGGAAGGCGGGGATAGGTAATGCATATGTATAGGTGCTTGTAGAATATTGATAGATTGATTGTATAAATTCAAGACTGCTTTCTGCTTTGGGTATGCACGATAGGTGGAGAGATCCCCCGTGCATCCAGCGCTGCAATAAAGAATATACCACTTAAAGGAATTTCGGCTTCGATCTTTGAATCAATTTGGCGACCCAGATGGGACAACCTCTCTGCCGGACTGCAGGACCTGCTGGGAACAGGACTCCCTAGGGTACCCCCGGGATTTCCCGGAGGGACGCCTCGACTCACCGGATCACTGCGGAGGCAGACAAGGACCCCATCATTGTAAGTGAGTATATTCTTTATTCTGGTTTGGTTTTCTGGTAGACCGGTCATCTGGAACTGGCTGTAAGTCAGAAGGTGATCTTCTGCGAGGCAGTGTTTGGTATATACTTTGTGGTTAGCACCATAAGTACATGTTTGGGGACCTTAAGGAAGGAGCTCGCTTTAAGGTCCATCTGGAATTGTGTTGTCTATTTCGGTTTTCTGACTCATGGAGTATGGTATTTAACTCTGGTTATTGTTACTGCGATTTTGGCTATTTTCCTGGTGGTAATAGTAGGTTCGTGGCATTGTTATAAGAAAGATATTGTTACGGTGTTACACAGTTCGGTTTTCTGACTTATCGCATGTGGAATTTGACTCTGACTATTGTTACTGTGATTTTGGCAATATTGCTGGTAATAGTAGTTTTGTGGCATCGCTACTGAAAGATATTGCGTGCCCGTATTTTTGTGAGTGATACGTTTTGTGATACGCTTTTGTAAGTAACATGTGTATTCTGAAAGTGTAAACTGGAAACTGGGGGGGGCAAACAAGCAGTGAAATTTTAAAGAAAAGTGTGTTAGGATGTGTTTTAAGTCACTGGAAGGATATTGGAGGATCTGCCGGTGGAAGTGTGAACAGGAAAACATTGATAAAATATCGTAATCAGTGGTGGCCGCTTTATAAGCTGGAATGTGGAGAAAAGTGGCCCCTAAATGGAACTTTAAACTATAATATTTTGCTACAGTTAATGTTGTTTTTTGAGAAGCAGAACAGGATGAAATGTTGTATACTGATGTTTCAGCATCTTGGTGGGAAAAGGTAGGGAATTAAGTTGGCCCCTGACTGAACCTTTGATGTTGGCATTAGAGAAGTACAGGCTGGAGAAAGATAAAGGAAGTGTTAAAAGGGTTGTTGAAAGTGTTAAAGGTGTTTGAAGTTGAATGAGCAGGGAAAGAGGATGTAGGAATGTTAATAGTTCTGCCTCTGCCCGAGGCAGAGATCTTAAAATCATGGGTGTTAGCCCTTTAGGGCAAAGGGACCATGATCGGTCCGAGAGAGTTGTCACAGAAACAGAAAAGAGGTACACTCTTAAAACAACCTGAGTTCATGTGCGAGCTCAGATTGCTGATGGGACCGTTCAGGGAACTGTGGACAATTGCATTCCCCTGACCGACCCCCACTAAGACCCGAATCATCCTGAAAATCATGAACGGTTAAGTAAATACTAAAACCTGGATGAATTGGGAATTGAGAATATGCTTCCAACAAGGTCTAAAAGAAAGCCCTATGGAATTTTTGGACCAACTCTGAAATGTAATGAAAATAAATAAATAAATAAATAAATAAAACAAAACGGTTTGGACCTGGCTTTGGAGGACAAATTGACTAGCCTTTTCCTAGGGTAATCAACCCCTGATTTCAACAGGAATAACGGGGACCTGGGGAATCTACCCTAGCGGATCCTCCACTGGTTATAATGAAGCTAGGGGAGGAATGGAAGTGAAATTTCTTATTGCTATGGGGCAACGTATTCAGTTCTAAATCAAGCATTAATGCCTTCACAGAATTATTATGTTAGGGTAAAAGGTGTGTCATGGTTTAACCCGGCCGGCAGCTAAACACCACGCAGCTGTTCGCTCCCCCTCCCCCTCCCTCTCTGGGACGGGGGAGAGAAATGGAAAGTGAAGCCTGTGAGTTGAGATAAAGACAGTTTAATAAGACAAAATAATAATAATAATAATAATAATAATAATAATAATAATAATAATAATAATAATAATAATAACAATAACAATAACAATAATACAATGATGATAATAGTACCACTACTAATAATGTGTACAAACAAGTGATGCACAATGCAATTGCTCACCACCCGCTGACCGATGCCCAGCCTAACCCCGAGCAGTCCGGCCCCCTCCCCCTGGCTAGCCACCCCTATGTATTGTTTAGCCTGACGTCAGATGCTATGGAATACCCCTTTGGCTAGTTTGGGTCACCTGTCCTGGGTCTGTCCCCTCCCAGCTCTTACTGCACCCCCAGCCTGCCTGTTGGCAGGACAGAGCAAGAAGCTGAGATGTCCTTGGCTTGGTATAAGCATTGCTCTGCAACAATTGAAACATCGGGGTGTTATCAGCACTCTTCTCATCCTAAGCCAAAACATAGCATTCTCCCAGCTACTAGGAAGAAAATTAACTCTGTTCTAACTGAAACCAGGACAAGGTGTAACCAAAAAGGCTTATTTTTGTGAACCTTTGAAGTACAAATTAGGGAAACAATGGGGCATACACAGATTTTTATCTATGCCTAGCTCCTCATGGGCACTCTTAGGTAGAGATTTATTAGAGCAAGTAGGAGCAGAAATTGTCTTTGAAAAAGGGAAAATGGAATTAAGAACAGGAGAAGAACAACTAATAAATGTGTTAAGCTTGGCACTAATACAAACTGACCCTAAAAGTGAAATACCTTTAGAGATCACAGATCAAGTATGTCCAGGAGTTTGGGCTACCGAAGTCCCTGGAAGAGCTAAAAATGTGACCTTAATAATTATTAAATTAAAGCCAGGAGAGAAACCCGTTAAGGTTAAGTAATATCCTTTGAGGACAGAAGATAGGAAAGGAATTAAAGAGATAATTGATCAATTTTTACAGTATGGATTATTGATTGAATGCGAATCAGAATCCAATGCACCCATATTGCCAATTAAAAAGGCAGATGAAAAAGCTATAGGCTAGTTCAGGATTTGAGGGCCATAAATAAAATCACTGAGGATATACATCCAGTAGTGGCAAACCCTTATACTTTGCTGACTAAATTAAAGAATAGTCAAGTCTGGTTTACCGTACTGGATTTAAAAGATGCCTTCTTCTGCCTAGGCTTAGCCACAGAAAGCCAAAACCTATTCGCCTTTGAATGGGAAAATCCCGATTCAGGCAGAAAGACGCAGCTTACGTGGACATTACTACCTCAAGGATTCAAGAATAGCCCCACTATTTTTGGAAACCAATTAGCAAGGGAACTCGAAACATGGATACCTCCGGACACTGAAGGTGCTTTGTTACAATATGTAGATGATCTCTTAATAGCTACCGAGACTAAGGGGAGTTGGATTCAATGGACTATAAGTCGTCTTAATTTTCTGGGTTTAAATGGATATCAAGTCTCTTGACAGAAAGTCCAGCTGGCTCAACAAAGTGTGACCTATCTAGGATTTGACATTTCGGAAGGACAACGAGAACTAGGAACTGAACATAAGGAAGTCATTTGCCGGACTCCAGAACCTCAAATGGTAAAGGAGCTACAAAGCTTTTTAGGAATGACAGGTTGGTGTCGCCTTTGGATTTATAATTATGGACTATTGGTAAAGCCTCTATGTGAATTGATAAAGATTAACCAGTCAAAGTTAGTCTGGACTGGAGAAGCACAAAAAGTCTTTAAACAACTTCAACAAGAATTGATGATTTTGAAATATCAAGCAATATTGGTAGAACAGGACGACGTGGAAATTGTGATAATTCATATTGTGAATCTAGCCTCTTTTCTTAGTGATGCTCCGGCACAAGCTGTGATTCACGATTGTTTAGAAACTCTAGAGACTGTGTATTCCAGCCGACCAGACCTTAAGGAGGAGCCCATGGAAGACGCGGAAGAAACTTGGTTCACGGATGGGAGCAGTTTTGTTACGCAAAGACAACGTAAAGCTGGATATGCTATAACAACTACTCAGCAGGTAATCGAGTCTAAGCCTTTACCCCCTGGAACATCAGCTCAAAAGGCGGAGATAGTTGCTCTCACGAGAGCATTGGAACTGGCAGCGGGAAAAAGGGTAAATATTTGGACAGATTCTAAATATACATTCGGCGTGGTACATGCTCATGGAGCAATTTGGAAAGAACATGGATTGCTGACCGCTCAGTGAAAACACAAAGTATGCTGAAGAAATTTTAAAATTGTTAGAGGCTGTAAAACAACCAGAAAAGGTAGCTATCATGCATTGTCAGGGACACCAAAAGGGGAACACCGATTTTGAAATTGGAAAATCGATTGGCAGAGGCTAAGCAGGCAGCTGAAATAACTGAGGTGAAGGCATTGTCTTTGATACCAGACGGTAAAATCCAAACTATATCCAAATTATACAAAAGAAGACTTAAAATTAATTGAAGATTTGAAAGGTAAAATGAAACCAGATGGATGAGTATATTTAAAAGATAACCCCATAGTAATACCCTCTAGTTTGACATGGCCCATAGTTCTTACAGAACACAATAAAATGCATTGGGGAGCTGGCACACTGCATAAGAGCCTGAGTCAGACATTAGTGGGACGATATGATAAAACAAGTAACTCAACAATGTAGCATTTGCTTACACAATAACCCCAATACCAAGGATAGAATAAAATTTGGAATAATCGGTAAAGGAAATTATTCGGGGCAACAGTGGCAAATTGATTTTTCAGAACTCCCTAGAAAAGGGGGGTATCATTATTTACTGGTTCTGACTGACACGTTTTCAGGAAGGCCTGAAGCCTTTCCCTGTCGAACAACCAAAGCAAGAGAAGTGGTTAAAGTCTTGTTAAATGAAATAATACCATGCTTTGGGATTCTAGTAGCAATGTCTTCTGATAGAGTTTCACATTTTTGTGCACAAGTGGTAGACCAGATAAGTAAGATTCTAAAGATAGATTGGCAACTGCATACTCCTTATAGACCACAGGCAAGTGGACAGGTAGAAAAAATGAACCATTTAATTAAACAATAAATAGCTAAAATTGGATAAGAAGCTAATTTGTCATGGCCTCAATCCCTCCCTTTAGCATTACTTGGAATTAGAGTTAAACCTAGAATAAAAGGAAATTTGAGTCCCTTCAAAATCTTATATGGAAGGCCATAGCAATTTCTATTTAGTGGAGAGGACCTAACGCAGTTAGGATCAGAATATTTATATGCTTATATAACTGAACTTCAGAAACAATTAAATAAAGTACATACATTTGTTTTAGGGACCAGGGCTAGAGGGTTGGATCAACCAATCCACCCCTTTAAGCTCGGGGATTATATATATATAAAGACTTTTTCAGGACAACCCGTGCAGGAAAAATGGAAGGAAAGTGGATGGGACCACACCAAGTATTACTGACAACACACACCGCCATTAAGATTAAGAAGCAAGCAGCTTGGATCCACAATTCAAGGGTGAAGAAGGCCCCGGCGAGGATATGGACCACCACTCCAATTGGACCAACAAAATTACAGTTTTCCAGATCCTAATGATTGCAGGGGTGCGGTTCTCGGATTTGGGGTGGGCAACTTGGGATGAGAACTTACACCTGACCTTAATACAAACAATTTCTCAAGTAACTAATAAGACGAACTGTTGGGTATGCACCCATCTGCCACAGCATGGGAATAAGGGTGTATCGTTAATTGGGATTCCCTTGCCTGCAAACTTATCTTGGACTAATTTGTGGGAAAACACATCTTGGGGTCGAAAATATTAAGCAGTTCTGGAACTAGAAGTGAGTAGCTTCTTGCCGTTAGAATCCTATTATGTGTGTGTACAAAGGTGTAACCCGCCTAAGGGTATAGGAAAACAGCATTGTATAAATACGGATACTACTTATGTGGGAAATCAGACATCTTGTAATTGAACAATTGATATTAGTACGACTAGCGGCTGGGCAAATTCAACCAGCTGGACGGTTCCAGAAGGAAAAGGGTGGTATTGGCTATGCAATGATACAGCCCGTAAGGTCTTGCCTGAGAATTGGAAGGGAACTTGCACTCTTGGAGCGGTAGTCCCCAATATGACAGTACATGATGTAGTGCCTCGAGGTTACTTGAGAAATCATATCCGGAGAATCAGATGAAAAATTAACAATCCATTGGTAGAGAGACACACCTCTTTTCATAGTTTTGTGCGATGGTTTGTCCCATGGTTAGGAGTGAGTGAATTGGAAAAGGCAATAGTTAATATTTCTGCAATTATAGAGAAGTTAGAAAACAAAATTCTGGATGCTATAAAGGCTCAACAAGAAGAGATATCTAGTTTATCACAGGTAGTATTCCAAAATCGGATGGCCCTAGACTTGTTACTGGCCACTCAAGGGGGAGTCTGTACAGTAATAAACACAAGTTGTTGTATGTATGTAGATCAGAGTGGAAGGATCTCTACCGACCTGGAAGAAATATGGAAGCAGACCAGGATCCTACATGAGATCAGTAAAGATGATCTTTCATGGAGTTTTAGTGAACTATGGACTAAGTTAACCTCCTGGTTGCCCAATTTCCAATGGTTGAAACAAGTATTCATTGCTCTAATCGTATTAGTAGTGTTAGGAATATTTGTGTGCATGTTGTTTAGATGCCTGCTTTGTTGTGTTACTGTAAATAAAGAAAGTATCTGATGCAAAAGAATTTGCATGGGAAAAGAAAAGGGGGGATTGATTAAGGAGGTATTGGGGAGGCAAGGACAATCCCCAGACAAGGACTGTATATCTCGAAACAAGACACTGGAACTCATGATAAGGAAGCGGCAGGCGGACAGAGAAACGAATGTAAGGACTATAACTCTCGAAACTGGACATTGGAATTCATTATAAAGATACAACAAACGGGAGAATTGGCAACAACCAGCTCTTGCAATTAAGAAACATGCCAATTCAGCAGATTCCTGACCAAAGGTGAAAAGTACACTGTGAGGAAGACTCGGGGTCTTCCTCCCAAAGACCCCTGCCCACGTCCCAAAGACCCCTGCCCACAATTCTTGGAAGGCTCTGCGCAGGCGCAAGGTGCCAAAAGGCTAATTAGCATGAGAAGCGAGGGAAGGCGGGGATAGGTAATGCATATGTATAGGTGCTTGTAGAATATTGATAGATTGATTGTATAAATTCAAGACTGCTTTCTGCTTTGGGTATGCACGATAGGTGGAGAGATCCCCCGTGCATCCAGCGCTGCAATAAAGAATATACCACTTAAAGGAATTTCGGCTTCGATCTTTGAATCAATTTGGCGACCCAGATGGGACAACCTCTCTGCCGGACTGCAGGACCTGCTGGGAACAGGACTCCCTAGGGTACCCCCGGGATTTC
Source organism: Aythya ferina (assembly GCF_964211825.1). Lineage (NCBI taxonomy): Eukaryota > Metazoa > Chordata > Aves > Anseriformes > Anatidae > Aythya > Aythya ferina. The sequence goes on from NW_028181418.1 coordinate 353,445, forward strand.
CCGGAGGGACGCCTCGACTCACCGGATCACTGCGGAGGCAGACAAGGACCCCATCATTGTAAGTGAGTATATTCTTTATTCTGGTTTGGTTTTCTGGTAGACCGGTCATCTGGAACTGGCTGTAAGTCAGAAGGTGATCTTCTGCGAGGCAGTGTTTGGTATATACTTTGTGGTTAGCACCATAAGTACATGTTTGGGGACCTTAAGGAAGGAGCTCGCTTTAAGGTCCATCTGGAATTGTGTTGTCTATTTCGGTTTTCTGACTCATGGAGTATGGTATTTAACTCTGGTTATTGTTACTGCGATTTTGGCTATTTTCCTGGTGGTAATAGTAGGTTCGTGGCATTGTTATAAGAAAGATATTGTTACGGTGTTACACAGTTCGGTTTTCTGACTTATCGCATGTGGAATTTGACTCTGACTATTGTTACTGTGATTTTGGCAATATTGCTGGTAATAGTAGTTTTGTGGCATCGCTACTGAAAGATATTGCGTGCCCGTATTTTTGTGAGTGATACGTTTTGTGATACGCTTTTGTAAGTAACATGTGTATTCTGAAAGTGTAAACTGGAAACTGGGGGGGGCAAACAAGCAGTGAAATTTTAAAGAAAAGTGTGTTAGGATGTGTTTTAAGTCACTGGAAGGATATTGGAGGATCTGCCGGTGGAAGTGTGAACAGGAAAACATTGATAAAATATCGTAATCAGTGGTGGCCGCTTTATAAGCTGGAATGTGGAGAAAAGTGGCCCCTAAATGGAACTTTAAACTATAATATTTTGCTACAGTTAATGTTGTTTTTTGAGAAGCAGAACAGGATGAAATGTTGTATACTGATGTTTCAGCATCTTGGTGGGAAAAGGTAGGGAATTAAGTTGGCCCCTGACTGAACCTTTGATGTTGGCATTAGAGAAGTACAGGCTGGAGAAAGATAAAGGAAGTGTTAAAAGGGTTGTTGAAAGTGTTAAAGGTGTTTGAAGTTGAATGAGCAGGGAAAGAGGATGTAGGAATGTTAATAGTTCTGCCTCTGCCCGAGGCAGAGATCTTAAAATCATGGGTGTTAGCCCTTTAGGGCAAAGGGACCATGATCGGTCCGAGAGAGTTGTCACAGAAACAGAAAAGAGGTACACTCTTAAAACAACCTGAGTTCATGTGCGAGCTCAGATTGCTGATGGGACCGTTCAGGGAACTGTGGACAATTGCATTCCCCTGACCGACCCCCACTAAGACCCGAATCATCCTGAAAATCATGAACGGTTAAGTAAATACTAAAACCTGGATGAATTGGGAATTGAGAATATGCTTCCAACAAGGTCTAAAAGAAAGCCCTATGGAATTTTTGGACCAACTCTGAAATGTAATGAAAATAAATAAATAAATAAATAAATAAAACAAAACGGTTTGGACCTGGCTTTGGAGGACAAATTGACTAGCCTTTTCCTAGGGTAATCAACCCCTGATTTCAACAGGAATAACGGGGACCTGGGGAATCTACCCTAGCGGATCCTCCACTGGTTATAATGAAGCTAGGGGAGGAATGGAAGTGAAATTTCTTATTGCTATGGGGCAACGTATTCAGTTCTAAATCAAGCATTAATGCCTTCACAGAATTATTATGTTAGGGTAAAAGGTGTGTCATGGTTTAACCCGGCCGGCAGCTAAACACCACGCAGCTGTTCGCTCCCCCTCCCCCTCCCTCTCTGGGACGGGGGAGAGAAATGGAAAGTGAAGCCTGTGAGTTGAGATAAAGACAGTTTAATAAGACAAAATAATAATAATAATAATAATAATAATAATAATAATAATAATAATAATAATAATAACAATAACAATAACAATAACAATAATACAATGATGATAATAGTACCACTACTAATAATGTGTACAAACAAGTGATGCACAATGCAATTGCTCACCACCCGCTGACCGATGCCCAGCCTAACCCCGAGCAGTCCGGCCCCCTCCCCCTGGCTAGCCACCCCTATGTATTGTTTAGCCTGACGTCAGATGCTATGGAATACCCCTTTGGCTAGTTTGGGTCACCTGTCCTGGGTCTGTCCCCTCCCAGCTCTTACTGCACCCCCAGCCTGCCTGTTGGCAGGACAGAGCAAGAAGCTGAGATGTCCTTGGCTTGGTATAAGCATTGCTCTGCAACAATTGAAACATCGGGGTGTTATCAGCACTCTTCTCATCCTAAGCCAAAACATAGCATTCTCCCAGCTACTAGGAAGAAAATTAACTCTGTTCTAACTGAAACCAGGACAAGGTGTAACCAAAAAGGCTTATTTTTGTGAACCTTTGAAGTACAAATTAGGGAAACAATGGGGCATACACAGATTTTTATCTATGCCTAGCTCCTCATGGGCACTCTTAGGTAGAGATTTATTAGAGCAAGTAGGAGCAGAAATTGTCTTTGAAAAAGGGAAAATGGAATTAAGAACAGGAGAAGAACAACTAATAAATGTGTTAAGCTTGGCACTAATACAAACTGACCCTAAAAGTGAAATACCTTTAGAGATCACAGATCAAGTATGTCCAGGAGTTTGGGCTACCGAAGTCCCTGGAAGAGCTAAAAATGTGACCTCAATAATTATTAAATTAAAGCCAGGAGAGAAACCCGTTAAGGTTAAGTAATATCCTTTGAGGACAGAAGATAGGAAAGGAATTAAAGAGATAATTGATCAATTTTTACAGTATGGATTATTGATTGAATGCGAATCAGAATCCAATGCACCCATATTGCCAATTAAAAAGGCAGATGAAAAAGCTATAGGCTAGTTCAGGATTTGAGGGCCATAAATAAAATCACTGAGGATATACATCCAGTAGTGGCAAACCCTTATACTTTGCTGACTAAATTAAAGAATAGTCAAGTCTGGTTTACCGTACTGGATTTAAAAGATGCCTTCTTCTGCCTAGGCTTAGCCACAGAAAGCCAAAACCTATTCGCCTTTGAATGGGAAAATCCCGATTCAGGCAGAAAGACGCAGCTTACGTGGACATTACTACCTCAAGGATTCAAGAATAGCCCCACTATTTTTGGAAACCAATTAGCAAGGGAACTCGAAACATGGATACCTCCGGACACTGAAGGTGCTTTGTTACAATATGTAGATGATCTCTTAATAGCTACCGAGACTAAGGGGAGTTGGATTCAATGGACTATAAGTCGTCTTAATTTTCTGGGTTTAAATGGATATCAAGTCTCTTGACAGAAAGTCCAGCTGGCTCAACAAAGTGTGACCTATCTAGGATTTGACATTTCGGAAGGACAACGAGAACTAGGAACTGAACATAAGGAAGTCATTTGCCGGACTCCAGAACCTCAAATGGTAAAGGAGCTACAAAGCTTTTTAGGAATGACAGGTTGGTGTCGCCTTTGGATTTATAATTATGGACTATTGGTAAAGCCTCTATGTGAATTGATAAAGATTAACCAGTCAAAGTTAGTCTGGACTGGAGAAGCACAAAAAGTCTTTAAACAACTTCAACAAGAATTGATGATTTTGAAATATCAAGCAATATTGGTAGAACAGGACGACGTGGAAATTGTGATAATTCATATTGTGAATCTAGCCTCTTTTCTTAGTGATGCTCCGGCACAAGCTGTGATTCACGATTGTTTAGAAACTCTAGAGACTGTGTATTCCAGCCGACCAGACCTTAAGGAGGAGCCCATGGAAGACGCGGAAGAAACTTGGTTCACGGATGGGAGCAGTTTTGTTACGCAAAGACAACGTAAAGCTGGATATGCTATAACAACTACTCAGCAGGTAATCGAGTCTAAGCCTTTACCCCCTGGAACATCAGCTCAAAAGGCGGAGATAGTTGCTCTCACGAGAGCATTGGAACTGGCAGCGGGAAAAAGGGTAAATATTTGGACAGATTCTAAATATACATTCGGCGTGGTACATGCTCATGGAGCAATTTGGAAAGAACATGGATTGCTGACCGCTCAGTGAAAACACAAAGTATGCTGAAGAAATTTTAAAATTGTTAGAGGCTGTAAAACAACCAGAAAAGGTAGCTATCATGCATTGTCAGGGACACCAAAAGGGGAACACCGATTTTGAAATTGGAAAATCGATTGGCAGAGGCTAAGCAGGCAGCTGAAATAACTGAGGTGAAGGCATTGTCTTTGATACCAGACGGTAAAATCCAAACTATATCCAAATTATACAAAAGAAGACTTAAAATTAATTGAAGATTTGAAAGGTAAAATGAAACCAGATGGATGAGTATATTTAAAAGATAACCCCATAGTAATACCCTCTAGTTTGACATGGCCCATAGTTCTTACAGAACACAATAAAATGCATTGGGGAGCTGGCACACTGCATAAGAGCCTGAGTCAGACATTAGTGGGACGATATGATAAAACAAGTAACTCAACAATGTAGCATTTGCTTACACAATAACCCCAATACCAAGGATAGAATAAAATTTGGAATAATCGGTAAAGGAAATTATTCGGGGCAACAGTGGCAAATTGATTTTTCAGAACTCCCTAGAAAAGGGGGGTATCATTATTTACTGGTTCTGACTGACACGTTTTCAGGAAGGCCTGAAGCCTTTCCCTGTCGAACAACCAAAGCAAGAGAAGTGGTTAAAGTCTTGTTAAATGAAATAATACCATGCTTTGGGATTCTAGTAGCAATGTCTTCTGATAGAGTTTCACATTTTTGTGCACAAGTGGTAGACCAGATAAGTAAGATTCTAAAGATAGATTGGCAACTGCATACTCCTTATAGACCACAGGCAAGTGGACAGGTAGAAAAAATGAACCATTTAATTAAACAATAAATAGCTAAAATTGGATAAGAAGCTAATTTGTCATGGCCTCAATCCCTCCCTTTAGCATTACTTGGAATTAGAGTTAAACCTAGAATAAAAGGAAATTTGAGTCCCTTCAAAATCTTATATGGAAGGCCATAGCAATTTCTATTTAGTGGAGAGGACCTAACGCAGTTAGGATCAGAATATTTATATGCTTATATAACTGAACTTCAGAAACAATTAAATAAAGTACATACATTTGTTTTAGGGACCAGGGCTAGAGGGTTGGATCAACCAATCCACCCCTTTAAGCTCGGGGATTATATATATATAAAGACTTTTTCAGGACAACCCGTGCAGGAAAAATGGAAGGAAAGTGGATGGGACCACACCAAGTATTACTGACAACACACACCGCCATTAAGATTAAGAAGCAAGCAGCTTGGATCCACAATTCAAGGGTGAAGAAGGCCCCGGCGAGGATATGGACCACCACTCCAATTGGACCAACAAAATTACGGTTTTCCAGATCCTAATGATTGCAGGGGTGCGGTTCTCGGATTTGGGGTGGGCAACTTGGGATGAGAACTTACACCTGACCTTAATACAAACAATTTCTCAAGTAACTAATAAGACGAACTGTTGGGTATGCACCCATCTGCCACAGCATGGGAATAAGGGTGTATCGTTAATTGGGATTCCCTTGCCTGCAAACTTATCTTGGACTAATTTGTGGGAAAACACATCTTGGGGTCGAAAATATTAAGCAGTTCTGGAACTAGAAGTGAGTAGCTTCTTGCCGTTAGAATCCTATTATGTGTGTGTACAAAGGTGTAACCCGCCTAAGGGTATAGGAAAACAGCATTGTATAAATACGGATACTACTTATGTGGGAAATCAGACATCTTGTAATTGAACAATTGATATTAGTACGACTAGCGGCTGGGCAAATTCAACCAGCTGGACGGTTCCAGAAGGAAAAGGGTGGTATTGGCTATGCAATGATACAGCCCGTAAGGTCTTGCCTGAGAATTGGAAGGGAACTTGCACTCTTGGAGCGGTAGTCCCCAATATGACAGTACATGATGTAGTGCCTCGAGGTTACTTGAGAAATCATATCCGGAGAATCAGATGAAAAATTAACAATCCATTGGTAGAGAGACACACCCCTTTTCATAGTTTTGTGCGATGGTTTGTCCCATGGTTAGGAGTGAGTGAATTGGAAAAGGCAATAGTTAATATTTCTGCAATTATAGAGAAGTTAGAAAACAAAATTCTGGATGCTATAAAGGCTCAACAAGAAGAGATATCTAGTTTATCACAGGTAGTATTCCAAAATCGGATGGCCCTAGACTTGTTACTGGCCACTCAAGGGGGAGTCTGTACAGTAATAAACACAAGTTGTTGTATGTATGTAGATCAGAGTGGAAGGATCTCTACTGACCTGGAAGAAATATGGAAGCAGACCAGGATCCTACATGAGATCAGTAAAGATGATCTTTCATGGAGTTTTAGTGAACTATGGACTAAGTTAACCTCCTGGTTGCCCAATTTCCAATGGTTGAAACAAGTATTCATTGCTCTAATCGTATTAGTAGTGTTAGGAATATTTGTGTGCATGTTGTTTAGATGCCTGCTTTGTTGTGTTACTGTAAATAAAGAAAGTATCTGATGCAAAAGAATTTGCATGGGAAAAGAAAAGGGGGGATTGATTAAGGAGGTATTGGGGAGGCAAGGACAATCCCCAGACAAGGACTGTATATCTCGAAACAAGACACTGGAACTCATGATAAGGAAGCGGCAGGCGGACAGAGAAACGAATGTAAGGACTATAACTCTCGAAACTGGACATTGGAATTCATTATAAAGATACAACAAACGGGAGAATTGGCAACAACCAGCTCTTGCAATTAAGAAACATGCCAATTCAGCAGATTCCTGACCAAAGGTGAAAAGTACACTGTGAGGAAGACTCGGGGTCTTCCTCCCAAAGACCCCTGCCCACGTCCCAAAGACCCCTGCCCACAATTCTTGGAAGGCTCTGCGCAGGCGCAAGGTGCCAAAAGGCTAATTAGCATGAGAAGCGAGGGAAGGCGGGGATAGGTAATGCATATGTATAGGTGCTTGTAGAATATTGATAGATTGATTGTATAAATTCAAGACTGCTTTCTGCTTTGGGTATGCACGATAGGTGGAGAGATCCCCCGTGCATCCAGCGCTGCAATAAAGAATATACCACTTAAAGGAATTTCGGCTTCGATCTTTGAATCAATTTGGCGACCCAGATGGGACAACCTCTCTGCCGGACTGCAGGACCTGCTGGGAACAGGACTCCCTAGGGTACCCCCGGGATTTCCCGGAGGGACGCCTCGACTCACCGGATCACTGCGGAGGCAGACAAGGACCCCATCATTGTAAGTGAGTATATTCTTTATTCTGGTTTGGTTTTCTGGTAGACCGGTCATCTGGAACTGTCTGTAAGTCAGAAGGTGATCTTCTGCGAGGCAGTGTTTGGTATATACTTTGTGGTTAGCACCATAAGTACATGTTTGGGGACCTTAAGGAAGGAGCTCGCTTTAAGGTCCATCTGGAATTGTGTTGTCTATTTCGGTTTTCTGACTCATGGAGTATGGTATTTAACTCTGGTTATTGTTACTGCGATTTTGGCAATATTGCTGGTAATAGTAGTTTTGTGGCATCGCTACTGAAAGATATTGCATGCCCGTATTTTTGTGAGTGATACGTTTTGTGATACGCTTTTGTAAGTAACATGTGTATTCTGAAAGTGTAAACTGGAAACTGGGGGGGGCAAACAAGCAGTGAAATTTTAAAGAAAAGTGTGTTAGGATGTGTTTTAAGTCACTGGAAGGATATTGGAGGATCTGCCGGTGGAAGTGTGAACAGGAAAACATTGATAAAATATCGTAATCAGTGGTGGCCGCTTTATAAGCTGGAATGTGGAGAAAAGTGGCCCCTAAATGGAACTTTAAACTATAATATTTTGCTACAGTTAATGTTGTTTTTTGAGAAGCAGAACAGGATGAAATGTTGTATACTGATGTTTCAGCATCTTGGTGGGAAAAGGTAGGGAATTAAGTTGGCCCCTGACTGAACCTTTGATGTTGGCATTAGAGAAGTACAGGCTGGAGAAAGATAAAGGAAGTGTTAAAAGGGTTGTTGAAAGTGTTAAAGGTGTTTGAAGTTGAATGAGCAGGGAAAGAGGATGTAGGAATGTTAATAGTTCTGCCTCTGCCCGAGGCAGAGATCTTAAAATCATGGGTGTTAGCCCTTTAGGGCAAAGGGACCATGATCGGTCCGAGAGAGTTGTCACAGAAACAGAAAAGAGGTACACTCTTAAAACAACCTGAGTTCATGTGCGAGCTCAGATTGCTGATGGGACCGTTCAGGGAACTGTGGACAATTGCATTCCCCTGACCGACCCCCACTAAGACCCGAATCATCCTGAAAATCATGAACGGTTAAGTAAATACTAAAACCTGGATGAATTGGGAATTGAGAATATGCTTCCAACAAGGTCTAAAAGAAAGCCCTATGGAATTTTTGGACCAACTCTGAAATGTAATGAAAATAAATAAATAAATAAATAAATAAAACAAAACGGTTTGGACCTGGCTTTGGAGGACAAATTGACTAGCCTTTTCCTAGGGTAATCAACCCCTGATTTCAACAGGAATAACGGGGACCTGGGGAATCTACCCTAGCGGATCCTCCACTGGTTATAATGAAGCTAGGGGAGGAATGGAAGTGAAATTTCTTATTGCTATGGGGCAACGTATTCAGTTCTAAATCAAGCATTAATGCCTTCACAGAATTATTATGTTAGGGTAAAAGGTGTGTCATGGTTTAACCCAGCCGGCAGCTAAACACCACGCAGCTGTTCGCTCCCCCTCCCCCTCCCTCTCTGGGACGGGGGAGAGAAATGGAAAGTGAAGCCTGTGAGTTGAGATAAAGACAGTTTAATAAGACAAAATAATAATAATAATAATAATAATAATAATAATAATAACAATAACAATAACAATAACAATAACAATAACAATAATAATAATACAATGATGATAATAGTACCACTACTAATAATGTGTACAAACAAGTGATGCACAATGCAATTGCTCACCACCCGCTGACCGATGCCCAGCCTAACCCCGAGCAGTCCGGCCCCCTCCCCCTGGCTAGCCACCCCTATGTATTGTTTAGCCTGACGTCAGATGCTATGGAATACCCCTTTGGCTAGTTTGGGTCACCTGTCCTGGGTCTGTCCCCTCCCAGCTCTTACTGCACCCCCAGCCTGCCTGTTGGCAGGACAGAGCAAGAAGCTGAGATGTCCTTGGCTTGCTATAAGCATTGCTCTGCAACAATTGAAACATCGGGGTGTTATCAGCACTCTTCTCATCCTAAGCCAAAACATAGCATTCTCCCAGCTACTAGGAAGAAAATTAACTCTGTTCTAACTGAAACCAGGACAAGGTGTAACCAAAAAGGCTTATTTTTGTGAACCTTTGAAGTACAAATTAGGGAAACAATGGGGCATACACAGATTTTTATCTATGCCTAGCTCCTCATGGGCACTCTTAGGTAGAGATTTATTAGAGCAAGTAGGAGCAGAAATTGTCTTTGAAAAAGGGAAAATGGAATTAAGAACAGGAGAAGAACAACTAATAAATGTGTTAAGCTTGGCACTAATACAAACTGACCCTAAAAGTGAAATACCTTTAGAGATCACAGATCAAGTATGTCCAGGAGTTTGGGCTACCGAAGTCCCTGGAAGAGCTAAAAATGTGACCTTAATAATTATTAAATTAAAGCCAGGAGAGAAACCCGTTAAGGTTAAGTAATATCCTTTGAGGATAGAAGATAGGAAAGGAATTAAAGAGATAATTGATCAATTTTTACAGTATGGATTATTGATTGAATGCGAATCAGAATCCAATGCACCCATATTGCCAATTAAAAAGGCAGATGAAAAAGCTATAGGCTAGTTCAGGATTTGAGGGCCATAAATAAAATCACTGAGGATATACATCCAGTAGTGGCAAACCCTTATACTTTGCTGACTAAATTAAAGAATAGTCAAGTCTGGTTTACCGTACTGGATTTAAAAGATGCCTTCTTCTGCCTAGGCTTAGCCACAGAAAGCTAAAACCTATTCGCCTTTGAATGGGAAAATCCCGATTCAGGCAGAAAGACGCAGCTTACGTGGACATTACTACCTCAAGGATTCAAGAATAGCCCCACTATTTTTGGAAACCAATTAGCAAGGGAACTCGAAACATGGATACCTCCGGACACTGAAGGTGCTTTGTTACAATATGTAGATGATCTCTTAATAGCTACCGAGACTAAAGGGAGTTGGATTCAATGGACTATAAGTCGTCTTAATTTTCTGGGTTTAAATGGATATCAAGTCTCTTGACAGAAAGTCCAGCTGGCTCAACAAAGTGTGACCTATCTGGGATTTGACATTTCGGAAGGACAACGAGAACTAGGAACTGAACATAAGGAAGTCATTTGCCGGACTCCAGAACCTCAAATGGTAAAGGAGCTACAAAGCTTTTTAGGAATGACAGGTTGGTGTCGCCTTTGGATTTATAATTATGGACTATTGGTAAAGCCTCTATGTGACTTGATAAAGATTAACCAGTCAAAGTTAGTCTGGACTGGAGAAGCACAAAAAGTCTTTAAACAACTTCAACAAGAATTGATGATTTTGAAATATCAAGCAATATTGGTAGAACAGGACGACGTGGAAATTGTGATAATTCATATTGTGAATCTAGCCTCTTTTCTTAGTGATGCTCCGGCACAAGCTGTGATTCACGATTGTTTAGAAACTCTAGAGACTGTGTATTCCAGCCGACCAGACCTTAAGGAGGAGCCCATGGAAGACGCGGAAGAAACTTGGTTCACGGATGGGAGCAGTTTTGTTACGCAAAGACAACGTAAAGCTGGATATGCTATAACAACTACTCAGCAGGTAATCGAGTCTAAGCCTTTACCCCCTGGAACATCAGCTCAAAAGGCGGAGATAGTTGCTCTCACGAGAGCATTGGAACTGGCAGCGGGAAAAAGGGTAAATATTTGGACAGATTCTAAATATACATTCGGCGTGGTACATGCTCATGGAGCAATTTGGAAAGAACATGGATTGCTGACCGCTCAGTGAAAACACAAAGTATGCTGAAGAAATTTTAAAATTGTTAGAGGCTGTAAAACAACCAGAAAAGGTAGCTATCATGCATTGTCAGGGACACCAAAAGGGGAACACCGATTTTGAAATTGGAAAATCGATTGGCAGAGGCTAAGCAGGCAGCTGAAATAACTGAGGTGAAGGCATTGTCTTTGATACCAGACGGTAAAATCCAAACTATATCCAAATTATACAAAAGAAGACTTAAAATTAATTGAAGATTTGAAAGGTAAAATGAAACCAGATGGATGAGTATATTTAAAAGATAACCCCATAGTAATACCCTCTAGTTTGACATGGCCCATAGTTCTTACAGAACACAATAAAACGCATTGGGGAGCTGGCACACTGCATAAGAGCCTGAGTCAGACATTAGTGGGACGATATGATAAAACAAGTAACTCAACAATGTAGCATTTGCTTACACAATAACCCCAATACCAAGGATAGAATAAAATTTGGAATAATCGGTAAAGGAAATTATTCGGGGCAACAGTGGCAAATTGATTTTTCAGAACTCCCTAGAAAAGGGGGGTATCATTATTTACTGGTTCTGACTGACACGTTTTCAGGAAGGCCTGAAGCCTTTCCCTGTCGAACAACCAAAGCAAGAGAAGTGGTTAAAGTCTTGTTAAATGAAATAATACCATGCTTTGGGATTCTAGTAGCAATGTCTTCTGATAGAGTTTCACATTTTTGTGCACAAGTGGTAGACCAGATAAGTAAGATTCTAAAGATAGATTGGCAACTGCATACTCCTTATAGACCACAGGCAAGTGGACAGGTAGAAAAAATGAACCATTTAATTAAACAATAAATAGCTAAAATTGGATAAGAAGCTAATTTGTCATGGCCTCAATCCCTCCCTTTAGCATTACTTGGAATTCGAGTTAAACCTAGAATAAAAGGAAATTTGAGTCCCTTCAAAATCTTATATGGAAGGCCATAGCAATTTCTATTTAGTGGAGAGGACCTAACGCAGTTAGGATCAGAATATTTATATGCTTATATAATTGAACTTCAGAAACAATTAAATAAAGTACATACATTTGTTTTAGGGACCAGGGCTAGAGGGTTGGATCAACCAATCCACCCCTTTAAGCTCGGGGATTATATATATGTAAAGACTTTTTCAGGACAACCCGTGCAGGAAAAATGGAAGGAAAGTGGATGGGACCACACCAAGTATTACTGACAACACACACCGCCATTAAGATTAAGAAGCAAGCAGCTTGGATCCACAATTCAAGGGTGAAGAAGGCCCCGGCGAGGATATGGACCACCACTCCAATTGGACCAACAAAATTACAGTTTTCCAGATCCTAATGATTGCAGGGGTGCGGTTCTCGGATTTGGGGTGGGCAACTTGGGATGAGAACTTACACCTGACCTTAATACAAACAATTTCTCAAGTAACTAATAAGACGAACTGTTGGGTATGCACCCATCTGCCACAGCATGGGAATAAGGGTGTATCGTTAATTGGGATTCCCTTGCCTGCAAACTTATCTTGGACTAATTTGTGGGAAAACACATCTTGGGGTCGAAAATATTAAGCAGTTCTGGAACTAGAAGTGAGTAGCTTCTTGCCGTTAGAATCCTATTATGTGTGTGTACAAAGGTGTAACCCGCCTAAGGGTATAGGAAAACAGCATTGTATAAATACGGATACTACTTATGTGGGAAATCAGACATCTTGTAATTGAACAATTGATATTAGTACGACTAGCGGCTGGGCAAATTCAACCAGCTGGACGGTTCCAGAAGGAAAAGGGTGGTATTGGCTATGCAATGATACAGCCCGTAAGGTCTTGCCTGAGAATTGGAAGGGAACTTGCACTCTTGGAGCGGTAGTCCCCAATATGACAGTACATGATGTAGTGCCTCGAGGTTACTTGAGAAATCATATCTGGAGAATCAGATGAAAAATTAACAATCCATTGGTAGAGAGACACACCCCTTTTCATAGTTTTGTGCGATGGTTTATCTCATGGTTAGGAGTGAGTGAATTGGAAAAGGCAATAGTTAATATTTCTGCAATTATAGAGAAGTTAGAAAACAAAATTCTGGATGCTATAAAGGCTCAACAAGAAGAGATATCTAGTTTATCACAGGTAGTATTCCAAAATCGGATGGCCCTAGACTTGTTACTGGCCACTCAAGGGGGAGTCTGTACAGTAATAAACACAAGTTGTTTTATGTATGTAGATCAGAGTGGAAGGATCTCTACCGACCTGGAAGAAATATGGAAGCAGACCAGGATCCTACATGAGATCAGTAAAGATGATCTTTCATGGAGTTTTAGTGAACTATGGACTAAGTTAACCTCCTGGTTGCCCAATTTCCAATGGTTGAAACAAGTATTCATTGCTCTAATCGTATTAGTAGTGTTAGGAATATTTGTGTGCATGTTGTTTAGATGCCTGCTTTGTTGTGTTACTGTAAATAAAGAAAGTATCTGATGCAAAAGAATTTGCATGGGAAAAGAAAAGGGGGGATTGATTAAGGAGGTATTGGGGAGGCAAGGACAATCCCCAGACAAGGACTGTATATCTCGAAACAAGACACTGGAACTCATGATAAGGAAGCGGCAGGCGGACAGAGAAACGAATGTAAGGACTATAACTCTCGAAACTGGACATTGGAATTCATTATAAAGATACAACAAACGGGAGAATTGGCAACAACCAGCTCTTGCAATTAAGAAACATGCCAATTCAGCAGATTCCTGACCAAAGGTGAAAAGTACACTGTGAGGAAGACTCGGGGTCTTCCTCCCAAAGACCCCTGCCCACGTCCCAAAGACCCCTGCCCACAATTCTTGGAAGGCTCTGCGCAGGCGCAAGGTGCCAAAAGGCTAATTAGCATGAGAAGCGAGGGAAGGCGGGGATAGGTAATGCATATGTATAGGTGCTTGTAGAATATTGATAGATTGATTGTATAAATTCAAGACTGCTTTCTGCTTTGGGTATGCACGATAGGTGGAGAGATCCCCCGTGCATCCAGCGCTGCAATAAAGAATATACCACTTAAAGGAATTTCGGCTTCGATCTTTGAATCAATTTGGCGACCCAGATGGGACAACCTCTCTGCCGGACTGCAGGACCTGCTGGGAACAGGACTCCCTAGGGTACCCCCGGGATTTCCCGGAGGGACGCCTCGACTCACCGGATCACTGCGGAGGCAGACAAGGACCCCATCATTGTAAGTGAGTATATTCTTTATTCTGGTTTGGTTTTCTGGTAGACCGGTCATCTGGAACTGTCTGTAAGTCAGAAGGTGATCTTCTGCGAGGCAGTGTTTGGTATATACTTTGTGGTTAGCACCATAAGTACATGTTTGGGGACCTTAAGGAAGGAGCTCGCTTTAAGGTCCATCTGGAATTGTTTTGTCTATTTCGGTTTTCTGACTCATGGAGTATGGTATTTAACTCTGGTTATTGTTACTGCGATTTTGGCAATATTGCTGGTAATAGTAGTTTTGTGGCATCGCTACTGAAAGATATTGCATGCCCGTATTTTTGTGAGTGATACGTTTTGTGATACGCTTTTGTAAGTAACATGTGTATTCTGAAAGTGTAAACTGGAAACTGGGGGGGCAAACAAGCAGTGAAATTTTAAAGAAAAGTGTGTTAGGATGTGTTTTAAGTCACTGGAAGGATATTGGAGGATCTGCCGGTGGAAGTGTGAACAGGAAAACATTGATAAAATATCGTAATCAGTGGTGGCCGCTTTATAAGCTGGAATGTGGAGAAAAGTGGCCCCTAAATGGAACTTTAAACTATAATATTTTGCTACAGTTAATGTTGTTTTTTGAGAAGCAGAACAGGATGAAATGTTGTATACTGATGTTTCAGCATCTTGGTGGGAAAAGGTAGGGAATTAAGTTGGCCCCTGACTGAACCTTTGATGTTGGCATTAGAGAAGTACAGGCTGGAGAAAGATAAAGGAAGTGTTAAAAGGGTTGTTGAAAGTGTTAAAGGTGTTTGAAGTTGAATGAGCAGGGAAAGAGGATGTAGGAATGTTAATAGTTCTGCCTCTGCCCGAGGCAGAGATCTTAAAATCATGGGTGTTAGCCCTTTAGGGCAAAGGGACCATGATCGGTCCGAGAGAGTTGTCACAGAAACAGAAAAGAGGTACACTCTTAAAACAACCTGAGTTCATGTGCGAGCTCAGATTGCTGATGGGACCGTTCAGGGAACTGTGGACAATTGCATTCCCCTGACCGACCCCCACTAAGACCCGAATCATCCTGAAAATCATGAACGGTTAAGTAAATACTAAAACCTGGATGAATTGGGAATTGAGAATATGCTTCCAACAAGGTCTAAAAGAAAGCCCTATGGAATTTTTGGACCAACTCTGAAATGTAATGAAAATAAATAAATAAATAAATAAATAAATAAATAAATAAAACAAAACGGTTTGGACCTGGCTTTGGAGGACAAATTGACTAGCCTTTTCCTAGGGTAATCAACCCCTGATTTCAACAGGAATAATGGGGACCTGGGGAATCTACCCTAGCGGATCCTCCACTGGTTATAATGAAGCTAGGGGAGGAATGGAAGTGAAATTTCTTATTGCTATGGGGCAACGTATTCAGTTCTAAATCAAGCATTAATGCCTTCACAGAATTATTATGTTAGGGTAAAAGGTGTGTCATGGTTTAACCCGGCCGGCAGCTAAACACCACGCAGCTGTTCACTCCCCCTCCCCCTCCCTCTCTGGGACGGGGGAGAGAAATGGAAAGTGAAGCCTGTGAGTTGAGATAAAGACAGTTTAATAAGACAAAATAATAATAATAATAATAATAATAATAATAATAACAATAACAATAACAATAACAATAACAATAATACAATGATGATAATAGTACCACTACTAATAATGTGTACAAACAAGTGATGCACAATGCAATTGCTCACCACCCGCTGACCGATGCCCAGCCTAACCCCGAGCAGTCCGGCCCCCTCCCCCTGGCTAGCCACCCCTATGTATTGTTTAGCCTGACGTCAGATGCTATGGAATACCCCTTTGGCTAGTTTGGGTCACCTGTCCTGGGTCTGTCCCCTCCCAGCTCTTACTGCACCCCCAGCCTGCCTGTTGGCAGGACAGAGCAAGAAGCTGAGATGTCCTTGGCTTGGTATAAGCATTGCTCTGCAACAATTGAAACATCGGGGTGTTATCAGCACTCTTCTCATCCTAAGCCAAAACATAGCATTCTCCCAGCTACTAGGAAGAAAATTAACTCTGTTCTAACTGAAACCAGGACAAGGTGTAACCGAAAAGGCTTATTTTTGTGAACCTTTGAAGTACAAATTAGGGAAACAATGGGGCATACACAGATTTTTATCTATGCCTAGCTCCTCATGGGCACTCTTAGGTAGAGATTTATTAGAGCAAGTAGGAGCAGAAATTGTCTTTGAAAAAGGGAAAATGGAATTAAGAACAGGAGAAGAACAACTAATAAATGTGTTAAGCTTGGCACTAATACAAACTGACCCTAAAAGTGAAATACCTTTAGAGATCACAGATCAAGTATGTCCAGGAGTTTGGGCTACCGAAGTCCCTGGAAGAGCTAAAAATGTGACCTTAATAATTATTAAATTAAAGCCAGGAGAGAAACCCGTTAAGGTTAAGTAATATCCTTTGAGGACAGAAGATAGGAAAGGAATTAAAGAGATAATTGATCAATTTTTACAGTATGGATTATTGATTGAATGCGAATCAGAATCCAATGCACCCATATTGCCAATTAAAAAGGCAGATGAAAAAGCTATAGGCTAGTTCAGGATTTGAGGGCCATAAATAAAATCACTGAGGATATACATCCAGTAGTGGCAAACCCTTATACTTTGCTGACTAAATTAAAGAATAGTCAAGTCTGGTTTACCGTACTGGATTTAAAAGATGCCTTCTTCTGCCTAGGCTTAGCCACAGAAAGCCAAAACCTATTCGCCTTTGAATGGGAAAATCCCGATTCAGGCAGAAAGACGCAGCTTACGTGGACATTACTACCTCAAGGATTCAAGAATAGCCCCACTATTTTTGGAAACCAATTAGCAAGGGAACTCGAAACATGGATACCTCCGGACACTGAAGGTGCTTTGTTACAATATGTAGATGATCTCTTAATAGCTACCGAGACTAAGGGGAGTTGGATTCAATGGACTATAAGTCGTCTTAATTTTCTGGGTTTAAATGGATATCAAGTCTCTTGACAGAAAGTCCAGCTGGCTCAACAAAGTGTGACCTATCTAGGATTTGACATTTCGGAAGGACAACGAGAACTAGGAACTGAACATAAGGAAGTCATTTGCCGGACTCCAGAACCTCAAATGGTAAAGGAGCTACAAAGCTTTTTAGGAATGACAGGTTGGTGTCGCCTTTGGATTTATAATTATGGACTATTGGTAAAGCCTCTATGTGAATTGATAAAGATTAACCAGTCAAAGTTAGTCTGGACTGGAGAAGCACAAAAAGTCTTTAAACAACTTCAACAAGAATTGATGATTTTGAAATATCAAGCAATATTGGTAGAACAGGACGACGTGGAAATTGTGATAATTCATATTGTGAATCTAGCCTCTTTTCTTAGTGATGCTCCGGCACAAGCTGTGATTCACGATTGTTTAGAAACTCTAGAGACTGTGTATTCCAGCCGACCAGACCTTAAGGAGGAGCCCATGGAAGACGCGGAAGAAACTTGGTTCACGGATGGGAGCAGTTTTGTTACGCAAAGACAACGTAAAGCTGGATATGCTATAACAACTACTCAGCAGGTAATCGAGTCTAAGCCTTTACCCCCTGGAACATCAGCTCAAAAGGCGGAGATAGTTGCTCTCACGAGAGCATTGGAACTGGCAGCGGGAAAAAGGGTAAATATTTGGACAGATTCTAAATATACATTCGGCGTGGTACATGCTCATGGAGCAATTTGGAAAGAACATGGATTGCTGACCGCTCAGTGAAAACACAAAGTATGCTGAAGAAATTTTAAAATTGTTAGAGGCTGTAAAACAACCAGAAAAGGTAGCTATCATGCATTGTCAGGGACACCAAAAGGGGAACACCGATTTTGAAATTGGAAAATCGATTGGCAGAGGCTAAGCAGGCAGCTGAAATAACTGAGGTGAAGGCATTGTCTTTGATACCAGACGGTAAAATCCAAACTATATCCAAATTATACAAAAGAAGACTTAAAATTAATTGAAGATTTGAAAGGTAAAATGAAACCAGATGGATGAGTATATTTAAAAGATAACCCCATAGTAATACCCTCTAGTTTGACATGGCCCATAGTTCTTACAGAACACAATAAAATGCATTGGGGAGCTGGCACACTGCATAAGAGCCTGAGTCAGACATTAGTGGGACGATATGATAAAACAAGTAACTCAACAATGTAGCATTTGCTTACACAATAACCCCAATACCAAGGATAGAATAAAATTTGGAATAATCGGTAAAGGAAATTATTCGGGGCAACAGTGGCAAATTGATTTTTCAGAACTCCCTAGAAAAGGGGGGTATCATTATTTACTGGTTCTGACTGACACGTTTTCAGGAAGGCCTGAAGCCTTTCCCTGTCGAACAACCAAAGCAAGAGAAGTGGTTAAAGTCTTGTTAAATGAAATAATACCATGCTTTGGGATTCTAGTAGCAATGTCTTCTGATAGAGTTTCACATTTTTGTGCACAAGTGGTAGACCAGATAAGTAAGATTCTAAAGATAGATTGGCAACTGCATACTCCTTATAGACCACAGGCAAGTGGACAGGTAGAAAAAATGAACCATTTAATTAAACAATAAATAGCTAAAATTGGATAAGAAGCTAATTTGTCATGGCCTCAATCCCTCCCTTTAGCATTACTTGGAATTAGAGTTAAACCTAGAATAAAAGGAAATTTGAGTCCCTTCAAAATCTTATATGGAAGGCCATAGCAATTTCTATTTAGTGGAGAGGACCTAACGCAGTTAGGATCAGAATATTTATATGCTTATATAACTGAACTTCAGAAACAATTAAATAAAGTACATACATTTGTTTTAGGGACCAGGGCTAGAGGGTTGGATCAACCAATCCACCCCTTTAAGCTCGGGGATTATATATATATAAAGACTTTTTCAGGACAACCCGTGCAGGAAAAATGGAAGGAAAGTGGATGGGACCACACCAAGTATTACTGACAACACACACCGCCATTAAGATTAAGAAGCAAGCAGCTTGGATCCACAATTCAAGGGTGAAGAAGGCCCCGGCGAGGATATGGACCACCACTCCAATTGGACCAACAAAATTACAGTTTTCCAGATCCTAATGATTGCAGGGGTGCGGTTCTCGGATTTGGGGTGGGCAACTTGGGATGAGAACTTACACCTGACCTTAATACAAACAATTTCTCAAGTAACTAATAAGACGAACTGTTGGGTATGCACCCATCTGCCACAGCATGGGAATAAGGGTGTATCGTTAATTGGGATTCCCTTGCCTGCAAACTTATCTTGGACTAATTTGTGGGAAAACACATCTTGGGGTCGAAAATATTAAGCAGTTCTGGAACTAGAAGTGAGTAGCTTCTTGCCGTTAGAATCCTATTATGTGTGTGTACAAAGGTGTAACCCGCCTAAGGGTATAGGAAAACAGCATTGTATAAATACGGATACTACTTATGTGGGAAATCAGACATCTTGTAATTGAACAATTGATATTAGTACGACTAGCGGCTGGGCAAATTCAACCAGCTGGACGGTTCCAGAAGGAAAAGGGTGGTATTGGCTATGCAATGATACAGCCCGTAAGGTCTTGCCTGAGAATTGGAAGGGAACTTGCACTCTTGGAGCGGTAGTCCCCAATATGACAGTACATGATGTAGTGCCTCGAGGTTACTTGAGAAATCATATCCGGAGAATCAGATGAAAAATTAACAATCCATTGGTAGAGAGACACACCCCTTTTCATAGTTTTGTGCGATGGTTTGTCCCATGGTTAGGAGTGAGTGAATTGGAAAAGGCAATAGTTAATATTTCTGCAATTATAGAGAAGTTAGAAAACAAAATTCTGGATGCTATAAAGGCTCAACAAGAAGAGATATCTAGTTTATCACAGGTAGTATTCCAAAATCGGATGGCCCTAGACTTGTTACTGGCCACTCAAGGGGGAGTCTGTACAGTAATAAACACAAGTTGTTGTATGTATGTAGATCAGAGTGGAAGGATCTCTACCGACCTGGAAGAAATATGGAAGCAGACCAGGATCCTACATGAGATCAGTAAAGATGATCTTTCATGGAGTTTTAGTGAACTATGGACTAAGTTAACCTCCTGGTTGCCCAATTTCCAATGGTTGAAACAAGTATTCATTGCTCTAATCGTATTAGTAGTGTTAGGAATATTTGTGTGCATGTTGTTTAGATGCCTGCTTTGTTGTGTTACTGTAAATAAAGAAAGTATCTGATGCAAAAGAATTTGCATGGGAAAAGAAAAGGGGGGATTGATTAAGGAGGTATTGGGGAGGCAAGGACAATCCCCAGACAAGGACTGTATATCTCGAAACAAGACACTGGAACTCATGATAAGGAAGCGGCAGGCGGACAGAGAAACGAATGTAAGGACTATAACTCTCGAAACTGGACATTGGAATTCATTATAAAGATACAACAAACGGGAGAATTGGCAACAACCAGCTCTTGCAATTAAGAAACATGCCAATTCAGCAGATTCCTGACCAAAGGTGAAAAGTACACTGTGAGGAAGACTCGGGGTCTTCCTCCCAAAGACCCCTGCCCACGTCCCAAAGACCCCTGCCCACAATTCTTGGAAGGCTCTGCGCAGGCGCAAGGTGCCAAAAGGCTAATTAGCATGAGAAGCGAGGGAAGGCGGGGATAGGTAATGCATATGTATAGGTGCTTGTAGAATATTGATAGATTGATTGTATAAATTCAAGACTGCTTTCTGCTTTGGGTATGCACGATAGGTGGAGAGATCCCCCGTGCATCCAGCGCTGCAATAAAGAATATACCACTTAAAGGAATTTCGGCTTCGATCTTTGAATCAATTTGGCGACCCAGATGGGACAACCTCTCTGCCGGACTGCAGGACCTGCTGGGAACAGGACTCCCTAGGGTACCCCCGGGATTTCCCGGAGGGACGCCTCGACTCACCGGATCACTGCGGAGGCAGACAAGGACCCCATCATTGTAAGTGAGTATATTCTTTATTCTGGTTTGGTTTTCTGGTAGACCGGTCATCTGGAACTGTCTGTAAGTCAGAAGGTGATCTTCTGCGAGGCAGTGTTTGGTATATACTTTGTGGTTAGCACCATAAGTACATGTTTGGGGACCTTAAGGAAGGAGCTCGCTTTAAGGTCCATCTGGAATTGTGTTGTCTATTTCGGTTTTCTGACTCATGGAGTATGGTATTTAACTCTGGTTATTGTTACTGCGATTTTGGCTATTTTCCTGGTGGTAATAGTAGGTTCGTGGCATTGTTATAAGAAAGATATTGTTACGGTGTTACACAGTTCGGTTTTCTGACTTATCGCATGTGGAATTTGACTCTGACTATTGTTACTGTGATTTTGGCAATATTGCTGGTAATAGCAGTTTTGTGACATCGCTACTGAAAGATATTGCGTGCCCGTATTTTTGTGAGTGATACGTTTTGTGATACGCTTTTGTAAGTAACGTGTATTCTGAAAGTGTAAACTGGAAACTGGGGGGGGCAAACAAGCAGTGAAATTTTAAAGAAAAGTGTGTTAGGATGTGTTTTAAGTCACTGGAAGGATATTGGAGGATCTGCCGGTGGAAGTGTGAACAGGAAAACATTGATAAAATATCGTAATCAGTGGTGGCCGCTTTATAAGCTGGAATGTGGAGAAAAGTGGCCCCTAAATGGAACTTTAAACTATAATATTTTGCTACAGTTAATGTTGTTTTTTGAGAAGCAGAACAGGATGAAATGTTGTATACTGATGTTTCAGCATCTTGGTGGGAAAAGGTAGGGAATTAAGTTGGCCCCTGACTGAACCTTTGATGTTGGCATTAGAGAAGTACAGGCTGGAGAAAGATAAAGGAAGTGTTAAAAGGGTTGTTGAAAGTGTTAAAGGTGTTTGAAGTTGAATGAGCAGGGAAAGAGGATGTAGGAATGTTAATAGTTCTGCCTCTGCCCGAGGCAGAGATCTTAAAATCATGGGTGTTAGCCCTTTAGGGCAAAGGGACCATGATCGGTCCGAGAGAGTTGTCACAGAAACAGAAAAGAGGTACACTCTTAAAACAACCTGAGTTCATGTGCGAGCTCAGATTGCTGATGGGACCGTTCAGGGAACTGTGGACAATTGCATTCCCCTGACCGACCCCCACTAAGACCCGAATCATCCTGAAAATCATGAACGGTTAAGTAAATACTAAAACCTGGATGAATTGGGAATTGAGAATATGCTTCCAACAAGGTCTAAAAGAAAGCCCTATGGAATTTTTGGACCAACTCTGAAATGTAATGAAAATAAATAAATAAATAAATAAATAAAACAAAACGGTTTGGACCTGGCTTTGGAGGACAAATTGACTAGCCTTTTCCTAGGGTAATCAACCCCTGATTTCAACAGGAATAACGGGGACCTGGGGAATCTACCCTAGCGGATCCTCCACTGGTTATAATGAAGCTAGGGGAGGAATGGAAGTGAAATTTCTTATTGCTATGGGGCAACGTATTCAGTTCTAAATCAAGCATTAATGCCTTCACAGAATTATTATGTTAGGGTAAAAGGTGTGTCATGGTTTAACCCGGCCGGCAGCTAAACACCACGCAGCTGTTCGCTCCCCCTCCCCCTCCCTCTCTGGGACGGGGGAGAGAAATGGAAAGTGAAGCCTGTGAGTTGAGATAAAGACAGTTTAATAAGACAAAATAATAATAATAATAATAATAATAATAATAATAATAATAATAATAATAATAACAATAACAATAATACAATGATGATAATAGTACCACTACTAATAATGTGTACAAACAAGTGATGCACAATGCAATTGCTCACCACCCGCTGACCGATGCCCAGCCTAACCCCGAGCAGTCCGGCCCCCTCCCCCTGGCTAGCCACCCCTATGTATTGTTTAGCCTGACGTCAGATGCTATGGAATACCCCTTTGGCTAGTTTGGGTCACCTGTCCTGGGTCTGTCCCCTCCCAGCTCTTACTGCACCCCCAGCCTGCCTGTTGGCAGGACAGAGCAAGAAGCTGAGATGTCCTTGGCTTGGTATAAGCATTGCTCTGCAACAATTGAAACATCGGGGTGTTATCAGCACTCTTCTCATCCTAAGCCAAAACATAGCATTCTCCCAGCTACTAGGAAGAAAATTAACTCTGTTCTAACTGAAACCAGGACAAGGTGTAACCAAAAAGGCTTATTTTTGTGAACCTTTGAAGTACAAATTAGGGAAACAATGGGGCATACACAGATTTTTATCTATGCCTAGCTCCTCATGGGCACTCTTAGGTAGAGATTTATTAGAGCAAGTAGGAGCAGAAATTGTCTTTGAAAAAGGGAAAATGGAATTAAGAACAGGAGAAGAACAACTAATAAATGTGTTAAGCTTGGCACTAATACAAACTGACCCTAAAAGTGAAATACCTTTAGAGATCACAGATCAAGTATGTCCAGGAGTTTGGGCTACCGAAGTCCCTGGAAGAGCTAAAAATGTGACCTTAATAATTATTAAATTAAAGCCAGGAGAGAAACCCGTTAAGGTTAAGTAATATCCTTTGAGGACAGAAGATAGGAAAGGAATTAAAGAGATAATTGATCAATTTTTACAGTATGGATTATTGATTGAATGCGAATCAGAATCCAATGCACCCATATTGCCAATTAAAAAGGCAGATGAAAAAGCTATAGGCTAGTTCAGGATTTGAGGGCCATAAATAAAATCACTGAGGATATACATCCAGTAGTGGCAAACCCTTATACTTTGCTGACTAAATTAAAGAATAGTCAAGTCTGGTTTACCGTACTGGATTTAAAAGATGCCTTCTTCTGCCTAGGCTTAGCCACAGAAAGCCAAAACCTATTCGCCTTTGAATGGGAAAATCCCGATTCAGGCAGAAAGACGCAGCTTACGTGGACATTACTACCTCAAGGATTCAAGAATAGCCCCACTATTTTTGGAAACCAATTAGCAAGGGAACTCGAAACATGGATACCTCCGGACACTGAAGGTGCTTTGTTACAATATGTAGATGATCTCTTAATAGCTACCGAGACTAAGGGGAGTTGGATTCAATGGACTATAAGTCGTCTTAATTTTCTGGGTTTAAATGGATATCAAGTCTCTTGACAGAAAGTCCAGCTGGCTCAACAAAGTGTGACCTATCTAGGATTTGACATTTCGGAAGGACAACGAGAACTAGGAACTGAACATAAGGAAGTCATTTGCCGGACTCCAGAACCTCAAATGGTAAAGGAGCTACAAAGCTTTTTAGGAATGACAGGTTGGTGTCGCCTTTGGATTTATAATTATGGACTATTGGTAAAGCCTCTATGTGAATTGATAAAGATTAACCAGTCAAAGTTAGTCTGGACTGGAGAAGCACAAAAAGTCTTTAAACAACTTCAACAAGAATTGATGATTTTGAAATATCAAGCAATATTGGTAGAACAGGACGACGTGGAAATTGTGATAATTCATATTGTGAATCTAGCCTCTTTTCTTAGTGATGCTCCGGCACAAGCTGTGATTCACGATTGTTTAGAAACTCTAGAGACTGTGTATTCCAGCCGACCAGACCTTAAGGAGGAGCCCATGGAAGACGCGGAAGAAACTTGGTTCACGGATGGGAGCAGTTTTGTTACGCAAAGACAACGTAAAGCTGGATATGCTATAACAACTACTCAGCAGGTAATCGAGTCTAAGCCTTTACCCCCTGGAACATCAGCTCAAAAGGCGGAGATAGTTGCTCTCACGAGAGCATTGGAACTGGCAGCGGGAAAAAGGGTAAATATTTGGACAGATTCTAAATATACATTCGGCGTGGTACATGCTCATGGAGCAATTTGGAAAGAACATGGATTGCTGACCGCTCAGTGAAAACACAAAGTATGCTGAAGAAATTTTAAAATTGTTAGAGGCTGTAAAACAACCAGAAAAGGTAGCTATCATGCATTGTCAGGGACACCAAAAGGGGAACACCGATTTTGAAATTGGAAAATCGATTGGCAGAGGCTAAGCAGGCAGCTGAAATAACTGAGGTGAAGGCATTGTCTTTGATACCAGACGGTAAAATCCAAACTATATCCAAATTATACAAAAGAAGACTTAAAATTAATTGAAGATTTGAAAGGTAAAATGAAACCAGATGGATGAGTATATTTAAAAGATAACCCCATAGTAATACCCTCTAGTTTGACATGGCCCATAGTTCTTACAGAACACAATAAAATGCATTGGGGAGCTGGCACACTGCATAAGAGCCTGAGTCAGACATTAGTGGGACGATATGATAAAACAAGTAACTCAACAATGTAGCATTTGCTTACACAATAACCCCAATACCAAGGATAGAATAAAATTTGGAATAATCGGTAAAGGAAATTATTCGGGGCAACAGTGGCAAATTGATTTTTCAGAACTCCCTAGAAAAGGGGGGTATCATTATTTACTGGTTCTGACTGACACGTTTTCAGGAAGGCCTGAAGCCTTTCCCTGTCGAACAACCAAAGCAAGAGAAGTGGTTAAAGTCTTGTTAAATGAAATAATACCATGCTTTGGGATTCTAGTAGCAATGTCTTCTGATAGAGTTTCACATTTTTGTGCACAAGTGGTAGACCAGATAAGTAAGATTCTAAAGATAGATTGGCAACTGCATACTCCTTATAGACCACAGGCAAGTGGACAGGTAGAAAAAATGAACCATTTAATTAAACAATAAATAGCTAAAATTGGATAAGAAGCTAATTTGTCATGGCCTCAATCCCTCCCTTTAGCATTACTTGGAATTAGAGTTAAACCTAGAATAAAAGGAAATTTGAGTCCCTTCAAAATCTTATATGGAAGGCCATAGCAATTTCTATTTAGTGGAGAGGACCTAACGCAGTTAGGATCAGAATATTTATATGCTTATATAACTGAACTTCAGAAACAATTAAATAAAGTACATACATTTGTTTTAGGGACCAGGGCTAGAGGGTTGGATCAACCAATCCACCCCTTTAAGCTCGGGGATTATATATATATAAAGACTTTTTCAGGACAACCCGTGCAGGAAAAATGGAAGGAAAGTGGATGGGACCACACCAAGTATTACTGACAACACACACCGCCATTAAGATTAAGAAGCAAGCAGCTTGGATCCACAATTCAAGGGTGAAGAAGGCCCCGGCGAGGATATGGACCACCACTCCAATTGGACCAACAAAATTACAGTTTTCCAGATCCTAATGATTGCAGGGGTGCGGTTCTCGGATTTGGGGTGGGCAACTTGGGATGAGAACTTACACCTGACCTTAATACAAACAATTTCTCAAGTAACTAATAAGACGAACTGTTGGGTATGCACCCATCTGCCACAGCATGGGAATAAGGGTGTATCGTTAATTGGGATTCCCTTGCCTGCAAACTTATCTTGGACTAATTTGTGGGAAAACACATCTTGGGGTCGAAAATATTAAGCAGTTCTGGAACTAGAAGTGAGTAGCTTCTTGCCGTTAGAATCCTATTATGTGTGTGTACAAAGGTGTAACCCGCCTAAGGGTATAGGAAAACAGCATTGTATAAATACGGATACTACTTATGTGGGAAATCAGACATCTTGTAATTGAACAATTGATATTAGTACGACTAGCGGCTGGGCAAATTCAACCAGCTGGACGGTTCCAGAAGGAAAAGGGTGGTATTGGCTATGCAATGATACAGCCCGTAAGGTCTTGCCTGAGAATTGGAAGGGAACTTGCACTCTTGGAGCGGTAGTCCCCAATATGACAGTACATGATGTAGTGCCTCGAGGTTACTTGAGAAATCATATCCGGAGAATCAGATGAAAAATTAACAATCCATTGGTAGAGAGACACACCTCTTTTCATAGTTTTGTGCGATGGTTTGTCCCATGGTTAGGAGTGAGTGAATTGGAAAAGGCAATAGTTAATATTTCTGCAATTATAGAGAAGTTAGAAAACAAAATTCTGGATGCTATAAAGGCTCAACAAGAAGAGATATCTAGTTTATCACAGGTAGTATTCCAAAATCGGATGGCCCTAGACTTGTTACTGGCCACTCAAGGGGGAGTCTGTACAGTAATAAACACAAGTTGTTGTATGTATGTAGATCAGAGTGGAAGGATCTCTACCGACCTGGAAGAAATATGGAAGCAGACCAGGATCCTACATGAGATCAGTAAAGATGATCTTTCATGGAGTTTTAGTGAACTATGGACTAAGTTAACCTCCTGGTTGCCCAATTTCCAATGGTTGAAACAAGTATTCATTGCTCTAATCGTATTAGTAGTGTTAGGAATATTTGTGTGCATGTTGTTTAGATGCCTGCTTTGTTGTGTTACTGTAAATAAAGAAAGTATCTGATGCAAAAGAATTTGCATGGGAAAAGAAAAGGGGGGATTGATTAAGGAGGTATTGGGGAGGCAAGGACAATCCCCAGACAAGGACTGTATATCTCGAAACAAGACACTGGAACTCATGATAAGGAAGCGGCAGGCGGACAGAGAAACGAATGTAAGGACTATAACTCTCGAAACTGGACATTGGAATTCATTATAAAGATACAACAAACGGGAGAATTGGCAACAACCAGCTCTTGCAATTAAGAAACATGCCAATTCAGCAGATTCCTGACCAAAGGTGAAAAGTACACTGTGAGGAAGACTCGGGGTCTTCCTCCCAAAGACCCCTGCCCACGTCCCAAAGACCCCTGCCCACAATTCTTGGAAGGCTCTGCGCAGGCGCAAGGTGCCAAAAGGCTAATTAGCATGAGAAGCGAGGGAAGGCGGGGATAGGTAATGCATATGTATAGGTGCTTGTAGAATATTGATAGATTGATTGTATAAATTCAAGACTGCTTTCTGCTTTGGGTATGCACGATAGGTGGAGAGATCCCCCGTGCATCCAGCGCTGCAATAAAGAATATACCACTTAAAGGAATTTCGGCTTCGATCTTTGAATCAATTTGGCGACCCAGATGGGACAACCTCTCTGCCGGACTGCAGGACCTGCTGGGAACAGGACTCCCTAGGGTACCCCCGGGATTTCCCGGAGGGACGCCTCGACTCACCGGATCACTGCGGAGGCAGACAAGGACCCCATCATTGTAAGTGAGTATATTCTTTATTCTGGTTTGGTTTTCTGGTAGACCGGTCATCTGGAACTGGCTGTAAGTCAGAAGGTGATCTTCTGCGAGGCAGTGTTTGGTATATACTTTGTGGTTAGCACCATAAGTACATGTTTGGGGACCTTAAGGAAGGAGCTCGCTTTAAGGTCCATCTGGAATTGTGTTGTCTATTTCGGTTTTCTGACTCATGGAGTATGGTATTTAACTCTGGTTATTGTTACTGCGATTTTGGCTATTTTCCTGGTGGTAATAGTAGGTTCGTGGCATTGTTATAAGAAAGATATTGTTACGGTGTTACACAGTTCGGTTTTCTGACTTATCGCATGTGGAATTTGACTCTGACTATTGTTACTGTGATTTTGGCAATATTGCTGGTAATAGTAGTTTTGTGGCATCGCTACTGAAAGATATTGCGTGCCCGTATTTTTGTGAGTGATACGTTTTGTGATACGCTTTTGTAAGTAACATGTGTATTCTGAAAGTGTAAACTGGAAACTGGGGGGGGCAAACAAGCAGTGAAATTTTAAAGAAAAGTGTGTTAGGATGTGTTTTAAGTCACTGGAAGGATATTGGAGGATCTGCCGGTGGAAGTGTGAACAGGAAAACATTGATAAAATATCGTAATCAGTGGTGGCCGCTTTATAAGCTGGAATGTGGAGAAAAGTGGCCCCTAAATGGAACTTTAAACTATAATATTTTGCTACAGTTAATGTTGTTTTTTGAGAAGCAGAACAGGATGAAATGTTGTATACTGATGTTTCAGCATCTTGGTGGGAAAAGGTAGGGAATTAAGTTGGCCCCTGACTGAACCTTTGATGTTGGCATTAGAGAAGTACAGGCTGGAGAAAGATAAAGGAAGTGTTAAAAGGGTTGTTGAAAGTGTTAAAGGTGTTTGAAGTTGAATGAGCAGGGAAAGAGGATGTAGGAATGTTAATAGTTCTGCCTCTGCCCGAGGCAGAGATCTTAAAATCATGGGTGTTAGCCCTTTAGGGCAAAGGGACCATGATCGGTCCGAGAGAGTTGTCACAGAAACAGAAAAGAGGTACACTCTTAAAACAACCTGAGTTCATGTGCGAGCTCAGATTGCTGATGGGACCGTTCAGGGAACTGTGGACAATTGCATTCCCCTGACCGACCCCCACTAAGACCCGAATCATCCTGAAAATCATGAACGGTTAAGTAAATACTAAAACCTGGATGAATTGGGAATTGAGAATATGCTTCCAACAAGGTCTAAAAGAAAGCCCTATGGAATTTTTGGACCAACTCTGAAATGTAATGAAAATAAATAAATAAATAAATAAATAAAACAAAACGGTTTGGACCTGGCTTTGGAGGACAAATTGACTAGCCTTTTCCTAGGGTAATCAACCCCTGATTTCAACAGGAATAACGGGGACCTGGGGAATCTACCCTAGCGGATCCTCCACTGGTTATAATGAAGCTAGGGGAGGAATGGAAGTGAAATTTCTTATTGCTATGGGGCAACGTATTCAGTTCTAAATCAAGCATTAATGCCTTCACAGAATTATTATGTTAGGGTAAAAGGTGTGTCATGGTTTAACCCGGCCGGCAGCTAAACACCACGCAGCTGTTCGCTCCCCCTCCCCCTCCCTCTCTGGGACGGGGGAGAGAAATGGAAAGTGAAGCCTGTGAGTTGAGATAAAGACAGTTTAATAAGACAAAATAATAATAATAATAATAATAATAATAATAATAATAATAATAATAATAATAATAATAACAATAACAATAACAATAATACAATGATGATAATAGTACCACTACTAATAATGTGTACAAACAAGTGATGCACAATGCAATTGCTCACCACCCGCTGACCGATGCCCAGCCTAACCCCGAGCAGTCCGGCCCCCTCCCCCTGGCTAGCCACCCCTATGTATTGTTTAGCCTGACGTCAGATGCTATGGAATACCCCTTTGGCTAGTTTGGGTCACCTGTCCTGGGTCTGTCCCCTCCCAGCTCTTACTGCACCCCCAGCCTGCCTGTTGGCAGGACAGAGCAAGAAGCTGAGATGTCCTTGGCTTGGTATAAGCATTGCTCTGCAACAATTGAAACATCGGGGTGTTATCAGCACTCTTCTCATCCTAAGCCAAAACATAGCATTCTCCCAGCTACTAGGAAGAAAATTAACTCTGTTCTAACTGAAACCAGGACAAGGTGTAACCAAAAAGGCTTATTTTTGTGAACCTTTGAAGTACAAATTAGGGAAACAATGGGGCATACACAGATTTTTATCTATGCCTAGCTCCTCATGGGCACTCTTAGGTAGAGATTTATTAGAGCAAGTAGGAGCAGAAATTGTCTTTGAAAAAGGGAAAATGGAATTAAGAACAGGAGAAGAACAACTAATAAATGTGTTAAGCTTGGCACTAATACAAACTGACCCTAAAAGTGAAATACCTTTAGAGATCACAGATCAAGTATGTCCAGGAGTTTGGGCTACCGAAGTCCCTGGAAGAGCTAAAAATGTGACCTCAATAATTATTAAATTAAAGCCAGGAGAGAAACCCGTTAAGGTTAAGTAATATCCTTTGAGGACAGAAGATAGGAAAGGAATTAAAGAGATAATTGATCAATTTTTACAGTATGGATTATTGATTGAATGCGAATCAGAATCCAATGCACCCATATTGCCAATTAAAAAGGCAGATGAAAAAGCTATAGGCTAGTTCAGGATTTGAGGGCCATAAATAAAATCACTGAGGATATACATCCAGTAGTGGCAAACCCTTATACTTTGCTGACTAAATTAAAGAATAGTCAAGTCTGGTTTACCGTACTGGATTTAAAAGATGCCTTCTTCTGCCTAGGCTTAGCCACAGAAAGCCAAAACCTATTCGCCTTTGAATGGGAAAATCCCGATTCAGGCAGAAAGACGCAGCTTACGTGGACATTACTACCTCAAGGATTCAAGAATAGCCCCACTATTTTTGGAAACCAATTAGCAAGGGAACTCGAAACATGGATACCTCCGGACACTGAAGGTGCTTTGTTACAATATGTAGATGATCTCTTAATAGCTACCGAGACTAAGGGGAGTTGGATTCAATGGACTATAAGTCGTCTTAATTTTCTGGGTTTAAATGGATATCAAGTCTCTTGACAGAAAGTCCAGCTGGCTCAACAAAGTGTGACCTATCTAGGATTTGACATTTCGGAAGGACAACGAGAACTAGGAACTGAACATAAGGAAGTCATTTGCCGGACTCCAGAACCTCAAATGGTAAAGGAGCTACAAAGCTTTTTAGGAATGACAGGTTGGTGTCGCCTTTGGATTTATAATTATGGACTATTGGTAAAGCCTCTATGTGAATTGATAAAGATTAACCAGTCAAAGTTAGTCTGGACTGGAGAAGCACAAAAAGTCTTTAAACAACTTCAACAAGAATTGATGATTTTGAAATATCAAGCAATATTGGTAGAACAGGACGACGTGGAAATTGTGATAATTCATATTGTGAATCTAGCCTCTTTTCTTAGTGATGCTCCGGCACAAGCTGTGATTCACGATTGTTTAGAAACTCTAGAGACTGTGTATTCCAGCCGACCAGACCTTAAGGAGGAGCCCATGGAAGACGCGGAAGAAACTTGGTTCACGGATGGGAGCAGTTTTGTTACGCAAAGACAACGTAAAGCTGGATATGCTATAACAACTACTCAGCAGGTAATCGAGTCTAAGCCTTTACCCCCTGGAACATCAGCTCAAAAGGCGGAGATAGTTGCTCTCACGAGAGCATTGGAACTGGCAGCGGGAAAAAGGGTAAATATTTGGACAGATTCTAAATATACATTCGGCGTGGTACATGCTCATGGAGCAATTTGGAAAGAACATGGATTGCTGACCGCTCAGTGAAAACACAAAGTATGCTGAAGAAATTTTAAAATTGTTAGAGGCTGTAAAACAACCAGAAAAGGTAGCTATCATGCATTGTCAGGGACACCAAAAGGGGAACACCGATTTTGAAATTGGAAAATCGATTGGCAGAGGCTAAGCAGGCAGCTGAAATAACTGAGGTGAAGGCATTGTCTTTGATACCAGACGGTAAAATCCAAACTATATCCAAATTATACAAAAGAAGACTTAAAATTAATTGAAGATTTGAAAGGTAAAATGAAACCAGATGGATGAGTATATTTAAAAGATAACCCCATAGTAATACCCTCTAGTTTGACATGGCCCATAGTTCTTACAGAACACAATAAAATGCATTGGGGAGCTGGCACACTGCATAAGAGCCTGAGTCAGACATTAGTGGGACGATATGATAAAACAAGTAACTCAACAATGTAGCATTTGCTTACACAATAACCCCAATACCAAGGATAGAATAAAATTTGGAATAATCGGTAAAGGAAATTATTCGGGGCAACAGTGGCAAATTGATTTTTCAGAACTCCCTAGAAAAGGGGGGTATCATTATTTACTGGTTCTGACTGACACGTTTTCAGGAAGGCCTGAAGCCTTTCCCTGTCGAACAACCAAAGCAAGAGAAGTGGTTAAAGTCTTGTTAAATGAAATAATACCATGCTTTGGGATTCTAGTAGCAATGTCTTCTGATAGAGTTTCACATTTTTGTGCACAAGTGGTAGACCAGATAAGTAAGATTCTAAAGATAGATTGGCAACTGCATACTCCTTATAGACCACAGGCAAGTGGACAGGTAGAAAAAATGAACCATTTAATTAAACAATAAATAGCTAAAATTGGATAAGAAGCTAATTTGTCATGGCCTCAATCCCTCCCTTTAGCATTACTTGGAATTAGAGTTAAACCTAGAATAAAAGGAAATTTGAGTCCCTTCAAAATCTTATATGGAAGGCCATAGCAATTTCTATTTAGTGGAGAGGACCTAACGCAGTTAGGATCAGAATATTTATATGCTTATATAACTGAACTTCAGAAACAATTAAATAAAGTACATACATTTGTTTTAGGGACCAGGGCTAGAGGGTTGGATCAACCAATCCACCCCTTTAAGCTCGGGGATTATATATATATAAAGACTTTTTCAGGACAACCCGTGCAGGAAAAATGGAAGGAAAGTGGATGGGACCACACCAAGTATTACTGACAACACACACCGCCATTAAGATTAAGAAGCAAGCAGCTTGGATCCACAATTCAAGGGTGAAGAAGGCCCCGGCGAGGATATGGACCACCACTCCAATTGGACCAACAAAATTACAGTTTTCCAGATCCTAATGATTGCAGGGGTGCGGTTCTCGGATTTGGGGTGGGCAACTTGGGATGAGAACTTACACCTGACCTTAATACAAACAATTTCTCAAGTAACTAATAAGACGAACTGTTGGGTATGCACCCATCTGCCACAGCATGGGAATAAGGGTGTATCGTTAATTGGGATTCCCTTGCCTGCAAACTTATCTTGGACTAATTTGTGGGAAAACACATCTTGGGGTCGAAAATATTAAGCAGTTCTGGAACTAGAAGTGAGTAGCTTCATGCCGTTAGAATCCTATTATGTGTGTGTACAAAGGTGTAACCCGCCTAAGGGTATAGGAAAACAGCATTGTATAAATACGGATACTACTTATGTGGGAAATCAGACATCTTGTAATTGAACAATTGATATTAGTACGACTAGCGGCTGGGCAAATTCAACCAGCTGGACGGTTCCAGAAGGAAAAGGGTGGTATTGGCTATGCAATGATACAGCCCGTAAGGTCTTGCCTGAGAATTGGAAGGGAACTTGCACTCTTGGAGCGGTAGTCCCCAATATGACAGTACATGATGTAGTGCCTCGAGGTTACTTGAGAAATCATATCCGGAGAATCAGATGAAAAATTAACAATCCATTGGTAGAGAGACACACCTCTTTTCATAGTTTTGTGCGATGGTTTGTCCCATGGTTAGGAGTGAGTGAATTGGAAAAGGCAATAGTTAATATTTCTGCAATTATAGAGAAGTTAGAAAACAAAATTCTGGATGCTATAAAGGCTCAACAAGAAGAGATATCTAGTTTATCACAGGTAGTATTCCAAAATCGGATGGCCCTAGACTTGTTACTGGCCACTCAAGGGGGAGTCTGTACAGTAATAAACACAAGTTGTTGTATGTATGTAGATCAGAGTGGAAGGATCTCTACCGACCTGGAAGAAATATGGAAGCAGACCAGGATCCTACATGAGATCAGTAAAGATGATCTTTCATGGAGTTTTAGTGAACTATGGACTAAGTTAACCTCCTGGTTGCCCAATTTCCAATGGTTGAAACAAGTATTCATTGCTCTAATCGTATTAGTAGTGTTAGGAATATTTGTGTGCATGTTGTTTAGATGCCTGCTTTGTTGTGTTACTGTAAATAAAGAAAGTATCTGATGCAAAAGAATTTGCATGGGAAAAGAAAAGGGGGGATTGATTAAGGAGGTATTGGGGAGGCAAGGACAATCCCCAGACAAGGACTGTATATCTCGAAACAAGACACTGGAACTCATGATAAGGAAGCGGCAGGCGGACAGAGAAACGAATGTAAGGACTATAACTCTCGAAACTGGACATTGGAATTCATTATAAAGATACAACAAACGGGAGAATTGGCAACAACCAGCTCTTGCAATTAAGAAACATGCCAATTCAGCAGATTCCTGACCAAAGGTGAAAAGTACACTGTGAGGAAGACTCGGGGTCTTCCTCCCAAAGACCCCTGCCCACGTCCCAAAGACCCCTGCCCACAATTCTTGGAAGGCTCTGCGCAGGCGCAAGGTGCCAAAAGGCTAATTAGCATGAGAAGCGAGGGAAGGCGGGGATAGGTAATGCATATGTATAGGTGCTTGTAGAATATTGATAGATTGATTGTATAAATTCAAGACTGCTTTCTGCTTTGGGTATGCACGATAGGTGGAGAGATCCCCCGTGCATCCAGCGCTGCAATAAAGAATATACCACTTAAAGGAATTTCGGCTTCGATCTTTGAATCAATTTGGCGACCCAGATGGGACAACCTCTCTGCCGGACTGCAGGACCTGCTGGGAACAGGACTCCCTAGGGTACCCCCGGGATTTCCCGGAGGGACGCCTCGACTCACCGGATCACTGCGGAGGCAGACAAGGACCCCATCATTGTAAGTGAGTATATTCTTTATTCTGGTTTGGTTTTCTGGTAGACCGGTCATCTGGAACTGTCTGTAAGTCAGAAGGTGATCTTCTGCGAGGCAGTGTTTGGTATATACTTTGTGGTTAGCACCATAAGTACATGTTTGGGGACCTTAAGGAAGGAGCTCGCTTTAAGGTCCATCTGGAATTGTGTTGTCTATTTCGGTTTTCTGACTCATGGAGTATGGTATTTAACTCTGGTTATTGTTACTGCGATTTTGGCTATTTTCCTGGTGGTAATAGTAGGTTCGTGGCATTGTTATAAGAAAGATATTGTTACGGTGTTACACAGTTCGGTTTTCTGACTTATCGCATGTGGAATTTGACTCTGACTATTGTTACTGTGATTTTGGCAATATTGCTGGTAATAGCAGTTTTGTGACATCGCTACTGAAAGATATTGCGTGCCCGTATTTTTGTGAGTGATACGTTTTGT
This sequence comes from Aythya ferina, assembly GCF_964211825.1. Taxonomy (NCBI): domain Eukaryota; kingdom Metazoa; phylum Chordata; class Aves; order Anseriformes; family Anatidae; genus Aythya; species Aythya ferina. The sequence goes on from NW_028181418.1 coordinate 389,329, forward strand.
GATACGCTTTTGTAAGTAACGTGTATTCTGAAAGTGTAAACTGGAAACTGGGGGGGGCAAACAAGCAGTGAAATTTTAAAGAAAAGTGTGTTAGGATGTGTTTTAAGTCACTGGAAGGATATTGGAGGATCTGCCGGTGGAAGTGTGAACAGGAAAACATTGATAAAATATCGTAATCAGTGGTGGCCGCTTTATAAGCTGGAATGTGGAGAAAAGTGGCCCCTAAATGGAACTTTAAACTATAATATTTTGCTACAGTTAATGTTGTTTTTTGAGAAGCAGAACAGGATGAAATGTTGTATACTGATGTTTCAGCATCTTGGTGGGAAAAGGTAGGGAATTAAGTTGGCCCCTGACTGAACCTTTGATGTTGGCATTAGAGAAGTACAGGCTGGAGAAAGATAAAGGAAGTGTTAAAAGGGTTGTTGAAAGTGTTAAAGGTGTTTGAAGTTGAATGAGCAGGGAAAGAGGATGTAGGAATGTTAATAGTTCTGCCTCTGCCCGAGGCAGAGATCTTAAAATCATGGGTGTTAGCCCTTTAGGGCAAAGGGACCATGATCGGTCCGAGAGAGTTGTCACAGAAACAGAAAAGAGGTACACTCTTAAAACAACCTGAGTTCATGTGCGAGCTCAGATTGCTGATGGGACCGTTCAGGGAACTGTGGACAATTGCATTCCCCTGACCGACCCCCACTAAGACCCGAATCATCCTGAAAATCATGAACGGTTAAGTAAATACTAAAACCTGGATGAATTGGGAATTGAGAATATGCTTCCAACAAGGTCTAAAAGAAAGCCCTATGGAATTTTTGGACCAACTCTGAAATGTAATGAAAATAAATAAATAAATAAATAAATAAAACAAAACGGTTTGGACCTGGCTTTGGAGGACAAATTGACTAGCCTTTTCCTAGGGTAATCAACCCCTGATTTCAACAGGAATAACGGGGACCTGGGGAATCTACCCTAGCGGATCCTCCACTGGTTATAATGAAGCTAGGGGAGGAATGGAAGTGAAATTTCTTATTGCTATGGGGCAACGTATTCAGTTCTAAATCAAGCATTAATGCCTTCACAGAATTATTATGTTAGGGTAAAAGGTGTGTCATGGTTTAACCCGGCCGGCAGCTAAACACCACGCAGCTGTTCGCTCCCCCTCCCCCTCCCTCTCTGGGACGGGGGAGAGAAATGGAAAGTGAAGCCTGTGAGTTGAGATAAAGACAGTTTAATAAGACAAAATAATAATAATAATAATAATAATAATAATAATAATAATAATAATAATAATAACAATAACAATAATACAATGATGATAATAGTACCACTACTAATAATGTGTACAAACAAGTGATGCACAATGCAATTGCTCACCACCCGCTGACCGATGCCCAGCCTAACCCCGAGCAGTCCGGCCCCCTCCCCCTGGCTAGCCACCCCTATGTATTGTTTAGCCTGACGTCAGATGCTATGGAATACCCCTTTGGCTAGTTTGGGTCACCTGTCCTGGGTCTGTCCCCTCCCAGCTCTTACTGCACCCCCAGCCTGCCTGTTGGCAGGACAGAGCAAGAAGCTGAGATGTCCTTGGCTTGGTATAAGCATTGCTCTGCAACAATTGAAACATCGGGGTGTTATCAGCACTCTTCTCATCCTAAGCCAAAACATAGCATTCTCCCAGCTACTAGGAAGAAAATTAACTCTGTTCTAACTGAAACCAGGACAAGGTGTAACCAAAAAGGCTTATTTTTGTGAACCTTTGAAGTACAAATTAGGGAAACAATGGGGCATACACAGATTTTTATCTATGCCTAGCTCCTCATGGGCACTCTTAGGTAGAGATTTATTAGAGCAAGTAGGAGCAGAAATTGTCTTTGAAAAAGGGAAAATGGAATTAAGAACAGGAGAAGAACAACTAATAAATGTGTTAAGCTTGGCACTAATACAAACTGACCCTAAAAGTGAAATACCTTTAGAGATCACAGATCAAGTATGTCCAGGAGTTTGGGCTACCGAAGTCCCTGGAAGAGCTAAAAATGTGACCTTAATAATTATTAAATTAAAGCCAGGAGAGAAACCCGTTAAGGTTAAGTAATATCCTTTGAGGACAGAAGATAGGAAAGGAATTAAAGAGATAATTGATCAATTTTTACAGTATGGATTATTGATTGAATGCGAATCAGAATCCAATGCACCCATATTGCCAATTAAAAAGGCAGATGAAAAAGCTATAGGCTAGTTCAGGATTTGAGGGCCATAAATAAAATCACTGAGGATATACATCCAGTAGTGGCAAACCCTTATACTTTGCTGACTAAATTAAAGAATAGTCAAGTCTGGTTTACCGTACTGGATTTAAAAGATGCCTTCTTCTGCCTAGGCTTAGCCACAGAAAGCCAAAACCTATTCGCCTTTGAATGGGAAAATCCCGATTCAGGCAGAAAGACGCAGCTTACGTGGACATTACTACCTCAAGGATTCAAGAATAGCCCCACTAATTTTGGAAACCAATTAGCAAGGGAACTCGAAACATGGATACCTCCGGACACTGAAGGTGCTTTGTTACAATATGTAGATGATCTCTTAATAGCTACCGAGACTAAGGGGAGTTGGATTCAATGGACTATAAGTCGTCTTAATTTTCTGGGTTTAAATGGATATCAAGTCTCTTGACAGAAAGTCCAGCTGGCTCAACAAAGTGTGACCTATCTGGGATTTGACATTTCGGAAGGACAACGAGAACTAGGAACTGAACATAAGGAAGTCATTTGCCGGACTCCAGAACCTCAAATGGTAAAGGAGCTACAAAGCTTTTTAGGAATGACAGGTTGGTGTCGCCTTTGGATTTATAATTATGGACTATTGGTAAAGCCTCTATGTGAATTGATAAAGATTAACCAGTCAAAGTTAGTCTGGACTGGAGAAGCACAAAAAGTCTTTAAACAACTTCAACAAGAATTGATGATTTTGAAATATCAAGCAATATTGGTAGAACAGGACGACGTGGAAATTGTGATAATTCATATTGTGAATCTAGCCTCTTTTCTTAGTGATGCTCCGGCACAAGCTGTGATTCACGATTGTTTAGAAACTCTAGAGACTGTGTATTCCAGCCGACCAGACCTTAAGGAGGAGCCCATGGAAGACGCGGAAGAAACTTGGTTCACGGATGGGAGCAGTTTTGTTACGCAAAGACAACGTAAAGCTGGATATGCTATAACAACTACTCAGCAGGTAATCGAGTCTAAGCCTTTACCCCCTGGAACATCAGCTCAAAAGGCGGAGATAGTTGCTCTCACGAGAGCATTGGAACTGGCAGCGGGAAAAAGGGTAAATATTTGGACAGATTCTAAATATACATTCGGCGTGGTACATGCTCATGGAGCAATTTGGAAAGAACATGGATTGCTGACCGCTCAGTGAAAACACAAAGTATGCTGAAGAAATTTTAAAATTGTTAGAGGCTGTAAAACAACCAGAAAAGGTAGCTATCATGCATTGTCAGGGACACCAAAAGGGGAACACCGATTTTGAAATTGGAAAATCGATTGGCAGAGGCTAAGCAGGCAGCTGAAATAACTGAGGTGAAGGCATTGTCTTTGATACCAGACGGTAAAATCCAAACTATATCCAAATTATACAAAAGAAGACTTAAAATTAATTGAAGATTTGAAAGGTAAAATGAAACCAGATGGATGAGTATATTTAAAAGATAACCCCATAGTAATACCCTCTAGTTTGACATGGCCCATAGTTCTTACAGAACACAATAAAACGCATTGGGGAGCTGGCACACTGCATAAGAGCCTGAGTCAGACATTAGTGGGACGATATGATAAAACAAGTAACTCAACAATGTAGCATTTGCTTACACAATAACCCCAATACCAAGGATAGAATAAAATTTGGAATAATCGGTAAAGGAAATTATTCGGGGCAACAGTGGCAAATTGATTTTTCAGAACTCCCTAGAAAAGGGGGGTATCATTATTTACTGGTTCTGACTGACACGTTTTCAGGAAGGCCTGAAGCCTTTCCCTGTCGAACAACCAAAGCAAGAGAAGTGGTTAAAGTCTTGTTAAATGAAATAATACCATGCTTTGGGATTCTAGTAGCAATGTCTTCTGATAGAGTTTCACATTTTTGTGCACAAGTGGTAGAACAGATAAGTAAGATTCTAAAGATAGATTGGCAACTGCATACTCCTTATAGACCACAGGCAAGTGGACAGGTAGAAAAAATGAACCATTTAATTAAACAATAAATAGCTAAAATTGGATAAGAAGCTAATTTGTCATGGCCTCAATCCCTCCCTTTAGCATTACTTGGAATTAGAGTTAAACCTAGAATAAAAGGAAATTTGAGTCCCTTCAAAATCTTATATGGAAGGCCATAGCCATTTCTATTTAGTGGAGAGGACCTAACGCAGTTAGGATCAGAATATTTATATGCTTATATAACTGAACTTCAGAAACAATTAAATAAAGTACATACATTTGTTTTAGGGACCAGGGCTAGAGGGTTGGATCAACCAATCCACCCCTTTAAGCTCGGGGATTATATATATATAAAGACTTTTTCAGGACAACCCGTGCAGGAAAAATGGAAGGAAAGTGGATGGGACCACACCAAGTATTACTGACAACACACACCGCCATTAAGATTAAGAAGCAAGCAGCTTGGATCCACAATTCAAGGGTGAAGAAGGCCCCGGCGAGGATATGGACCACCACTCCAATTGGACCAACAAAATTACGGTTTTCCAGATCCTAATGATTGCAGGGGTGCGGTTCTCGGATTTGGGGTGGGCAACTTGGGATGAGAACTTACACCTGACCTTAATACAAACAATTTCTCAAGTAACTAATAAGACGAACTGTTGGGTATGCACCCATCTGCCACAGCATGGGAATAAGGGTGTATCGTTAATTGGGATTCCCTTGCCTGCAAACTTATCTTGGACTAATTTGTGGGAAAACACATCTTGGGGTCGAAAATATTAAGCAGTTTTGGAACTAGAAGTGAGTAGCTTCATGCCGTTAGAATCCTATTATGTATGTGTACAAAGGTGTAACCCGCCTAAGGGTATAGGAAAACAGCATTGTATAAATACGGATACTACTTATGTGGGAAATCAGACATCTTGTAATTGAACAATTGATATTAGTACGACTAGCGGCTGGGCAAATTCAACCAGCTGGACGGTTCCAGAAGGAAAAGGGTGGTATTGGCTATGCAATGATACAGCCCGTAAGGTCTTGCCTGAGAATTGGAAGGGAACTTGCACTCTTGGAGCGGTAGTCCCCAATATGACAGTACATGATGTAGTGCCTCGAGGTTACTTGAGAAATCATATCCGGAGAATCAGATGAAAAATTAACAATCCATTGGTAGAGAGACACACCCCTTTTCATAGTTTTGTGCGATGGTTTATCCCATGGTTAGGAGTGAGTGAATTGGAAAAGGCAATAGTTAATATTTCTGCAATTATAGAGAAGTTAGAAAACAAAATTCTGGATGCTATAAAGGCTCAACAAGAAGAGATATCTAGTTTATCACAGGTAGTATTCCAAAATCGGATGGCCCTAGACTTGTTACTGGCCACTCAAGGGGGAGTCTGTACAGTAATAAACACAAGTTGTTGTATGTATGTAGATCAGAGTGGAAGGATCTCTACCGACCTGGAAGAAATATGGAAGCAGACCAGGATCCTACATGAGATCAGTAAAGATGATCTTTCATGGAGTTTTAGTGAACTATGGAATAAGTTAACCTCCTGGTTGCCCAATTTCCAATGGTTGAAACAAGTATTCATTGCTCTAATCGTATTAGTAGTGTTAGGAATATTTGTGTGCATGTTGTTTAGATGCCTGCTTTGTTGTGTTACTGTAAATAAAGAAAGTATCTGATGCAAAAGAATTTGCATGGGAAAAGAAAAGGGGGGATTGATTAAGGAGGTATTGGGGAGGCAAGGACAATCCCCAGACAAGGACTGTATATCTCGAAACAAGACACTGGAACTCATGATAAGGAAGCGGCAGGCGGACAGAGAAACGAATGTAAGGACTATAACTCTCGAAACTGGACATTGGAATTCATTATAAAGATACAACAAACGGGAGAATTGGCAACAACCAGCTCTTGCAATTAAGAAACATGCCAATTCAGCAGATTCCTGACCAAAGGTGAAAAGTACACTGTGAGGAAGACTCGGGGTCTTCCTCCCAAAGACCCCTGCCCACGTCCCAAAGACCCCTGCCCACAATTCTTGGAAGGCTCTGCGCAGGCGCAAGGTGCCAAAAGGCTAATTAGCATGAGAAGCGAGGGAAGGCGGGGATAGGTAATGCATATGTATAGGTGCTTGTAGAATATTGATAGATTGATTGTATAAATTCAAGACTGCTTTCTGCTTTGGGTATGCACGATAGGTGGAGAGATCCCCCGTGCATCCAGCGCTGCAATAAAGAATATACCACTTAAAGGAATTTCGGCTTCGATCTTTGAATCAATTTGGCGACCCAGATGGGACAACCTCTCTGCCGGACTGCAGGACCTGCTGGGAACAGGACTCCCTAGGGTACCCCCGGGATTTCCCGGAGGGACGCCTCGACTCACCGGATCACTGCGGAGGCAGACAAGGACCCCATCATTGTAAGTGAGTATATTCTTTATTCTGGTTTGGTTTTCTGGTAGACCGGTCATCTGGAACTGTCTGTAAGTCAGAAGGTGATCTTCTGCGAGGCAGTGTTTGGTATATACTTTGTGGTTAGCACCATAAGTACATGTTTGGGGACCTTAAGGAAGGAGCTCGCTTTAAGGTCCATCTGGAATTGTGTTGTCTATTTCGGTTTTCTGACTCATGGAGTATGGTATTTAACTCTGGTTATTGTTACTGCGATTTTGGCTATTTTCCTGGTGGTAATAGTAGGTTCGTGGCATTGTTATAAGAAAGATATTGTTACGGTGTTACACAGTTCGGTTTTCTGACTTATCGCATGTGGAATTTGACTCTGACTATTGTTACTGTGATTTTGGCAATATTGCTGGTAATAGTAGTTTTGTGACATCGCTACTGAAAGATATTGCGTGCCCGTATTTTTGTGAGTGATACGTTTTGTGATACGCTTTTGTAAGTAACATGTGTATTCTGAAAGTGTAAACTGGAAACTGGGGGGGGCAAACAAGCAGTGAAATTTTAAAGAAAAGTGTGTTAGGATGTGTTTTAAGTCACTGGAAGGATATTGGAGGATCTGCCGGTGGAAGTGTGAACAGGAAAACATTGATAAAATATCGTAATCAGTGGTGGCCGCTTTATAAGCTGGAATGTGGAGAAAAGTGGCCCCTAAATGGAACTTTAAACTATAATATTTTGCTACAGTTAATGTTGTTTTTTGAGAAGCAGAACAGGATGAAATGTTGTATACTGATGTTTCAGCATCTTGGTGGGAAAAGGTAGGGAATTAAGTTGGCCCCTGACTGAACCTTTGATGTTGGCATTAGAGAAGTACAGGCTGGAGAAAGATAAAGGAAGTGTTAAAAGGGTTGTTGAAAGTGTTAAAGGTGTTTGAAGTTGAATGAGCAGGGAAAGAGGATGTAGGAATGTTAATAGTTCTGCCTCTGCCCGAGGCAGAGATCTTAAAATCATGGGTGTTAGCCCTTTAGGGCAAAGGGACCATGATCGGTCCGAGAGAGTTGTCACAGAAACAGAAAAGAGGTACACTCTTAAAACAACCTGAGTTCATGTGCGAGCTCAGATTGCTGATGGGACCGTTCAGGGAACTGTGGACAATTGCATTCCCCTGACCGACCCCCACTAAGACCCGAATCATCCTGAAAATCATGAACGGTTAAGTAAATACTAAAACCTGGATGAATTGGGAATTGAGAATATGCTTCCAACAAGGTCTAAAAGAAAGCCCTATGGAATTTTTGGACCAACTCTGAAATGTAATGAAAATAAATAAATAAATAAATAAATAAAACAAAACGGTTTGGACCTGGCTTTGGAGGACAAATTGACTAGCCTTTTCCTAGGGTAATCAACCCCTGATTTCAACAGGAATAACGGGGACCTGGGGAATCTACCCTAGCGGATCCTCCACTGGTTATAATGAAGCTAGGGGAGGAATGGAAGTGAAATTTCTTATTGCTATGGGGCAACGTATTCAGTTCTAAATCAAGCATTAATGCCTTCACAGAATTATTATGTTAGGGTAAAAGGTGTGTCATGGTTTAACCCGGCCGGCAGCTAAACACCACGCAGCTGTTCGCTCCCCCTCCCCCTCCCTCTCTGGGACGGGGGAGAGAAATGGAAAGTGAAGCCTGTGAGTTGAGATAAAGACAGTTTAATAAGACAAAATAATAATAATAATAATAATAATAATAATAATAATAATAATAACAATAACAATAACAATAACAATAACAATAACAATAATACAATGATGATAATAGTACCACTACTAATAATGTGTACAAACAAGTGATGCACAATGCAATTGCTCACCACCCGCTGACCGATGCCCAGCCTAACCCCGAGCAGTCCGGCCCCCTCCCCCTGGCTAGCCACCCCTATGTATTGTTTAGCCTGACGTCAGATGCTATGGAATACCCCTTTGGCTAGTTTGGGTCACCTGTCCTGGGTCTGTCCCCTCCCAGCTCTTACTGCACCCCCAGCCTGCCTGTTGGCAGGACAGAGCAAGAAGCTGAGATGTCCTTGGCTTGCTATAAGCATTGCTCTGCAACAATTGAAACATCGGGGTGTTATCAGCACTCTTCTCATCCTAAGCCAAAACATAGCATTCTCCCAGCTACTAGGAAGAAAATTAACTCTGTTCTAACTGAAACCAGGACAAGGTGTAACCAAAAAGGCTTATTTTTGTGAACCTTTGAAGTACAAATTAGGGAAACAATGGGGCATACACAGATTTTTATCTATGCCTAGCTCCTCATGGGCACTCTTAGGTAGAGATTTATTAGAGCAAGTAGGAGCAGAAATTGTCTTTGAAAAAGGGAAAATGGAATTAAGAACAGGAGAAGAACAACTAATAAATGTGTTAAGCTTGGCACTAATACAAACTGACCCTAAAAGTGAAATACCTTTAGAGATCACAGATCAAGTATGTCCAGGAGTTTGGGCTACCGAAGTCCCTGGAAGAGCTAAAAATGTGACCTTAATAATTATTAAATTAAAGCCAGGAGAGAAACCCGTTAAGGTTAAGTAATATCCTTTGAGGACAGAAGATAGGAAAGGAATTAAAGAGATAATTGATCAATTTTTACAGTATGGATTATTGATTGAATGCGAATCAGAATACAATGCACCCATATTGCCAATTAAAAAGGCAGATGAAAAAGCTATAGGCTAGTTCAGGATTTGAGGGCCATAAATAAAATCACTGAGGATATACATCCAGTAGTGGCAAACCCTTATACTTTGCTGACTAAATTAAAGAATAGTCAAGTCTGGTTTACCGTACTGGATTTAAAAGATGCCTTCTTCTGCCTAGGCTTAGCCACAGAAAGCCAAAACCTATTCGCCTTTGAATGGGAAAATCCCGATTCAGGCAGAAAGACGCAGCTTACGTGGACATTACTACCTCAAGGATTCAAGAATAGCCCCACTAATTTTGGAAACCAATTAGCAAGGGAACTCGAAACATGGATACCTCCGGACACTGAAGGTGCTTTGTTACAATATGTAGATGATCTCTTAATAGCTACCGAGACTAAGGGGAGTTGGATTCAATGGACTATAAGTCGTCTTAATTTTCTGGGTTTAAATGGATATCAAGTCTCTTGACAGAAAGTCCAGCTGGCTCAACAAAGTGTGACCTATCTGGGATTTGACATTTCGGAAGGACAACGAGAACTAGGAACTGAACATAAGGAAGTCATTTGCCGGACTCCAGAACCTCAAATGGTAAAGGAGCTACAAAGCTTTTTAGGAATGACAGGTTGGTGTCGCCTTTGGATTTATAATTATGGACTATTGGTAAAGCCTCTATGTGAATTGATAAAGATTAACCAGTCAAAGTTAGTCTGGACTGGAGAAGCACAAAAAGTCTTTAAACAACTTCAACAAGAATTGATGATTTTGAAATATCAAGCAATATTGGTAGAACAGGACGACGTGGAAATTGTGATAATTCATATTGTGAATCTAGCCTCTTTTCTTAGTGATGCTCCGGCACAAGCTGTGATTCACGATTGTTTAGAAACTCTAGAGACTGTGTATTCCAGCCGACCAGACCTTAAGGAGGAGCCCATGGAAGACGCGGAAGAAACTTGGTTCACGGATGGGAGCAGTTTTGTTACGCAAAGACAACGTAAAGCTGGATATGCTATAACAACTACTCAGCAGGTAATCGAGTCTAAGCCTTTACCCCCTGGAACATCAGCTCAAAAGGCGGAGATAGTTGCTCTCACGAGAGCATTGGAACTGGCAGCGGGAAAAAGGGTAAATATTTGGACAGATTCTAAATATACATTCGGCGTGGTACATGCTCATGGAGCAATTTGGAAAGAACATGGATTGCTGACCGCTCAGTGAAAACACAAAGTATGCTGAAGAAATTTTAAAATTGTTAGAGGCTGTAAAACAACCAGAAAAGGTAGCTATCATGCATTGTCAGGGACACCAAAAGGGGAACACCGATTTTGAAATTGGAAAATCGATTGGCAGAGGCTAAGCAGGCAGCTGAAATAACTGAGGTGAAGGCATTGTCTTTGATACCAGACGGTAAAATCCAAACTATATCCAAATTATACAAAAGAAGACTTAAAATTAATTGAAGATTTGAAAGGTAAAATGAAACCAGATGGATGAGTATATTTAAAAGATAACCCCATAGTAATACCCTCTAGTTTGACATGGCCCATAGTTCTTACAGAACACAATAAAATGCATTGGGGAGCTGGCACACTGCATAAGAGCCTGAGTCAGACATTAGTGGGACGATATGATAAAACAAGTAACTCAACAATGTAGCATTTGCTTACACAATAACCCCAATACCAAGGATAGAATAAAATTTGGAATAATCGGTAAAGGAAATTATTCGGGGCAACAGTGGCAAATTGATTTTTCAGAACTCCCTAGAAAAGGGGGGTATCATTATTTACTGGTTCTGACTGACACGTTTTCAGGAAGGCCTGAAGCCTTTCCCTGTCGAACAACCAAAGCAAGAGAAGTGGTTAAAGTCTTGTTAAATGAAATAATACCATGCTTTGGGATTCTAGTAGCAATGTCTTCTGATAGAGTTTCACATTTTTGTGCACAAGTGGTAGACCAGATAAGTAAGATTCTAAAGATAGATTGGCAACTGCATACTCCTTATAGACCACAGGCAAGTGGACAGGTAGAAAAAATGAACCATTTAATTAAACAATAAATAGCTAAAATTGGATAAGAAGCTAATTTGTCATGGCCTCAATCCCTCCCTTTAGCATTACTTGGAATTAGAGTTAAACCTAGAATAAAAGGAAATTTGAGTCCCTTCAAAATCTTATATGGAAGGCCATAGCCATTTCTATTTAGTGGAGAGGACCTAACGCAGTTAGGATCAGAATATTTATATGCTTATATAACTGAACTTCAGAAACAATTAAATAAAGTACATACATTTGTTTTAGGGACCAGGGCTAGAGGGTTGGATCAACCAATCCACCCCTTTAAGCTCGGGGATTATATATATATAAAGACTTTTTCAGGACAACCCGTGCAGGAAAAATGGAAGGAAAGTGGATGGGACCACACCAAGTATTACTGACAACACACACCGCCATTAAGATTAAGAAGCAAGCAGCTTGGATCCACAATTCAAGGGTGAAGAAGGCCCCGGCGAGGATATGGACCACCACTCCAATTGGACCAACAAAATTACGGTTTTCCAGATCCTAATGATTGCAGGGGTGCGGTTCTCGGATTTGGGGTGGGCAACTTGGGATGAGAACTTACACCTGACCTTAATACAAACAATTTCTCAAGTAACTAATAAGACGAACTGTTGGGTATGCACCCATCTGCCACAGCATGGGAATAAGGGTGTATCGTTAATTGGGATTCCCTTGCCTGCAAACTTATCTTGGACTAATTTGTGGGAAAACACATCTTGGGGTCGAAAATATTAAGCAGTTTTGGAACTAGAAGTGAGTAGCTTCATGCCGTTAGAATCCTATTATGTATGTGTACAAAGGTGTAACCCGCCTAAGGGTATGGGAAAACAGCATTGTATAAATACGGATACTACTTATGTGGGAAATCAGACATCTTGTAATTGAACAATTGATATTAGTACGACTAGCGGCTGGGCAAATTCAACCAGCTGGACGGTTCCAGAAGGAAAAGGGTGGTATTGGCTATGCAATGATACAGCCCGTAAGGTCTTGCCTGAGAATTGGAAGGGAACTTGCACTCTTGGAGCGGTAGTCCCCAATATGACAGTACATGATGTAGTGCCTCGAGGTTACTTGAGAAATCATATCCGGAGAATCAGATGAAAAATTAACAATCCATTGGTAGAGAGACACACCCCTTTTCATAGTTTTGTGCGATGGTTTATCCCATGGTTAGGAGTGAGTGAATTGGAAAAGGCAATAGTTAATATTTCTGCAATTATAGAGAAGTTAGAAAACAAAATTCTGGATGCTATAAAGGCTCAACAAGAAGAGATATCTAGTTTATCACAGGTAGTATTCCAAAATCGGATGGCCCTAGACTTGTTACTGGCCACTCAAGGGGGAGTCTGTACAGTAATAAACACAAGTTGTTGTATGTATGTAGATCAGAGTGGAAGGATCTCTACCGACCTGGAAGAAATATGGAAGCAGACCAGGATCCTACATGAGATCAGTAAAGATGATCTTTCATGGAGTTTTAGTGAACTATGGAATAAGTTAACCTCCTGGTTGCCCAATTTCCAATGGTTGAAACAAGTATTCATTGCTCTAATCGTATTAGTAGTGTTAGGAATATTTGTGTGCATGTTGTTTAGATGCCTGCTTTGTTGTGTTACTGTAAATAAAGAAAGTATCTGATGCAAAAGAATTTGCATGGGAAAAGAAAAGGGGGGATTGATTAAGGAGGTATTGGGGAGGCAAGGACAATCCCCAGACAAGGACTGTATATCTCGAAACAAGACACTGGAACTCATGATAAGGAAGCGGCAGGCGGACAGAGAAACGAATGTAAGGACTATAACTCTCGAAACTGGACATTGGAATTCATTATAAAGATACAACAAACGGGAGAATTGGCAACAACCAGCTCTTGCAATTAAGAAACATGCCAATTCAGCAGATTCCTGACCAAAGGTGAAAAGTACACTGTGAGGAAGACTCGGGGTCTTCCTCCCAAAGACCCCTGCCCACGTCCCAAAGACCCCTGCCCACAATTCTTGGAAGGCTCTGCGCAGGCGCAAGGTGCCAAAAGGCTAATTAGCATGAGAAGCGAGGGAAGGCGGGGATAGGTAATGCATATGTATAGGTGCTTGTAGAATATTGATAGATTGATTGTATAAATTCAAGACTGCTTTCTGCTTTGGGTATGCACGATAGGTGGAGAGATCCCCCGTGCATCCAGCGCTGCAATAAAGAATATACCACTTAAAGGAATTTCGGCTTCGATCTTTGAATCAATTTGGCGACCCAGATGGGACAACCTCTCTGCCGGACTGCAGGACCTGCTGGGAACAGGACTCCCTAGGGTACCCCCGGGATTTCCCGGAGGGACGCCTCGACTCACCGGATCACTGCGGAGGCAGACAAGGACCCCATCATTGTAAGTGAGTATATTCTTTATTCTGGTTTGGTTTTCTGGTAGACCGGTCATCTGGAACTGTCTGTAAGTCAGAAGGTGATCTTCTGCGAGGCAGTGTTTGGTATATACTTTGTGGTTAGCACCATAAGTACATGTTTGGGGACCTTAAGGAAGGAGCTCGCTTTAAGGTCCATCTGGAATTGTGTTGTCTATTTCGGTTTTCTGACTCATGGAGTATGGTATTTAACTCTGGTTATTGTTACTGCGATTTTGGCTATTTTCCTGGTGGTAATAGTAGGTTCGTGGCATTGTTATAAGAAAGATATTGTTACGGTGTTACACAGTTCGGTTTTCTGACTTATCGCATGTGGAATTTGACTCTGACTATTGTTACTGTGATTTTGGCAATATTGCTGGTAATAGTAGTTTTGTGACATCGCTACTGAAAGATATTGCGTGCCCGTATTTTTGTGAGTGATACGTTTTGTGATACGCTTTTGTAAGTAACATGTGTATTCTGAAAGTGTAAACTGGAAACTGGGGGGGCAAACAAGCAGTGAAATTTTAAAGAAAAGTGTGTTAGGATGTGTTTTAAGTCACTGGAAGGATATTGGAGGATCTGCCGGTGGAAGTGTGAACAGGAAAACATTGATAAAATATCGTAATCAGTGGTGGCCGCTTTATAAGCTGGAATGTGGAGAAAAGTGGCCCCTAAATGGAACTTTAAACTATAATATTTTGCTACAGTTAATGTTGTTTTTTGAGAAGCAGAACAGGATGAAATGTTGTATACTGATGTTTCAGCATCTTGGTGGGAAAAGGTAGGGAATTAAGTTGGCCCCTGACTGAACCTTTGATGTTGGCATTAGAGAAGTACAGGCTGGAGAAAGATAAAGGAAGTGTTAAAAGGGTTGTTGAAAGTGTTAAAGGTGTTTGAAGTTGAATGAGCAGGGAAAGAGGATGTAGGAATGTTAATAGTTCTGCCTCTGCCCGAGGCAGAGATCTTAAAATCATGGGTGTTAGCCCTTTAGGGCAAAGGGACCATGATCGGTCCGAGAGAGTTGTCACAGAAACAGAAAAGAGGTACACTCTTAAAACAACCTGAGTTCATGTGCGAGCTCAGATTGCTGATGGGACCGTTCAGGGAACTGTGGACAATTGCATTCCCCTGACCGACCCCCACTAAGACCCGAATCATCCTGAAAATCATGAACGGTTAAGTAAATACTAAAACCTGGATGAATTGGGAATTGAGAATATGCTTCCAACAAGGTCTAAAAGAAAGCCCTATGGAATTTTTGGACCAACTCTGAAATGTAATGAAAATAAATAAATAAATAAATAAATAAAACAAAACGGTTTGGACCTGGCTTTGGAGGACAAATTGACTAGCCTTTTCCTAGGGTAATCAACCCCTGATTTCAACAGGAATAACGGGGACCTGGGGAATCTACCCTAGCGGATCCTCCACTGGTTATAATGAAGCTAGGGGAGGAATGGAAGTGAAATTTCTTATTGCTATGGGGCAACGTATTCAGTTCTAAATCAAGCATTAATGCCTTCACAGAATTATTATGTTAGGGTAAAAGGTGTGTCGTGGTTTAACCCGGCCGGCAGCTAAACACCACGCAGCTGTTCGCTCCCCCTCCCCCTCCCTCTCTGGGACGGGGGAGAGAAATGGAAAGTGAAGCCTGTGAGTTGAGATAAAGACAGTTTAATAAGACAAAATAATAATAATAATAATAATAATAATAATAATAACAATAACAATAACAATAACAATAACAATAACAATAACAATAACAATAACAATAACAATAACAATAACAATAACAATAATACAATGATGATAATAGTACCACTACTAATAATGTGTACAAACAAGTGATGCACAATGCAATTGCTCACCACCCGCTGACCGATGCCCAGCCTAACCCCGAGCAGTCCGGCCCCCTCCCCCTGGCTAGCCACCCCTATGTATTGTTTAGCCTGACGTCAGATGCTATGGAATACCCCTTTGGCTAGTTTGGGTCACCTGTCCTGGGTCTGTCCCCTCCCAGCTCTTACTGCACCCCCAGCCTGCCTGTTGGCAGGACAGAGCAAGAAGCTGAGATGTCCTTGGCTTGGTATAAGCATTGCTCTGCAACAATTGAAACATCGGGGTGTTATCAGCACTCTTCTCATCCTAAGCCAAAACATAGCATTCTCCCAGCTACTAGGAAGAAAATTAACTCTGTTCTAACTGAAACCAGGACAAGGTGTAACCAAAAAGGCTTATTTTTGTGAACCTTTGAAGTACAAATTAGGGAAACAATGGGGCATACACAGATTTTTATCTATGCCTAGCTCCTCATGGGCACTCTTAGGTAGAGATTTATTAGAGCAAGTAGGAGCAGAAATTGTCTTTGAAAAAGGGAAAATGGAATTAAGAACAGGAGAAGAACAACTAATAAATGTGTTAAGCTTGGCACTAATACAAACTGACCCTAAAAGTGAAATACCTTTAGAGATCACAGATCAAGTATGTCCAGGAGTTTGGGCTACCGAAGTCCCTGGAAGAGCTAAAAATGTGACCTTAATAATTATTAAATTAAAGCCAGGAGAGAAACCCGTTAAGGTTAAGTAATATCCTTTGAGGACAGAAGATAGGAAAGGAATTAAAGAGATAATTGATCAATTTTTACAGTATGGATTATTGATTGAATGCGAATCAGAATCCAATGCACCCATATTGCCAATTAAAAAGGCAGATGAAAAAGCTATAGGCTAGTTCAGGATTTGAGGGCCATAAATAAAATCACTGAGGATATACATCCAGTAGTGGCAAACCCTTATACTTTGCTGACTAAATTAAAGAATAGTCAAGTCTGGTTTACCGTACTGGATTTAAAAGATGCCTTCTTCTGCCTAGGCTTAGCCACAGAAAGCCAAAACCTATTCGCCTTTGAATGGGAAAATCCCGATTCAGGCAGAAAGACGCAGCTTACGTGGACATTACTACCTCAAGGATTCAAGAATAGCCCCACTAATTTTGGAAACCAATTAGCAAGGGAACTCGAAACATGGATACCTCCGGACACTGAAGGTGCTTTGTTACAATATGTAGATGATCTCTTAATAGCTACCGAGACTAAGGGGAGTTGGATTCAATGGACTATAAGTCGTCTTAATTTTCTGGGTTTAAATGGATATCAAGTCTCTTGACAGAAAGTCCAGCTGGCTCAACAAAGTGTGACCTATCTGGGATTTGACATTTCGGAAGGACAACGAGAACTAGGAACTGAACATAAGGAAGTCATTTGCCGGACTCCAGAACCTCAAATGGTAAAGGAGCTACAAAGCTTTTTAGGAATGACAGGTTGGTGTCGCCTTTGGATTTATAATTATGGACTATTGGTAAAGCCTCTATGTGAATTGATAAAGATTAACCAGTCAAAGTTAGTCTGGACTGGAGAAGCACAAAAAGTCTTTAAACAACTTCAACAAGAATTGATGATTTTGAAATATCAAGCAATATTGGTAGAACAGGACGACGTGGAAATTGTGATAATTCATATTGTGAATCTAGCCTCTTTTCTTAGTGATGCTCCGGCACAAGCTGTGATTCACGATTGTTTAGAAACTCTAGAGACTGTGTATTCCAGCCGACCAGACCTTAAGGAGGAGCCCATGGAAGACGCGGAAGAAACTTGGTTCACGGATGGGAGCAGTTTTGTTACGCAAAGACAACGTAAAGCTGGATATGCTATAACAACTACTCAGCAGGTAATCGAGTCTAAGCCTTTACCCCCTGGAACATCAGCTCAAAAGGCGGAGATAGTTGCTCTCACGAGAGCATTGGAACTGGCAGCGGGAAAAAGGGTAAATATTTGGACAGATTCTAAATATACATTCGGCGTGGTACATGCTCATGGAGCAATTTGGAAAGAACATGGATTGCTGACCGCTCAGTGAAAACACAAAGTATGCTGAAGAAATTTTAAAATTGTTAGAGGCTGTAAAACAACCAGAAAAGGTAGCTATCATGCATTGTCAGGGACACCAAAAGGGGAACACCGATTTTGAAATTGGAAAATCGATTGGCAGAGGCTAAGCAGGCAGCTGAAATAACTGAGGTGAAGGCATTGTCTTTGATACCAGACGGTAAAATCCAAACTATATCCAAATTATACAAAAGAAGACTTAAAATTAATTGAAGATTTGAAAGGTAAAATGAAACCAGATGGATGAGTATATTTAAAAGATAACCCCATAGTAATACCCTCTAGTTTGACATGGCCCATAGTTCTTACAGAACACAATAAAACGCATTGGGGAGCTGGCACACTGCATAAGAGCCTGAGTCAGACATTAGTGGGACGATATGATAAAACAAGTAACTCAACAATGTAGCATTTGCTTACACAATAACCCCAATACCAAGGATAGAATAAAATTTGGAATAATCGGTAAAGGAAATTATTCGGGGCAACAGTGGCAAATTGATTTTTCAGAACTCCCTAGAAAAGGGGGGTATCATTATTTACTGGTTCTGACTGACACGTTTTCAGGAAGGCCTGAAGCCTTTCCCTGTCGAACAACCAAAGCAAGAGAAGTGGTTAAAGTCTTGTTAAATGAAATAATACCATGCTTTGGGATTCTAGTAGCAATGTCTTCTGATAGAGTTTCACATTTTTGTGCACAAGTGGTAGACCAGATAAGTAAGATTCTAAAGATAGATTGGCAACTGCATACTCCTTATAGACCACAGGCAAGTGGACAGGTAGAAAAAATGAACCATTTAATTAAACAATAAATAGCTAAAATTGGATAAGAAGCTAATTTGTCATGGCCTCAATCCCTCCCTTTAGCATTACTTGGAATTAGAGTTAAACCTAGAATAAAAGGAAATTTGAGTCCCTTCAAAATCTTATATGGAAGGCCATAGCCATTTCTATTTAGTGGAGAGGACCTAACGCAGTTAGGATCAGAATATTTATATGCTTATATAACTGAACTTCAGAAACAATTAAATAAAGTACATACATTTGTTTTAGGGACCAGGGCTAGAGGGTTGGATCAACCAATCCACCCCTTTAAGCTCGGGGATTATATATATATAAAGACTTTTTCAGGACAACCCGTGCAGGAAAAATGGAAGGAAAGTGGATGGGACCACACCAAGTATTACTGACAACACACACCGCCATTAAGATTAAGAAGCAAGCAGCTTGGATCCACAATTCAAGGGTGAAGAAGGCCCCGGCGAGGATATGGACCACCACTCCAATTGGACCAACAAAATTACGGTTTTCCAGATCCTAATGATTGCAGGGGTGCGGTTCTCGGATTTGGGGTGGGCAACTTGGGATGAGAACTTACACCTGACCTTAATACAAACAATTTCTCAAGTAACTAATAAGACGAACTGTTGGGTATGCACCCATCTGCCACAGCATGGGAATAAGGGTGTATCGTTAATTGGGATTCCCTTGCCTGCAAACTTATCTTGGACTAATTTGTGGGAAAACACATCTTGGGGTCGAAAATATTAAGCAGTTTTGGAACTAGAAGTGAGTAGCTTCATGCCGTTAGAATCCTATTATGTATGTGTACAAAGGTGTAACCCGCCTAAGGGTATGGGAAAACAGCATTGTATAAATACGGATACTACTTATGTGGGAAATCAGACATCTTGTAATTGAACAATTGATATTAGTACGACTAGCGGCTGGGCAAATTCAACCAGCTGGACGGTTCCAGAAGGAAAAGGGTGGTATTGGCTATGCAATGATACAGCCCGTAAGGTCTTGCCTGAGAATTGGAAGGGAACTTGCACTCTTGGAGCGGTAGTCCCCAATATGACAGTACATGATGTAGTGCCTCGAGGTTACTTGAGAAATCATATCCGGAGAATCAGATGAAAAATTAACAATCCATTGGTAGAGAGACACACCCCTTTTCATAGTTTTGTGCGATGGTTTATCCCATGGTTAGGAGTGAGTGAATTGGAAAAGGCAATAGTTAATATTTCTGCAATTATAGAGAAGTTAGAAAACAAAATTCTGGATGCTATAAAGGCTCAACAAGAAGAGATATCTAGTTTATCACAGGTAGTATTCCAAAATCGGATGGCCCTAGACTTGTTACTGGCCACTCAAGGGGGAGTCTGTACAGTAATAAACACAAGTTGTTGTATGTATGTAGATCAGAGTGGAAGGATCTCTACCGACCTGGAAGAAATATGGAAGCAGACCAG
Organism: Aythya ferina; assembly: GCF_964211825.1. Lineage (NCBI taxonomy): Eukaryota > Metazoa > Chordata > Aves > Anseriformes > Anatidae > Aythya > Aythya ferina. The sequence continues at coordinate 409,320 of NW_028181418.1, forward strand.
GATCCTACATGAGATCAGTAAAGATGATCTTTCATGGAGTTTTAGTGAACTATGGAATAAGTTAACCTCCTGGTTGCCCAATTTCCAATGGTTGAAACAAGTATTCATTGCTCTAATCGTATTAGTAGTGTTAGGAATATTTGTGTGCATGTTGTTTAGATGCCTGCTTTGTTGTGTTACTGTAAATAAAGAAAGTATCTGATGCAAAAGAATTTGCATGGGAAAAGAAAAGGGGGGATTGATTAAGGAGGTATTGGGGAGGCAAGGACAATCCCCAGACAAGGACTGTATATCTCGAAACAAGACACTGGAACTCATGATAAGGAAGCGGCAGGCGGACAGAGAAACGAATGTAAGGACTATAACTCTCGAAACTGGACATTGGAATTCATTATAAAGATACAACAAACGGGAGAATTGGCAACAACCAGCTCTTGCAATTAAGAAACATGCCAATTCAGCAGATTCCTGACCAAAGGTGAAAAGTACACTGTGAGGAAGACTCGGGGTCTTCCTCCCAAAGACCCCTGCCCACGTCCCAAAGACCCCTGCCCACAATTCTTGGAAGGCTCTGCGCAGGCGCAAGGTGCCAAAAGGCTAATTAGCATGAGAAGCGAGGGAAGGCGGGGATAGGTAATGCATATGTATAGGTGCTTGTAGAATATTGATAGATTGATTGTATAAATTCAAGACTGCTTTCTGCTTTGGGTATGCACGATAGGTGGAGAGATCCCCCGTGCATCCAGCGCTGCAATAAAGAATATACCACTTAAAGGAATTTCGGCTTCGATCTTTGAATCAATTTGGCGACCCAGATGGGACAACCTCTCTGCCGGACTGCAGGACCTGCTGGGAACAGGACTCCCTAGGGTACCCCCGGGATTTCCCGGAGGGACGCCTCGACTCACCGGATCACTGCGGAGGCAGACAAGGACCCCATCATTGTAAGTGAGTATATTCTTTATTCTGGTTTGGTTTTCTGGTAGACCGGTCATCTGGAACTGTCTGTAAGTCAGAAGGTGATCTTCTGCGAGGCAGTGTTTGGTATATACTTTGTGGTTAGCACCATAAGTACATGTTTGGGGACCTTAAGGAAGGAGCTCGCTTTAAGGTCCATCTGGAATTGTGTTGTCTATTTCGGTTTTCTGACTCATGGAGTATGGTATTTAACTCTGGTTATTGTTACTGCGATTTTGGCTATTTTCCTGGTGGTAATAGTAGGTTCGTGGCATTGTTATAAGAAAGATATTGTTACGGTGTTACACAGTTCGGTTTTCTGACTTATCGCATGTGGAATTTGACTCTGACTATTGTTACTGTGATTTTGGCAATATTGCTGGTAATAGTAGTTTTGTGACATCGCTACTGAAAGATATTGCGTGCCCGTATTTTTGTGAGTGATACGTTTTGTGATACGCTTTTGTAAGTAACATGTGTATTCTGAAAGTGTAAACTGGAAACTGGGGGGGGCAAACAAGCAGTGAAATTTTAAAGAAAAGTGTGTTAGGATGTGTTTTAAGTCACTGGAAGGATATTGGAGGATCTGCCGGTGGAAGTGTGAACAGGAAAACATTGATAAAATATCGTAATCAGTGGTGGCCGCTTTATAAGCTGGAATGTGGAGAAAAGTGGCCCCTAAATGGAACTTTAAACTATAATATTTTGCTACAGTTAATGTTGTTTTTTGAGAAGCAGAACAGGATGAAATGTTGTATACTGATGTTTCAGCATCTTGGTGGGAAAAGGTAGGGAATTAAGTTGGCCCCTGACTGAACCTTTGATGTTGGCATTAGAGAAGTACAGGCTGGAGAAAGATAAAGGAAGTGTTAAAAGGGTTGTTGAAAGTGTTAAAGGTGTTTGAAGTTGAATGAGCAGGGAAAGAGGATGTAGGAATGTTAATAGTTCTGCCTCTGCCCGAGGCAGAGATCTTAAAATCATGGGTGTTAGCCCTTTAGGGCAAAGGGACCATGATCGGTCCGAGAGAGTTGTCACAGAAACAGAAAAGAGGTACACTCTTAAAACAACCTGAGTTCATGTGCGAGCTCAGATTGCTGATGGGACCGTTCAGGGAACTGTGGACAATTGCATTCCCCTGACCGACCCCCACTAAGACCCGAATCATCCTGAAAATCATGAACGGTTAAGTAAATACTAAAACCTGGATGAATTGGGAATTGAGAATATGCTTCCAACAAGGTCTAAAAGAAAGCCCTATGGAATTTTTGGACCAACTCTGAAATGTAATGAAAATAAATAAATAAATAAATAAATAAAACAAAACGGTTTGGACCTGGCTTTGGAGGACAAATTGACTAGCCTTTTCCTAGGGTAATCAACCCCTGATTTCAACAGGAATAACGGGGACCTGGGGAATCTACCCTAGCGGATCCTCCACTGGTTATAATGAAGCTAGGGGAGGAATGGAAGTGAAATTTCTTATTGCTATGGGGCAACGTATTCAGTTCTAAATCAAGCATTAATGCCTTCACAGAATTATTATGTTAGGGTAAAAGGTGTGTCGTGGTTTAACCCGGCCGGCAGCTAAACACCACGCAGCTGTTCGCTCCCCCTCCCCCTCCCTCTCTGGGATGGGGGAGAGAAATGGAAAGTGAAGCCTGTGAGTTGAGATAAAGACAGTTAAATAAGACAAAATAATAATAATAATAATAATAATAATAATAATACAATGATGATAATAGTACCACTACTAATAATGTGTACAAACAAGTGATGCACAATGCAATTGCTCACCACCCGCTGACCGATGCCCAGCCTAACCCCGAGCAGTCCGGCCCCCTCCCCCTGGCTAGCCACCCCTATGTATTGTTTAGCCTGACGTCAGATGCTATGGAATACCCCTTTGGCTAGTTTGGGTCACCTGTCCTGGGTCTGTCCCCTCCCAGCTCTTACTGCACCCCCAGCCTGCCTGTTGGCAGGACAGAGCAAGAAGCTGAGATGTCCTTGGCTTGGTATAAGCATTGCTCTGCAACAATTGAAACATCGGGGTGTTATCAGCACTCTTCTCATCCTAAGCCAAAACATAGCATTCTCCCAGCTACTAGGAAGAAAATTAACTCTGTTCTAACTGAAACCAGGACAAGGTGTAACCAAAAAGGCTTATTTTTGTGAACCTTTGAAGTACAAATTAGGGAAACAATGGGGCATACACAGATTTTTATCTATGCCTAGCTCCTCATGGGCACTCTTAGGTAGAGATTTATTAGAGCAAGTAGGAGCAGAAATTGTCTTTGAAAAAGGGAAAATGGAATTAAGAACAGGAGAAGAACAACTAATAAATGTGTTAAGCTTGGCACTAATACAAACTGACCCTAAAAGTGAAATACCTTTAGAGATCACAGATCAAGTATGTCCAGGAGTTTGGGCTACCGAAGTCCCTGGAAGAGCTAAAAATGTGACCTTAATAATTATTAAATTAAAGCCAGGAGAGAAACCCGTTAAGGTTAAGTAATATCCTTTGAGGACAGAAGATAGGAAAGGAATTAAAGAGATAATTGATCAATTTTTACAGTATGGATTATTGATTGAATGCGAATCAGAATACAATGCACCCATATTGCCAATTAAAAAGGCAGATGAAAAAGCTATAGGCTAGTTCAGGATTTGAGGGCCATAAATAAAATCACTGAGGATATACATCCAGTAGTGGCAAACCCTTATACTTTGCTGACTAAATTAAAGAATAGTCAAGTCTGGTTTACCGTACTGGATTTAAAAGATGCCTTCTTCTGCCTAGGCTTAGCCACAGAAAGCCAAAACCTATTCGCCTTTGAATGGGAAAATCCCGATTCAGGCAGAAAGACGCAGCTTACGTGGACATTACTACCTCAAGGATTCAAGAATAGCCCCACTAATTTTGGAAACCAATTAGCAAGGGAACTCGAAACATGGATACCTCCGGACACTGAAGGTGCTTTGTTACAATATGTAGATGATCTCTTAATAGCTACCGAGACTAAAGGGAGTTGGATTCAATGGGCTATAAGTCGTCTTAATTTTCTGGGTTTAAATGGATATCAAGTCTCTTGACAGAAAGTCCAGCTGGCTCAACAAAGTGTGACCTATCTGGGATTTGACATTTCGGAAGGACAACGAGAACTAGGAACTGAACATAAGGAAGTCATTTGCCGGACTCCAGAACCTCAAATGGTAAAGGAGCTACAAAGCTTTTTAGGAATGACAGGTTGGTGTCGCCTTTGGATTTATAATTATGGACTATTGGTAAAGCCTCTATGTGAATTGATAAAGATTAACCAGTCAAAGTTAGTCTGGACTGGAGAAGCACAAAAAGTCTTTAAACAACTTCAACAAGAATTGATGATTTTGAAATATCAAGCAATATTGGTAGAACAGGACGACGTGGAAATTGTGATAATTCATATTGTGAATCTAGCCTCTTTTCTTAGTGATGCTCCGGCACAAGCTGTGATTCACGATTGTTTAGAAACTCTAGAGACTGTGTATTCCAGCCGACCAGACCTTAAGGAGGAGCCCATGGAAGACGCGGAAGAAACTTGGTTCACGGATGGGAGCAGTTTTGTTACGCAAAGACAACGTAAAGCTGGATATGCTATAACAACTACTCAGCAGGTAATCGAGTCTAAGCCTTTACCCCCTGGAACATCAGCTCAAAAGGCGGAGATAGTTGCTCTCACGAGAGCATTGGAACTGGCAGCGGGAAAAAGGGTAAATATTTGGACAGATTCTAAATATACATTCGGCGTGGTACATGCTCATGGAGCAATTTGGAAAGAACATGGATTGCTGACCGCTCAGTGAAAACACAAAGTATGCTGAAGAAATTTTAAAATTGTTAGAGGCTGTAAAACAACCAGAAAAGGTAGCTATCATGCATTGTCAGGGACACCAAAAGGGGAACACCGATTTTGAAATTGGAAAATCGATTGGCAGAGGCTAAGCAGGCAGCTGAAATAACTGAGGTGAAGGCATTGTCTTTGATACCAGACGGTAAAATCCAAACTATATCCAAATTATACAAAAGAAGACTTAAAATTAATTGAAGATTTGAAAGGTAAAATGAAACCAGATGGATGAGTATATTTAAAAGATAACCCCATAGTAATACCCTCTAGTTTGACATGGCCCATAGTTCTTACAGAACACAATAAAACGCATTGGGGAGCTGGCACACTGCATAAGAGCCTGAGTCAGACATTAGTGGGACGATATGATAAAACAAGTAACTCAACAATGTAGCATTTGCTTACACAATAACCCCAATACCAAGGATAGAATAAAATTTGGAATAATCGGTAAAGGAAATTATTCGGGGCAACAGTGGCAAATTGATTTTTCAGAACTCCCTAGAAAAGGGGGGTATCATTATTTACTGGTTCTGACTGACACGTTTTCAGGAAGGCCTGAAGCCTTTCCCTGTCGAACAACCAAAGCAAGAGAAGTGGTTAAAGTCTTGTTAAATGAAATAATACCATGCTTTGGGATTCTAGTAGCAATGTCTTCTGATAGAGTTTCACATTTTTGTGCACAAGTGGTAGACCAGATAAGTAAGATTCTAAAGATAGATTGGCAACTGCATACTCCTTATAGACCACAGGCAAGTGGACAGGTAGAAAAAATGAACCATTTAATTAAACAATAAATAGCTAAAATTGGATAAGAAGCTAATTTGTCATGGCCTCAATCCCTCCCTTTAGCATTACTTGGAATTAGAGTTAAACCTAGAATAAAAGGAAATTTGAGTCCCTTCAAAATCTTATATGGAAGGCCATAGCCATTTCTATTTAGTGGAGAGGACCTAACGCAGTTAGGATCAGAATATTTATATGCTTATATAACTGAACTTCAGAAACAATTAAATAAAGTACATACATTTGTTTTAGGGACCAGGGCTAGAGGGTTGGATCAACCAATCCACCCCTTTAAGCTCGGGGATTATATATATATAAAGACTTTTTCAGGACAACCCGTGCAGGAAAAATGGAAGGAAAGTGGATGGGACCACACCAAGTATTACTGACAACACACACCGCCATTAAGATTAAGAAGCAAGCAGCTTGGATCCACAATTCAAGGGTGAAGAAGGCCCCGGCGAGGATATGGACCACCACTCCAATTGGACCAACAAAATTACGGTTTTCCAGATCCTAATGATTGCAGGGGTGCGGTTCTCGGATTTGGGGTGGGCAACTTGGGATGAGAACTTACACCTGACCTTAATACAAACAATTTCTCAAGTAACTAATAAGACGAACTGTTGGGTATGCACCCATCTGCCACAGCATGGGAATAAGGGTGTATCGTTAATTGGGATTCCCTTGCCTGCAAACTTATCTTGGACTAATTTGTGGGAAAACACATCTTGGGGTCGAAAATATTAAGCAGTTTTGGAACTAGAAGTGAGTAGCTTCATGCCGTTAGAATCCTATTATGTATGTGTACAAAGGTGTAACCCGCCTAAGGGTATGGGAAAACAGCATTGTATAAATACGGATACTACTTATGTGGGAAATCAGACATCTTGTAATTGAACAATTGATATTAGTACGACTAGCGGCTGGGCAAATTCAACCAGCTGGACGGTTCCAGAAGGAAAAGGGTGGTATTGGCTATGCAATGATACAGCCCGTAAGGTCTTGCCTGAGAATTGGAAGGGAACTTGCACTCTTGGAGCGGTAGTCCCCAATATGACAGTACATGATGTAGTGCCTCGAGGTTACTTGAGAAATCATATCCGGAGAATCAGATGAAAAATTAACAATCCATTGGTAGAGAGACACACCCCTTTTCATAGTTTTGTGCGATGGTTTATCCCATGGTTAGGAGTGAGTGAATTGGAAAAGGCAATAGTTAATATTTCTGCAATTATAGAGAAGTTAGAAAACAAAATTCTGGATGCTATAAAGGCTCAACAAGAAGAGATATCTAGTTTATCACAGGTAGTATTCCAAAATCGGATGGCCCTAGACTTGTTACTGGCCACTCAAGGGGGAGTCTGTACAGTAATAAACACAAGTTGTTGTATGTATGTAGATCAGAGTGGAAGGATCTCTACCGACCTGGAAGAAATATGGAAGCAGACCAGGATCCTACATGAGATCAGTAAAGATGATCTTTCATGGAGTTTTAGTGAACTATGGACTAAGTTAACCTCCTGGTTGCCCAATTTCCAATGGTTGAAACAAGTATTCATTGCTCTAATCGTATTAGTAGTGTTAGGAATATTTGTGTGCATGTTGTTTAGATGCCTGCTTTGTTGTGTTACTGTAAATAAAGAAAGTATCTGATGCAAAAGAATTTGCATGGGAAAAGAAAAGGGGGGATTGATTAAGGAGGTATTGGGGAGGCAAGGACAATCCCCAGACAAGGACTGTATATCTCGAAACAAGACACTGGAACTCATGATAAGGAAGCGGCAGGCGGACAGAGAAACGAATGTAAGGACTATAACTCTCGAAACTGGACATTGGAATTCATTATAAAGATACAACAAACGGGAGAATTGGCAACAACCAGCTCTTGCAATTAAGAAACATGCCAATTCAGCAGATTCCTGACCAAAGGTGAAAAGTACACTGTGAGGAAGACTCGGGGTCTTCCTCCCAAAGACCCCTGCCCACGTCCCAAAGACCCCTGCCCACAATTCTTGGAAGGCTCTGCGCAGGCGCAAGGTGCCAAAAGGCTAATTAGCATGAGAAGCGAGGGAAGGCGGGGATAGGTAATGCGTATGTATAGGTGCTTGTAGAATATTGATAGATTGATTGTATAAATTCAAGACTGCTTTCTGCTTTGGGTATGCACGATAGGTGGAGAGATCCCCCGTGCATCCAGCGCTGCAATAAAGAATATACCACTTAAAGGAATTTCGGCTTCGATCTTTGAATCAATTTGGCGACCCAGATGGGACAACCTCTCTGCCGGACTGCAGGACCTGCTGGGAACAGGACTCCCTAGGGTACCCCCGGGATTTCCCGGAGGGACTCCTCGACTCACCGGATCACTGCGGAGGCAGACAAGGACCCCATCATTGTAAGTGAGTATATTCTTTATTCTGGTTTGGTTTTCTGGTAGACCGGTCATCTGGAACTGTCTGTAAGTCAGAAGGTGATCTTCTGCGAGGCAGTGTTTGGTATATACTTTGTGGTTAGCACCATAAGTACATGTTTGGGGACCTTAAGGAAGGAGCTCGCTTTAAGGTCCATCTGGAATTGTGTTGTCTATTTCGGTTTTCTGACTCATGGAGTATGATATTTAACTCTGGTTCTTGTTACTGCGATTTTGGCTATTTTCCTGGTGGTAATAGTAGGTTCGTGGCATTGTTATAAGAAAGATATCGTTACGGTGTTACACAGTTCGGTTTTCTGACTAATCGCATGTGGAATTTGACTCTGACTATTGTTACTGTGATTTTGGCAATATTGCTGGTAATAGTAGTTTTGTGACATCGCTACTGAAAGATATTGCATGCCCGTATTTTTGTGAGTGATACGTTTTGTGATACGCTTTTGTAAGTAACGTGTGTATTCTGAAAGTGTAAACTGGAAACTGGGGGGGGCAAACAAGCAGTGAAATTTTAAAGAAAAGTGTGTTAGGATGTGTTTTAAGTCACTGGAAGGATATTGGAGGATCTGCCGGTGGAAGTGTGAACAGGAAAACATTGATAAAATATCGTAATCAGTGGTGGCCGCTTTATAAGCTGGAATGTGGAGAAAAGTGGCCCCTAAATGGAACTTTAAACTATAATATTTTGCTACAGTTAATGTTGTTTTTTGAGAAGCAGAACAGGATGAAATGTTGTATACTGATGTTTCAGCATCTTGGTGGGAAAAGGTAGGGAATTAAGTTGGCCCCTGACTGAACCTTTGATGTTGGCATTAGAGAAGTACAGGCTGGAGAAAGATAAAGGAAGTGTTAAAAGGGTTGTTGAAAGTGTTAAAGGTGTTTGAAGTTGAATGAGCAGGGAAAGAGGATGTAGGAATGTTAATAGTTCTGCCTCTGCCCGAGGCAGAGATCTTAAAATCATGGGTGTTAGCCCTTTAGGGCAAAGAGACCATGATCGGTCCGAGAGAGTTGTCACAGAAACAGAAAAGAGGTACACTCTTAAAACAACCTGAGTTCATGTGCGAGCTCAGATTGCTGATGGGACCGTTCAGGGAACTGTGGACAACTGCATTCCCCTGACCGACCCCCACTAAGACCCGAATCATCCTGAAAATCATGAACGGTTAAGTAAATACTAAAACCTGGATGAATTGGGAATTGAGAATATGCTTCCAACAAGGTCTAAAAGAAAGCCCTATGGAATTTTTGGACCAACTCTGAAATGTAATGAAAATAAATAAATAAATAAATAAATAAAACAAAACGGTTTGGACCTGGCTTTGGAGGACAAATTGACTAGCCTTTTCCTAGGGTAATCAACCCCTGATTTCAACAGGAATAACGGGGACCTGGGGAATCTACCCTAGCGGATCCTCCACTGGTTATAATGAAGCTAGGGGAGGAATGGAAGTGAAATTTCTTATTGCTATGGGGCAACGTATTCAGTTCTAAATCAAGCATTAATGCCTTCACAGAATTATTATGTTAGGGTAAAAGGTGTGTCGTGGTTTAACCCGGCCGGCAGCTAAACACCACGCAGCTGTTCGCTCCCCCTCCCCCTCCCTCTCTGGGATGGGGGAGAGAAATGGAAAGTGAAGCCTGTGAGTTGAGATAAAGACAGTTAAATAAGACAAAATAATAATAATAATAATAATAATAATAATAATAATAATACAATGATGATAATAGTACCACTACTAATAATGTGTACAAACAAGTGATGCACAATGCAATTGCTCACCACCCGCTGACCGATGCCCAGCCTAACCCCGAGCAGTCCGGCCCCCTCCCCCTGGCTAGCCACCCCTATGTATTGTTTAGCCTGACGTCAGATGCTATGGAATACCCCTTTGGCTAGTTTGGGTCACCTGTCCTGGGTCTGTCCCCTCCCAGCTCTTACTGCACCCCCAGCCTGCCTGTTGGCAGGACAGAGCAAGAAGCTGAGATGTCCTTGGCTTGGTATAAGCATTGCTCTGCAACAATTGAAACATCGGGGTGTTATCAGCACTCTTCTCATCCTAAGCCAAAACATAGCATTCTCCCAGCTACTAGGAAGAAAATTAACTCTGTTCTAACTGAAACCAGGACAAGGTGTAACCAAAAAGGCTTATTTTTGTGAACCTTTGAAGTACAAATTAGGGAAACAATGGGGCATACACAGATTTTTATCTATGCCTAGCTCCTCATGGGCACTCTTAGGTAGAGATTTATTAGAGCAAGTAGGAGCAGAAATTGTCTTTGAAAAAGGGAAAATGGAATTAAGAACAGGAGAAGAACAACTAATAAATGTGTTAAGCTTGGCACTAATACAAACTGACCCTAAAAGTGAAATACCTTTAGAGATCACAGATCAAGTATGTCCAGGAGTTTGGGCTACCGAAGTCCCTGGAAGAGCTAAAAATGTGACCTTAATAATTATTAAATTAAAGCCAGGAGAGAAACCCGTTAAGGTTAAGTAATATCCTTTGAGGACAGAAGATAGGAAAGGAATTAAAGAGATAATTGATCAATTTTTACAGTATGGATTATTGATTGAATGCGAATCAGAATACAATGCACCCATATTGCCAATTAAAAAGGCAGATGAAAAAGCTATAGGCTAGTTCAGGATTTGAGGGCCATGAATAAAATCACTGAGGATATACATCCAGTAGTGGCAAACCCTTATACTTTGCTGACTAAATTAAAGAATAGTCAAGTCTGGTTTACCGTACTGGATTTAAAAGATGCCTTCTTCTGCCTAGGCTTAGCCACAGAAAGCCAAAACCTATTCGCCTTTGAATGGGAAAATCCCGATTCAGGCAGAAAGACGCAGCTTACGTGGACATTACTACCTCAAGGATTCAAGAATAGCCCCACTAATTTTGGAAACCAATTAGCAAGGGAACTCGAAACATGGATACCTCCGGACACTGAAGGTGCTTTGTTACAATATGTAGATGATCTCTTAATAGCTACCGAGACTAAAGGGAGTTGGATTCAATGGGCTATAAGTCGTCTTAATTTTCTGGGTTTAAATGGATATCAAGTCTCTTGACAGAAAGTCCAGCTGGCTCAACAAAGTGTGACCTATCTGGGATTTGACATTTCGGAAGGACAACGAGAACTAGGAACTGAACATAAGGAAGTCATTTGCCGGACTCCAGAACCTCAAATGGTAAAGGAGCTACAAAGCTTTTTAGGAATGACAGGTTGGTGTCGCCTTTGGATTTATAATTATGGACTATTGGTAAAGCCTCTATGTGAATTGATAAAGATTAACCAGTCAGAGTTAGTCTGGACTGGAGAAGCACAAAAAGTCTTTAAACAACTTAAACAAGAATTGATGATTTTGAAATATCAAGCAATATTGGTAGAACAGGACGACGTGGAAATTGTGATAATTCATATTGTGAATCTAGCCTCTTTTCTTAGTGATGCTCCGGCACAAGCTGTGATTCACGATTGTTTAGAAACTCTAGAGACTGTGTATTCCAGCCGACCAGACCTTAAGGAGGAGCCCATGGAAGACGCGGAAGAAACTTGGTTCACGGATGGGAGCAGTTTTGTTACGCAAAGACAACGTAAAGCTGGATATGCTATAACAACTACTCAGCAGGTAATCGAGTCTAAGCCTTTACCCCCTGGAACATCAGCTCAAAAGGCGGAGATAGTTGCTCTCACGAGAGCATTGGAACTGGCAGCGGGAAAAAGGGTAAATATTTGGACAGATTCTAAATATACATTCGGCGTGGTACATGCTCATGGAGCAATTTGGAAAGAACATGGATTGCTGACCGCTCAGTGAAAACACAAAGTATGCTGAAGAAATTTTAAAATTGTTAGAGGCTGTAAAACAACCAGAAAAGGTAGCTATCATGCATTGTCAGGGACACCAAAAGGGGAACACCGATTTTGAAATTGGAAAATCGATTGGCAGAGGCTAAGCAGGCAGCTGAAATAACTGAGGTGAAGGCATTGTCTTTGATACCAGACGGTAAAATCCAAACTATATCCAAATTATACAAAAGAAGACTTAAAATTAATTGAAGATTTGAAAGGTAAAATGAAACCAGATGGATGAGTATATTTAAAAGATAACCCCATAGTAATACCCTCTAGTTTGACATGGCCCATAGTTCTTACAGAACACAATAAAACGCATTGGGGAGCTGGCACACTGCATAAGAGCCTGAGTCAGACATTAGTGGGACGATATGATAAAACAAGTAACTCAACAATGTAGCATTTGCTTACACAATAACCCCAATACCAAGGATAGAATAAAATTTGGAATAATCGGTAAAGGAAATTATTCGGGGCAACAGTGGCAAATTAATTTTTCAGAACTCCCTAGAAAAGGGGGGTATCATTATTTACTGGTTCTGACTGACACGTTTTCAGGAAGGCCTGAAGCCTTTCCCTGTCGAACAACCAAAGCAAGAGAAGTGGTTAAAGTCTTGTTAAATGAAATAATACCATGCTTTGGGATTCTAGTAGCAATGTCTTCTGATAGAGTTTCACATTTTTGTGCACAAGTGGTAGACCAGATAAGTAAGATTCTAAAGATAGATTGGCAACTGCATACTCCTTATAGACCACAGGCAAGTGGACAGGTAGAAAAAATGAACCATTTAATTAAACAATAAATAGCTAAAATTGGATAAGAAGCTAATTTGTCATGGCCTCAATCCCTCCCTTTAGCATTACTTGGAATTAGAGTTAAACCTAGAATAAAAGGAAATTTGAGTCCCTTCAAAATCTTATATGGAAGGCCATAGCCATTTCTATTTAGTGGAGAGGACCTAACGCAGTTAGGATCAGAATATTTATATGCTTATATAACTGAACTTCAGAAACAATTAAATAAAGTACATACATTTGTTTTAGGGACCAGGGCTAGAGGGTTGGATCAACCAATCCACCCCTTTAAGCTCGGGGATTATATATATATAAAGACTTTTTCAGGACAACCCGTGCAGGAAAAATGGAAGGAAAGTGGATGGGACCACACCAAGTATTACTGACAACACACACCGCCATTAAGATTAAGAAGCAAGCAGCTTGGATCCACAATTCAAGGGTGAAGAAGGCCCCGGCGAGGATATGGACCACCACTCCAATTGGACCAACAAAATTACGGTTTTCCAGATCCTAATGATTGCAGGGGTGCGGTTCTCGGATTTGGGGTGGGCAACTTGGGATGAGAACTTACACCTGACCTTAATACAAACAATTTCTCAAGTAACTAATAAGACGAACTGTTGGGTATGCACCCATCTGCCACAGCATGGGAATAAGGGTGTATCGTTAATTGGGATTCCCTTGCCTGCAAACTTATCTTGGACTAATTTGTGGGAAAACACATCTTGGGGTCGAAAATATTAAGCAGTTCTGGAACTAGAAGTGAGTAGCTTCTTGCCGTTAGAATCCTATTATGTGTGTGTACAAAGGTGTAACCCGCCTAAGGGTATAGGAAAACAGCATTGTATAAATACGGATACTACTTATGTGGGAAATCAGACATCTTGTAATTGAACAATTGATATTAGTACGACTAGCGGCTGGGCAAATTCAACCAGCTGGACGGTTCCAGAAGGAAAAGGGTGGTATTGGCTATGCAATGATACAGCCCGTAAGGTCTTGCCTGAGAATTGGAAGGGAACTTGCACTCTTGGAGCGGTAGTCCCCAATATGACAGTACATGATGTAGTGCCTCGAGGTTACTTGAGAAATCATATCCGGAGAATCAGATGAAAAATTAACAATCCATTGGTAGAGAGACACACCCCTTTTCATAGTTTTTTACGATGGTTTATCTCATGGTTAGGAGTGAGTGAATTGGAAAAGGCAATAGTTAATATTTCTGCAATTATAGAGAAGTTAGAAAACAAAATTCTGGATGCTATAAAGGCTCAACAAGAAGAGATATCTAGTTTATCACAGGTAGTATTCCAAAATCGGATGGTCCTAGACTTGTTACTGGCCACTCAAGGGGGAGTCTGTACAGTAATAAACACAAGTTGTTGTATGTATGTAGATCAGAGTGGAAGGATCTCTACCGACCTGGAAGAAATATGGAAGCAGACCAGGATCCTACATGAGATCAGTAAAGATGATCTTTCATGGAGTTTTAGTGAACTATGGAATAAGTTAACCTCCTGGTTGCCCAATTTCCAATGGTTGAAACAAGTATTCATTGCTCTAATCGTATTAGTAGTGTTAGGAATATTTGTGTGCATGTTGTTTAGATGCCTGCTTTGTTGTGTTACTGTAAATAAAGAAAGTATCTGATGCAAAAGAATTTGCATGGGAAAAGAAAAGGGGGGATTGATTAAGGAGGTATTGGGGAGGCAAGGACAATCCCCAGACAAGGACTGTATATCTCGAAACAAGACACTGGAACTCATGATAAGGAAGCGGCAGGCGGACAGAGAAACGAATGTAAGGACTATAACTCTCGAAACTGGACATTGGAATTCATTATAAAGATACAACAAACGGGAGAATTGGCAACAACCAGCTCTTGCAATTAAGAAACATGCCAATTCAGCAGATTCCTGACCAAAGGTGAAAAGTACACTGTGAGGAAGACTCGGGGTCTTCCTCCCAAAGACCCCTGCCCACGTCCCAAAGACCCCTGCCCACAATTCTTGGAAGGCTCTGCGCAGGCGCAAGGTGCCAAAAGGCTAATTAGCATGAGAAGCGAGGGAAGGCGGGGATAGGTAATGCGTATGTATAGGTGCTTGTAGAATATTGATAGATTGATTGTATAAATTCAAGACTGCTTTCTGCTTTGGGTATGCACGATAGGTGGAGAGATCCCCTGTGCATCCAGCGCTGCAATAAAGAATATACCACTTAAAGGAATTTCGGCTTCGATCTTTGAATCAATTTGGCGACCCAGATGGGACAACCTCTCTGCCGGACTGCAGGACCTGCTGGGAACAGGACTCCCTAGGGTACCCCCGGGATTTCCCGGAGGGACTCCTCGACTCACCGGATCACTGCGGAGGCAGACAAGGACCCCATCATTGTAAGTGAGTATATTCTTTATTCTGGTTTGGTTTTCTGGTAGACCGGTCATCTGGAACTGTCTGTAAGTCAGAAGGTGATCTTCTGCGAGGCAGTGTTTGGTATATACTTTGTGGTTAGCACCATAAGTACATGTTTGGGGACCTTAAGGAAGGAGCTCGCTTTAAGGTCCATCTGGAATTGTGTTGTCTATTTCGGTTTTCTGACTCATGGAGTATGGTATTTAACTCTGGTTATTGTTACTGCGATTTTGGCTATTTTCCTGGTGGTAATAGTAGGTTCGTGGCATTGTTATAAGAAAGATATCGTTACGGTGTTACACAGTTCGGTTTTCTGACTTATCGCATGTGGAATTTGACTCTGACTATTGTTACTGTGATTTTGGCAATATTGCTGGTAATAGTAGTTTTGTGACATCGCTACTGAAAGATATTGCGTGCCCGTAGTTTTGTGAGTGATACGTTTTGTGATACGCTTTTGTAAGTAACGTGTGTATTCTGAAAGTGTAAACTGGAAACTGGGGGGGGCAAACAAGCAGTGAAATTTTAAAGAAAAGTGTGTTAGGATGTGTTTTAAGTCACTGGAAGGATATTGTAGGATCTGCTGGTGGAAGTGTGAACAGGAAAACATTGATAAAATATCGTAATCAGTGGTGGCCGCTTTATAAGCTGGAATGTGGAGAAAAGTGGCCCCTAAATGGAACTTTAAACTATAATATTTTGCTACAGTTAATGTTGTTTTTTGAGAAGCAGAACAGGATGAAATGTTGTATACTGATGTTTCAGCATCTTGGTGGGAAAAGGTAGGGAATTAAGTTGGCCCCTGACTGAACCTTTGATGTTGGCATTAGAGAAGTACAGGCTGGAGAAAGATAAAGGAAGTGTTAAAAGGGTTGTTGAAAGTGTTAAAGGTGTTTGAAGTTGAATGAGCAGGGAAAGAGGATGTAGGAATGTTAATAGTTCTGCCTCTGCCCGAGGCAGAGATCTTAAAATCATGGGTGTTAGCCCTTTAGGGCAAAGAGACCATGATCGGTCCGAGAGAGTTGTCACAGAAACAGAAAAGAGGTACACTCTTAAAACAACCTGAGTTCATGTGCGAGCTCAGATTGCTGATGGGACCGTTCAGGGAACTGTGGACAACTGCATTCCCCTGACCGACCCCCACTAAGACCCGAATCATCCTGAAAATCATGAACGGTTAAGTAAATACTAAAACCTGGATGAATTGGGAATTGAGAATATGCTTCCAACAAGGTCTAAAAGAAAGCCCTATGGAATTTTTGGACCAACTCTGAAATGTAATGAAAATAAATAAATAAATAAATAAATAAAACAAAACGGTTTGGACCTGGCTTTGGAGGACAAATTGACTAGCCTTTTCCTAGGGTAATCAACCCCTGATTTCAACAGGAATAACGGGGACCTGGGGAATCTACCCTAGCGGATCCTCCACTGGTTATAATGAAGCTAGGGGAGGAATGGAAGTGAAATTTCTTATTGCTATGGGGCAACGTATTCAGTTCTAAATCAAGCATTAATGCCTTCACAGAATTATTATGTTAGGGTAAAAGGTGTGTCGTGGTTTAACCCGGCCGGCAGCTAAACACCACGCAGCTGTTCGCTCCCCCTCCCCCTCCCTCTCTGGGATGGGGGAGAGAAATGGAAAGTGAAGCCTGTGAGTTGAGATAAAGACAGTTAAATAAGACAAAATAATAATAATAATAATAATAATAATAATAATAATAATAATAATAATAATAATAATAATACAATGATGATAATAGTACCACTACTAATAATGTGTACAAACAAGTGATGCACAATGCAATTGCTCACCACCCGCTGACCGATGCCCAGCCTAACCCCGAGCAGTCCGGCCCCCTCCCCCTGGCTAGCCACCCCTATGTATTGTTTAGCCTGACGTCAGATGCTATGGAATACCCCTTTGGCTAGTTTGGGTCACCTGTCCTGGGTCTGTCCCCTCCCAGCTCTTACTGCACCCCCAGCCTGCCTGTTGGCAGGACAGAGCAAGAAGCTGAGATGTCCTTGGCTTGGTATAAGCATTGCTCTGCAACAATTGAAACATCGGGGTGTTATCAGCACTCTTCTCATCCTAAGCCAAAACATAGCATTCTCCCAGCTACTAGGAAGAAAATTAACTCTGTTCTAACTGAAACCAGGACAAGGTGTAACCAAAAAGGCTTATTTTTGTGAACCTTTGAAGTACAAATTAGGGAAACAATGGGGCATACACAGATTTTTATCTATGCCTAGCTCCTCATGGGCACTCTTAGGTAGAGATTTATTAGAGCAAGTAGGAGCAGAAATTGTCTTTGAAAAAGGGAAAATGGAATTAAGAACAGGAGAAGAACAACTAATAAATGTGTTAAGCTTGGCACTAATACAAACTGACCCTAAAAGTGAAATACCTTTAGAGATCACAGATCAAGTATGTCCAGGAGTTTGGGCTACCGAAGTCCCTGGAAGAGCTAAAAATGTGACCTTAATAATTATTAAATTAAAGCCAGGAGAGAAACCCGTTAAGGTTAAGTAATATCCTTTGAGGACAGAAGATAGGAAAGGAATTAAAGAGATAATTGATCAATTTTTACAGTATGGATTATTGATTGAATGCGAATCAGAATCCAATGCACCCATATTGCCAATTAAAAAGGCAGATGAAAAAGCTATAGGCTAGTTCAGGATTTGAGGGCCATAAATAAAATCACTGAGGATATACATCCAGTAGTGGCAAACCCTTATACTTTGCTGACTAAATTAAAGAATAGTCAAGTCTGGTTTACCGTACTGGATTTAAAAGATGCCTTCTTCTGCCTAGGCTTAGCCACAGAAAGCCAAAACCTATTCGCCTTTGAATGGGAAAATCCCGATTCAGGCAGAAAGACGCAGCTTACGTGGACATTACTACCTCAAGGATTCAAGAATAGCCCCACTAATTTTGGAAACCAATTAGCAAGGGAACTCGAAACATGGATACCTCCGGACACTGAAGGTGCTTTGTTACAATATGTAGATGATCTCTTAATAGCTACCGAGACTAAAGGGAGTTGGATTCAATGGGCTATAAGTCGTCTTAATTTTCTGGGTTTAAATGGATATCAAGTCTCTTGACAGAAAGTCCAGCTGGCTCAACAAAGTGTGACCTATCTGGGATTTGACATTTCGGAAGGACAACGAGAACTAGGAACTGAACATAAGGAAGTCATTTGCCGGACTCCAGAACCTCAAATGGTAAAGGAGCTACAAAGCTTTTTAGGAATGACAGGTTGGTGTCGCCTTTGGATTTATAATTATGGACTATTGGTAAAGCCTCTATGTGAATTGATAAAGATTAACCAGTCAAAGTTAGTCTGGACTGGAGAAGCACAAAAAGTCTTTAAACAACTTAAACAAGAATTGATGATTTTGAAATATCAAGCAATATTGGTAGAACAGGACGACGTGGAAATTGTGATAATTCATATTGTGAATCTAGCCTCTTTTCTTAGTGATGCTCCGGCACAAGCTGTGATTCACGATTGTTTAGAAACTCTAGAGACTGTGTATTCCAGCCGACCAGACCTTAAGGAGGAGCCCATGGAAGACGCGGAAGAAACTTGGTTCACGGATGGGAGCAGTTTTGTTACGCAAAGACAACGTAAAGCTGGATATGCTATAACAACTACTCAGCAGGTAATCGAGTCTAAGCCTTTACCCCCTGGAACATCAGCTCAAAAGGCGGAGATAGTTGCTCTCACGAGAGCATTGGAACTGGCAGCGGGAAAAAGGGTAAATATTTGGACAGATTCTAAATATACATTCGGCGTGGTACATGCTCATGGAGCAATTTGGAAAGAACATGGATTGCTGACCGCTCAGTGAAAACACAAAGTATGCTGAAGAAATTTTAAAATTGTTAGAGGCTGTAAAACAACCAGAAAAGGTAGCTATCATGCATTGTCAGGGACACCAAAAGGGGAACACCGATTTTGAAATTGGAAAATCGATTGGCAGAGGCTAAGCAGGCAGCTGAAATAACTGAGGTGAAGGCATTGTCTTTGATACCAGACGGTAAAATCCAAACTATATCCAAATTATACAAAAGAAGACTTAAAATTAATTGAAGACTTGAAAGGTAAAATGAAACCAGATGGATGAGTATATTTAAAAGATAACCCCATAGTAATACCCTCTAGTTTGACATGGCCCATAGTTCTTACAGAACACAATAAAACGCATTGGGGAGCTGGCACACTGCATAAGAGCCTGAGTCAGACATTAGTGGGACGATATGATAAAACAAGTAACTCAACAATGTAGCATTTGCTTACACAATAACCCCAATACCAAGGATAGAATAAAATTTGGAATAATCGGTAAAGGAAATTATTCGGGGCAACAGTGGCAAATTAATTTTTCAGAACTCCCTAGAAAAGGGGGGTATCATTATTTACTGGTTCTGACTGACACGTTTTCAGGAAGGCCTGAAGCCTTTCCCTGTCGAACAACCAAAGCAAGAGAAGTGGTTAAAGTCTTGTTAAATGAAATAATACCATGCTTTGGGATTCTAGTAGCAATGTCTTCTGATAGAGTTTCACATTTTTGTGCACAAGTGGTAGACCAGATAAGTAAGATTCTAAAGATAGATTGGCAACTGCATACTCCTTATAGACCACAGGCAAGTGGACAGGTAGAAAAAATGAACCATTTAATTAAACAATAAATAGCTAAAATTGGATAAGAAGCTAATTTGTCATGGCCTCAATCCCTCCCTTTAGCATTACTTGGAATTAGAGTTAAACCTAGAATAAAAGGAAATTTGAGTCCCTTCAAAATCTTATATGGAAGGCCATAGCCATTTCTATTTAGTGGAGAGGACCTAACGCAGTTAGGATCAGAATATTTATATGCTTATATAACTGAACTTCAGAAACAATTAAATAAAGTACATACATTTGTTTTAGGGACCAGGGCTAGAGGGTTGGATCAACCAATCCACCCCTTTAAGCTCGGGGATTATATATATATAAAGACTTTTTCAGGACAACCCGTGCAGGAAAAATGGAAGGAAAGTGGATGGGACCACACCAAGTATTACTGACAACACACACCGCCATTAAGATTAAGAAGCAAGCAGCTTGGATCCACAATTCAAGGGTGAAGAAGGCCCCGGCGAGGATATGGACCACCACTCCAATTGGACCAACAAAATTACGGTTTTCCAGATCCTAATGATTGCAGGGGTGCGGTTCTCGGATTTGGGGTGGGCAACTTGGGATGAGAACTTACACCTGACCTTAATACAAACAATTTCTCAAGTAACTAATAAGACGAACTGTTGGGTATGCACCCATCTGCCACAGCATGGGAATAAGGGTGTATCGTTAATTGGGATTCCCTTGCCTGCAAACTTATCTTGGACTAATTTGTGGGAAAACACATCTTGGGGTCGAAAATATTAAGCAGTTCTGGAACTAGAAGTGAGTAGCTTCTTGCCGTTAGAATCCTATTATGTGTGTGTACAAAGGTGTAACCCGCCTAAGGGTATAGGAAAACAGCATTGTATAAATACGGATACTACTTATGTGGGAAATCAGACATCTTGTAATTGAACAATTGATATTAGTACGACTAGCGGCTGGGCAAATTCAACCAGCTGGACGGTTCCAGAAGGAAAAGGGTGGTATTGGCTATGCAATGATACAGCCCGTAAGGTCTTGCCTGAGAATTGGAAGGGAACTTGCACTCTTGGAGCGGTAGTCCCCAATATGACAGTACATGATGTAGTGCCTCGAGGTTACTTGAGAAATCATATCCGGAGAATCAGATGAAAAATTAACAATCCATTGGTAGAGAGACACACCCCTTTTCATAGTTTTGTGCGATGGTTTATCTCATGGTTAGGAGTGAGTGAATTGGAAAAGGCAATAGTTAATATTTCTGCAATTATAGAGAAGTTAGAAAACAAAATTCTGGATGCTATAAAGGCTCAACAAGAAGAGATATCTAGTTTATCACAGGTAGTATTCCAAAATCGGATGGTCCTAGACTTGTTACTGGCCACTCAAGGGGGAGTCTGTACAGTAATAAACACAAGTTGTTGTATGTATGTAGATCAGAGTGGAAGGATCTCTACCGACCTGGAAGAAATATGGAAGCAGACCAGGATCCTACATGAGATCAGTAAAGATGATCTTTCATGGAGTTTTAGTGAACTATGGAATAAGTTAACCTCCTGGTTGCCCAATTTCCAATGGTTGAAACAAGTATTCATTGCTCTAATCGTATTAGTAGTGTTAGGAATATTTGTGTGCATGTTGTTTAGATGCCTGCTTTGTTGTGTTACTGTAAATAAAGAAAGTATCTGATGCAAAAGAATTTGCATGGGAAAAGAAAAGGGGGGATTGATTAAGGAGGTATTGGGGAGGCAAGGACAATCCCCAGACAAGGACTGTATATCTCGAAACAAGACACTGGAACTCATGATAAGGAAGCGGCAGGCGGACAGAGAAACGAATGTAAGGACTATAACTCTCGAAACTGGACATTGGAATTCATTATAAAGATACAACAAACGGGAGAATTGGCAACAACCAGCTCTTGCAATTAAGAAACATGCCAATTCAGCAGATTCCTGACCAAAGGTGAAAAGTACACTGTGAGGAAGACTCGGGGTCTTCCTCCCAAAGACCCCTGCCCACGTCCCAAAGACCCCTGCCCACAATTCTTGGAAGGCTCTGCGCAGGCGCAAGGTGCCAAAAGGCTAATTAGCATGAGAAGCGAGGGAAGGCGGGGATAGGTAATGCGTATGTATAGGTGCTTGTAGAATATTGATAGATTGATTGTATAAATTCAAGACTGCTTTCTGCTTTGGGTATGCACGATAGGTGGAGAGATCCCCTGTGCATCCAGCGCTGCAATAAAGAATATACCACTTAAAGGAATTTCGGCTTCGATCTTTGAATCAATTTGGCGACCCAGATGGGACAACCTCTCTGCCGGACTGCAGGACCTGCTGGGAACAGGACTCCCTAGGGTACCCCCGGGATTTCCCGGAGGGACTCCTCGACTCACCGGATCACTGCGGAGGCAGACAAGGACCCCATCATTGTAAGTGAGTATATTCTTTATTCTGGTTTGGTTTTCTGGTAGACCGGTCATCTGGAACTGTCTGTAAGTCAGAAGGTGATCTTCTGCGAGGCAGTGTTTGGTATATACTTTGTGGTTAGCACCATAAGTACATGTTTGGGGACCTTAAGGAAGGAGCTCGCTTTAAGGTCCATCTGGAATTGTGTTGTCTATTTCGGTTTTCTGACTCATGGAGTATGGTATTTAACTCTGGTTATTGTTACTGCGATTTTGGCTATTTTCCTGGTGGTAATAGTAGGTTCGTGGCATTGTTATAAGAAAGATATCGTTACGGTGTTACACAGTTCGGTTTTCTGACTTATCGCATGTGGAATTTGACTCTGACTATTGTTACTGTGATTTTGGCAATATTGCTGGTAATAGTAGTTTTGTGATATCGCTACTGAAAGATATTGCGTGCCCGTAGTTTTGTGAGTGATACGTTTTGTGATACGCTTTTGTAAGTAACGTGTGTATTCTGAAAGTGTAAACTGGAAACTGGGGGGGGCAAACAAGCAGTGAAATTTTAAAGAAAAGTGTGTTAGGATGTGTTTTAAGTCACTGGAAGGATATTGTAGGATCTGCTGGTGGAAGTGTGAACAGGAAAACATTGATAAAATATCGTAATCAGTGGTGGCCGCTTTATAAGCTGGAATGTGGAGAAAAGTGGCCCCTAAATGGAACTTTAAACTATAATATTTTGCTACAGTTAATGTTGTTTTTTGAGAAGCAGAACAGGATGAAATGTTGTATACTGATGTTTCAGCATCTTGGTGGGAAAAGGTAGGGAATTAAGTTGGCCCCTGACTGAACCTTTGATGTTGGCATTAGAGAAGTACAGGCTGGAGAAAGATAAAGGAAGTGTTAAAAGGGTTGTTGAAAGTGTTAAAGGTGTTTGAAGTTGAATGAGCAGGGAAAGAGGATGTAGGAATGTTAATAGTTCTGCCTCTGCCCGAGGCAGAGATCTTAAAATCATGGGTGTTAGCCCTTTAGGGCAAAGGGACCATGATCGGTCCGAGAGAGTTGTCACAGAAACAGAAAAGAGGTACACTCTTAAAACAACCTGAGTTCATGTGCGAGCTCAGATTGCTGATGGGACCGTTCAGGGAACTGTGGACAACTGCATTCCCCTGACCGACCCCCACTAAGACCCGAATCATCCTGAAAATTATGAACGGTTAAGTAAATACTAAAACCTGGATGAATTGGGAATTGAGAATATGCTTCCAACAAGGTCTAAAAGAAAGCCCTATGGAATTTTTGGACCAACTCTGAAATGTAATGAAAATAAATAAATAAATAAATAAATAAAACAAAACGGTTTGGACCTGGCTTTGGAGGACAAATTGACTAGCCTTTTCCTAGGGTAATCAACCCCTGATTTCAACAGGAATAACGGGGACCTGGGGAATCTACCCTAGCGGATCCTCCACTGGTTATAATGAAGCTAGGGGAGGAATGGAAGTGAAATTTCTTATTGCTATGGGGCAACGTATTCAGTTCTAAATCAAGCATTAATGCCTTCACAGAATTATTATGTTAGGGTAAAAGGTGTGTCGTGGTTTAACCCGGCCGGCAGCTAAACACCACGCAGCTGTTCGCTCCCCCTCCCCCTCCCTCTCTGGGATGGGGGAGAGAAATGGAAAGTGAAGCCTGTGAGTTGAGATAAAGACAGTTTAATAAGACAAAATAATAATAATAATAATAATAATAATAATAATAATAATAATACAATGATGATAATAGTACCACTACTAATAATGTGTACAAACAAGTGATGCACAATGCAATTGCTCACCACCCGCTGACCGATGCCCAGCCTAACCCCGAGCAGTCCGGCCCCCTCCCCCTGGCTAGCCACCCCTATGTATTGTTTAGCCTGACGTCAGATGCTATGGAATACCCCTTTGGCTAGTTTGGGTCACCTGTCCTGGGTCTGTCCCCTCCCAGCTCTTACTGCACCCCCAGCCTGCCTGTTGGCAGGACAGAGCAAGAAGCTGAGATGTCCTTGGCTTGCTATAAGCATTGCTCTGCAACAATTAAAACATCGGGGTGTTATCAGCACTCTTCTCACCCTAAGCCAAAACATAGCATTCTCCCAGCTACTAGGAAGAAAATTAACTCTGTTCTAACTGAAACCAGGACAAGGTGTAACCGAAAAGGCTTATTTTTGTGAACCTTTGAAGTACAAGTTAGGGAAACAATGGGGCATACACAGATTTTTATCTATGCCTAGCTCCTCATGGGCATTCTTAGGTAGAGATTTATTAGAGCAAGTAGGAGCAGAAATTGTCTTTGAAAAAGGGAAAATGGAATTAAGAACAGGAGAAGAACAATGAATAAATGTGTTAAGCTTGGCACTAATACAAACTGACCCTAAAAGTGAAATACCTTTAGAGATCACAGATCAAGTATGTCCAGGAGTTTGGGCTACCGAAGTCCCTGGAAGAGCTAAAAATGTGACCTTAATAATTATTAAATTAAAGCCAGGAGAGAAACCCGTTAAGGTTAAGTAATATCCTTTGAGGACAGAAGATAGGAAAGGAATTAAAGAGATAATTGATCAATTTTTACAGTATGGATTATTGATTGAATGCGAATCAGAATACAATGCACCCATATTGCCAATTAAAAAGGCAGATGAAAAAGCTATAGGCTAGTTCAGGATTTGAGGGCCATAAATAAAATCACTGAGGATATACATCCAGTAGTGGCAAACCCTTATACTTTGCTGACTAAATTAAAGAATAGTCAAGTCTGGTTTACCGTACTGGATTTAAAAGATGCCTTCTTCTGCCTAGGCTTAGCCACAGAAAGCCAAAACCTATTCGCCTTTGAATGGGAAAATCCCGATTCAGGCAGAAAGACGCAGCTTACGTGGACATTACTACCTCAAGGATTCAAGAATAGCCCCACTATTTTTGGAAACCAATTAGCAAGGGAACTCGAAACATGGATACCTCCGGACACTGAAGGTGCTTTGTTACAATATGTAGATGATCTCTTAATAGCTACCGAGACTAAAGGGAGTTGGATTCAATGGACTATAAGTCGTCTTAATTTTCTGGGTTTAAATGGATATCAAGTCTCTTGACAGAAAGTCCAGCTGGCTCAACAAAGTGTGACCTATCTGGGATTTGACATTTCGGAAGGACAACGAGAACTAGGAACTGAACATAAGGAAGTCATTTGCCGGACTCCAGAACCTCAAATGGTAAAGGAGCTACAAAGCTTTTTAGGAATGACAGGTTGGTGTTGCCTTTGGATTTATAATTATGGACTATTGGTAAAGCCTCTATGTGAATTGATAAAGATTAACCAGTCAAAGTTAGTCTGGACTGGAGAAGCACAAAAAGTCTTTAAACAACTTCAACAAGAATTGATGATTTTGAAATATCAAGCAATATTGGTAGAACAGGACGACGTGGAAATTGTGATAATTCATATTGTGAATCTAGCCTCTTTTCTTAGTGATGCTCCGGCACAAGCTGTGATTCACGATTGTTTAGAAACTCTAGAGACTGTGTATTCCAGCCGACCAGACCTTAAGGAGGAGCCCATGGAAGATGCGGAAGAAACTTGGTTCACGGATGGGAGCAGTTTTGTTACGCAAAGACAACGTAAAGCTGGATATGCTATAACAACTACTCAGCAGGTAATCGAGTCTAAGCCTTTACCCCCTGGAACATCAGCTCAAAAGGCGGAGATAGTTGCTCTCACGAGAGCATTGGAACTGGCAGCGGGAAAAAGGGTAAATATTTGGACAGATTCTAAATATACATTCGGCGTGGTACATGCTCATGGAGCAATTTGGAAAGAACATGGATTGCTGACCGCTCAGTGAAAACACAAAGTATGCTGAAGAAATTTTAAAATTGTTAGAGGCTGTAAAACAACCAGAAAAGGTAGCTATCATGCATTGTCAGGGACACCAAAAGGGGAACACCGATTTTGATATTGGAAAATCGATTGGCAGAGGCTAAGCAGGCAGCTGAAATAACTGAGGTGAAGGCATTGTCTTTGATACCAGACGGTAAAATCCAAACTATATCCAAATTATACAAAAGAAGACTTAAAATTAATTGAAGACTTGAAAGGTAAAATGAAACCAGATGGATGAGTATATTTAAAAGATAACCCCATAGTAATACCCTCTAGTTTGACATGGCCCATAGTTCTTACAGAACACAATAAAACGCATTGGGGAGCTGGCACACTGCATAAGAGCCTGAGTCAGACATTAGTGGGACGATATGATAAAACAAGTAACTCAACAATGTAGCATTTGCTTACACAATAACCCCAATACCAAGAATAGAATAAAATTTGGAATAATCGGTAAAGGAAATTATTCGGGGCAACAGTGGCAAATTGATTTTTCAGAACTCCCTAGAAAAGGGGGGTATCATTATTTACTGGTTCTGACTGACACGTTTTCAGGAAGGCCTGAAGCCTTTCCCTGTCGAACAACCAAAGCAAGAGAAGTGGTTAAAGTCTTGTTAAATGAAATAATACCATGCTTTGGGATTCTAGTAGCAATGTCTTCTGATAGAGTTTCACATTTTTGTGCACAAGTGGTAGACCAGATAAGTAAGATTCTAAAGATAGATTGGCAACTGCATACTCCTTATAGACCACAGGCAAGTGGACAGGTAGAAAAAATGAACCATTTAATTAAACAATAAATAGCTAAAATTGGATAAGAAGCTAATTTGTCATGGCCTCAATCCCTCCCTTTAGCATTACTTGGAATTCGAGTTAAACCTAGAATAAAAGGAAATTTGAGTCCCTTCAAAATCTTATATGGAAGGCCATAGCAATTTCTATTTAGTGGAGAGGACCTAACGCAGTTAGGATCAGAATATTTATATGCTTATATAACTGAACTTCAGAAACAATTAAATAAAGTACATACATTTGTTTTAGGGACCAGGGCTAGAGGGTTGGATCAACCAATCCACCCCTTTAAGCTCGGGGATTATATATATATAAAGACTTTTTCAGGACAACCCGTGCAGGAAAAATGGAAGGAAAGTGGATGGGACCACACCAAGTATTACTGACAACACACACCGCCATTAAGATTAAGAAGCAAGCAGCTTGGATCCACAATTCAAGGGTGAAGAAGGCCCCGGCGAGGATATGGACCACCACTCCAATTGGACCAACAAAATTACGGTTTTCCAGATCCTAATGATTGCAGGGGTGCGGTTCTCGGATTTGGGGTGGGCAACTTGGGATGAGAACTTACACCTGACCTTAATACAAACAATTTCTCAAGTAACTAATAAGACGAACTGTTGGGTATGCACCCATCTGCCACAGCATGGGAATAAGGGTGTATCGTAACCCTTACCCAAACCCTAACCCTAACCCTTACCCCAACCCTTACCCTGACCCTTACATTAACCGTAACCCTACCCCTATCCCTAACCCTAACCCAAACCCTTACTCTAACCCTAAGCCTTATCCTTAACCTTACACTTAATCTTATCTTTAACCTTACCCTTAAACTAATACATACCCTTACGTTTCCCTCATCATAACCCTAAAATTAACCGTAACCATTACCCTAACACTTATACTTACCTAACCCTAAACCTTACTCTAACTTTTACCCTGAGCCAGAACCTTAGACTTCCCCTACCCCTTCCCCTTACTAATACCGTTACCCTAACCCTTACCCTTACACTTACGGTTACCATTAACCTTACCCTTACCCTAACACTTACCCTTACCCTATCCCTTACACTTATCCTTATCCATACAACTTACGCTTACCCTAACACTTAACCTTAACCTAACCCTAACCCTAAACCTTACCTGAACCCTTACCCTGACCCTTACATTAACCCTTACCCTAAAACTTACACTTAACCTTAACCTTACCCTTAACCTTAACCTAATACTTACCCTTACTTTTCCCTCACCCTAACCCTAAAATTAACCCTAACCATTACCCCAACACTTACCCTTACCCTAACCCTTACCCTTACCATAACCCGTACTCTAACACATACCTCTACCCGTACCCGTACCCTTACGGTAACCCTTACCCTTACGGTAACCCTTACACTTATCGTAACCCTTACCCTTACCGTTACCGTTACCGTGGCCCTTACCCTTACCCTTACCCTTACCCTTACCCTTACCCTTACCCTCACCCTAACCCTTAACCTTACCCTTATCCTAACACTTACCCTTACCGTAAACCTTACCCTTTCTGCTACACTTACCCTTAGCCTAAATCTAAACCTTACACTTACCCTTAGCCTAACCCTCGCCCTTACCATTACCCATACCCTTATTCTTACCCTTTCCCGAACCCTTACCTTTACACTTACGGTTACCATTAACCTTACCCTTACCCTAACACTTATCCTTAACCTAACCCTTACCCTAAACCTTACCCCAACCCTTACCCTGACCCTTACATTAACCCTAACCCTTACCCTAAACCTTACCCTTAATCTTAACCTTAACCTTACCCTTAACATTAACCTAATACTTATGCATACGTTTTCCTGACTTTAACCCTAAAACTAACCCTAACCATTACCCTAACACCTAACCTTGCCCTAACCCTAACACTAACCCTTTCTCTTACACTTACCCTGACCTGTACCCTTACATTTACCCTTACCCTTATACTCACCCTAATTCTTACCCATACCCTAACACATATTTGTACCCTTAACCTTACCGTTACCCTTAACCTTACCCTCACCCTTACACTATCCGTTACCCTTACGCTTACCCTTAACATAAACCTTACCCTTGACCTTACCCTTACCATAAGCCATACAACAACACTTACATGTACACTTACGCTTGCACTTACCCTAGCAATTACTCGTACAATTACCCTTAACCTTACTATTAAGCTAACCCTAAACCTTACCCTTATCCTAACACTTACCCTTATCTTAAACCTTACCCTTTCTGCTACAATTACCCTTTGCCTAATTCTAAACCTTACCCGAACCCTCACCCTTACCTAAATCTAACTAAAATCTAACCATTACCCTAACCCCTCACCCTTACAATATACATATTTTTACCCTTTACCTAAACCTTTACCCCAACCCTTACCTTGACCCTTACATTAACCCTAATCCTTACACTAAACCTTACACTTACTCTTAACCTTAAATTTAGCTGTAACCTAATACTTACTCTTACGTTTCCCTCACCCTAACCCTAAAATTAACCCTAACCATTACCCTAACACTTACCCTTACCCTAACCCTTACTCAAACCCTTATAATGACCCGTACTTTTACACATACCCTTACACTTACCCTTACCCTTAAACTTACACTAACCCTTACCCTTAACTAAATCTAACCCTTACACTAAACATCATCCTTACCCTTACCATTATCCCTTCTCTTACCCTTATCCTAAACATTTCCCAAACCCTTACCCTTACATTAAACCTAACCCTTACCATAACTCTTAACCTTATCCTTAAACTTAACCTAATACTTACCCTTATGTTTCCCTCACCCTAAACCTAAAATTAGCCTAACCATTACCCTAACACTTACCCTTACTCTAACCCTTATCCTCAACTTAAGTGTAAGTGTTAGGATAACGGTAACCTTAAGGGTGACCCTTAAGCTTATCCTTAATGTTTATGGTTAGGTTAAGGGTAATTGTACGAGTAATTGCTAGGATAAGTGTAAGCGTAAGTGTACATGTAAGTGTTGATGTATGGCTTATGGTAAGGGTAAGGTTTATGTTAAGGGAAAGCGTAAGAGTAATGGATAGAATAAGGGTAAGTGTAACGGTTAAGTGTTAGGGTAATGGTTAGGGTTAATTTTAGGATTAGGGTGAGAAAAATGTAAGGTTAAGTACTAGCTTAAGGTTAAGTGTAAGGTTAAGGTTAAGATTAAGTGTAAGGTTAAGGTTAAGGGTAAGGCTTCAGGGAAGGGGTAAAGTTCAGGGAAAGGTTTGGGGTAAGGTTTAGGGTTAGGTTCAGCTTAAGGGGAAGGGTTGGTGTAAGGTTAAGGGTATGGATAAGGATAAGGGTAAGGGTAAGGGTTAGCGTAAGGGTAAGATTAATGGTAAGGTTTATGTTAAGGGTAAGCGTAAGGGTAACGGATAGAGTAAGGGTAAGGGTACAAATATGTGTTAGGGTATGGGTTATGGTATGGGTAAGAGTTAGGGTAATGTAAGGGTAAGGGTGAGTGTAAGGGTATGGGTCAGGGTAAGGGTAAGAGTAAGGGTTAGGGTTAGGGTAAGGGTAAGTGTTAGAATAATGGTTAGGGTTAAATTATAGGGTTAGGGTGAGGGAAACGTAAGGGTAAGTATAGGGTTAAGGTAAGGGTAAGTGTAAGGTTTAGATTTAGGCTAAGGGTAAGTGTAGCAGAAAGTGTAAGGTTTACTGTAAGGTTTAAGGTTTCGGCTTAGGTTAAGGGTAAGGGTAAGAGTAAGGGTAATTGTACGAGTAATTGCTAGGGTAAGTGTAAGCGTAAGTGTACATGTAAGTGTTGTTGTATGGCTTATGGTATGGTAAGGTCAAGGGTAAGGTTTATGTTAAGGGTAAGCGTAAGGGTAAGGGATAGAGTAAGGGTAACGGTAAGGTTAAGGGTAACGGTAAGGTTAAGGGTACAAATATGTGTTAGGGTATGGGTTATGGTATGGGTAAGAATTAGGGTGAGTATAAGGGTAAGGGTAAGTGTAAGGGTACAGGTCAGGGTAAGGGTTAGAGTAAGGGTTAGGGTTAGGGTTAGGGTAAGGTTAAGTGTTAGGGTTAGGGTAAGGTTAAGTGTTAGGGTAATGGTTAGGGTTAGTTTTAGGGTTAAAGTCAGGAAAACGTATGCGTAAGTATTAGGTTAATGTTAAGGGTAAGGTTAAGGTTAAGAGTAAGTGTAAGGTTTAGGGTAAGGGTTTGGGTTAATGTAAGGGTCAGGGTAAGGGTTGGGGTAAGGTTTAGGGTAAGGGTTAGGTTAAGGATAAGTGTTAGGGTAAGGGTAAGGTTAATGGTAACCGTAAGTGTAAAGGTAAGGGTTCGGGAAAGGGTAAGAATAAGGGTATGGGTAATGGTAAGGGTGAGGGTTAGGCTAAGGGTAAGTGTAAGGTTTAGATTTACGCTAAGGGTAAATGTAGCAGAAAGGGTAAGGTTTACGGTAAGGGTAAGTGTTAGGATAAGGGTAAGCTTTAAGGTTAGGTTAAGGGTAAGGTATAGGGTAAGGGTAAGAGTAAGGGTAACGGTAAGGGTAAGGGTAAGGGTAAGGGTAAGGGTAAGGGTAAGGGTAAGGGTAAGGGTAAGGGTAAGGGTAAGGGTAAGGGTAAGGGTAAGGGTAAGGGTAAGGGTAAGGGTAAGGGTAAGGGTAAGGGTAAGGGTAAGGGTAAGGGCAATGGTAACGGTAACAGTAAGGGTAAGTGTTACGGTAAGGGTAAGGGTTACCGTAAGGGTATGGGTACGGGTAGAGGTATGTGTTAGAGTATGGGTTATGGTAAGGGTAAGGGTTAGGGTAAGGGTAAGTGTTGGGGTAATGGTTAGAGTTAATTTTAGGGTTAGGGTGCGGGAAATGTAAGGGTAAGTATTAGGTTAAGGTTAAGGGTAAAGTTAAGGTTAAGTGTAAGTTTTAGGGTAAGGGTTAATGTAAGGGTCAGGGTAAGGGTTCAGGTAAGGTTTAGGGTTAGGGTTAGGTTAAGGTTAAGTGTTAGGGTAAGCGGAAGTTGTATGGATAAGAATAAGTGTAAGGAATAGGGTAAGGGTAAGTGTTAGGGTAAGGGTAAGAGTAAGGGGAAGGGGAAGGGGAAGGGGAAGGGGAAGGGGAAGGGGAAGGGGAAGGGGAAGGGGAAGGGGAAGGGGAAGGGGAAGGGGAAGGGGAAGGGGAAGGGGAAGGGGAAGGGGAAGGGGAAGGGGAAGGGGAAGGGGAAGGGGAAGGGGAAGGGGAAGGGGAAGGGGAAGGGGAAGTCTAAGGGTCCGGGTCAGGGTAAAAGTTAGAGTAAGGGTTAGGGTTAGGGTTCGGTAAGGATAAGTGTTAGGGTAATGGTTACAATTAATTTTAGGGTTATGATGAGGGAAACGTAAGGGTATGTATTAGTTTAAGGGTAAGGTTAAAGTTAAGATTAAGTGTAAGGTTTAGGTTAAGGGTTAAGGTTAGAGTAAGGGTTAGGGTTAGGGTTAGGGTTAGGGTTAGGGTTAGGGTTAGGGTTAGGGTTAGGGTTAGGGTTAGGGTTAGGGTTAAGGTTAGGGTTAGGGTTAGGGTTAGGGTTAGCGTAAGGGTTAGGGATAATGTAAGGGTCAGGGTAAGGGTTGGGGTAAGGTTTAGGTTAAGGGTAAAAGTAAGTATAATGGTAAGGGTAAGAGTGAAGGTTAGGGTAATGGTTAGATTTAGGTAAGGGTGAGGGTTAGGGTAAGATTTAGAATTAGGCAAAGGGTAAGTGTAGCAGAAAGGGTAAGGTTTAGGATAAGGGTAAGTGTTAGGATAAGGGTAAGGTTTAGGGTTAGCTTAATAGTAAGGTTAAGGGTAATTTTACGAGTAATTGCTAGGGTAAGTACAAGCGTAAGTGCACATGTAAGTGTTGTTGTATGGCTTATGATAAGGGTTAGGTTAAGGTTAAGGTTTATGTTAAGTGTAAGTGTAAGTGTAAGGGTAACGGAGACAGTAAAGGTAAGGGTAAGGGTAAGGGGAACGGTTAGGTTAAGGCTACAAGTACGTGTTAGGGTATGGGTTATGCTAAGGGAAAGGCTTAGGGTAAGGGTACGGGTCAGGGTAAGGGTTAGAGTAAGGGTTAGAGATTACGGTTAGGGTTAGGGTAAGGGTAAGTGTTAGGGTAATGGTTAGGGTTAATTTTAGGGTTAGGGGGAGGGAAACGTAAGGGTAAGTATTAGGTTAATGTTAAGGGTAAGGTTACGGTTAAGAGTAAGTGTAAGTTTTAGGGTAAGGGTTAGGGTTAATGTAAGGGTCAGGGTAAGGGCTGGGATAAGGTTTAGGGTTAGGGTTAGGTTAAGGGTAAGGATTAGGGTAAGGGTAAGGGCATGGATAAGGATAAGTGTAAGTGTTAGGGTAAGGGTAATGTTAAAGGTAACAGTAAGTGTAAGGAGAAGGGTTAGGGTAAGGGTAAGAGAAAGGGTATTGGTAATGATAAGGGTGAGAGTTACAGTAAGGGTAAGATTTAAAGTAATGTTTAGTAAGATTTAAAGTAAGGTTTAGATTTAGGCTTAGGGTAAATGTAGCAGAAAGGGTAAGGTTTACTGTAAGGTTTAAGGTTTTGGCTTAGGTTAAGGGTAAGGGTAAGGGTAATTGTACTAGGAATTGCTAGGGTAAGTGTAAGCGTAAGTGTACATGTAAGTGTTGTTGTATGGCTTATGGTAAGGGTAAGGTCAAAAGTAAGGTTTATGTAAAGAGTAAGCTTAAGGGTAACGGATAGAGTAAGGGTAAGGGTAAGGTTAAGGGTAACGGTAAGGTTAAGGGTACAAATATGTGTTAGGGTATGGGTTATGGTATGGGTAAGAATTAGGGTAAGTAAAAGGGTAAGGGTAAGGGTAAGTGTAAGGGTACGGGTCAGGGTAAGGGTTAGAGTAAGGGTTAGGGTTAGGGTTAGGGTAACGTTAAGTGTTAGGGTAATGGTTAGGATTAGTTTAAGGGTTAAAGTCAGGAAAACGTATGCGTAAGTATTAGGTTAATGTAAAGGGTAAGGTTAAGAGTAAGTGTAAGGTTTAGGGTAAGGGTTAGGGTTAATGTAAGGGTCAGGATAAGGGTTGGGGTAAGGTTTAGCGTAAGGGTTAGGTTAAGGATAAGTGTTAGGGTAAGGGTAAGGTTAATGGTAACCGTAAGTGTAAAGGTAAGGGTTATGGTAAGGGTAAGAATAAGGGTATGGGTAATGGTAGCAGAAAGGGTAAGGTTTCCGGTAAGGGTAAGTGTTAGGATAAGGGTAAGGTTTAGGGTTAGGGTAAGGGTAAGGGATAGGGTAAGGGTAAGGGTAAGAGTAAGGGAAAGGGAAAGGGTAAGGGTAAGGGTAAGGGTAAGGGTAGGGTAAGGGTAAGGGTTACGGTAAGGGTAAGGGTTACTGTAAGGGTACGGGTACGGGTAGAAGTATGTGTTAGAGTATGGGTTATGGTAAGGGTAAGGGTTAGGGTAAGGGTAAGCTTTAAGGTTAGGTTAAGGGTAAGGTATAGGGTAAGGGTAAGAGTAAGGGTAACGGTAAGGGTAAGGGTAAGGGTAAGGGTAAGGGTAAGGGTAAGGGTAAGGGTAAGGGTAAGGGTAAGGGTAAGGGTAAGGGCAATGGTAACGGTAACAGTAAGGGTAAGTGTTACGGTAAGGGTAAGGGTTACCGTAAGGGTATGGGTACGGGTAGAGGTATGTGTTAGAGTATGGGTTATGGTAAGGGTAAGGGTTAGGGTAAGGGTAAGTGTTGGGGTAATGGTTAGAGTTAATTTTAGGGTTAGGGTGCGGGAAATGTAAGGGTAAGTATTAGGTTAAGGTTAAGGGTAAAGTTAAGGTTAAGTGTAAGTTTTAGGGTAAGGGTTAATGTAAGGGTCAGGGTAAGGGTTCAGGTAAGGTTTAGGGTTAGGGTTAGGTTAAGGTTAAGTGTTAGGGTAAGCGTAAGTTGTATGGATAAGTAAAAGTGTAAGGGATAGGGTAAGAGTAAGTGTTAGGGTAAGGGTAAGGTTAATGGTAACTGTAAGTGTAAGGGTAAGGGTTAGGGTAAGGGTAAGCGTAAGGGGAAGGGTAAGGGGAAGTCTAAGTCAGGGTTTAAAGTTAGAGTAAGGGTTAGGGTTAGGGTTAGGTAAGGATAAGTGTTAGGGTAATGGTTACGGTTAATTTTAGGGTTATGATGAGGGAAACGTAAGGGTATGTATTAGTTTAAGGGTAAGGTTAAAGTTAAGATTAAGTGTAAGGTTAAAGTTAAGACTAAGTGTAAGGTTTAGGTTAAGGGTTAGGGTTAGAGTAAGGGTTAGGGTTAGGTTTAGGGTAAGGGTTAGGGTTAATGTAAGGGTCAGGGTAAGGGTTGGGGTAAGGTTTAGGTTAAGGGTAAAAGTAAGTATAATGGTAAGGGTAAGGGTGAGGGCTAGCGTAATGGTTAGATTTAAGCAAGGGTGAGGGTTAGGGTAAGGTTTAGAATTAGGCAAAGGGTAAGTGTAGCAGAAAGGGTAAGGTTTAGGATAAGGGTAAGTGTTATCATAAGGGTAAGGTTTAGGTTTAGCTTAATAGTAAGGTTAAGGGTAATTGTACGAGTAATTGCTAGGGTAAGTGCAAGCATAAGTGTACATGTAAGAGTTGTTGTATGCCTTATGATAAGGGTTAGGTTAAGGTTAAGGTTTATGTTAAGTGTAAGTTTAAGGCTAACAGAGACAGTAAAGGTAAGGGTAAGGGGAACGGTAAGGTTAAGGCTACAAGTACGTGTTAGGGTATGGGTCATGGTAAGGGAAAGGCTTAGGGTAAGGGTAAGTGTAAGGGTAGGGGTCAGGGTAAGGGTTACAGTAAGGGTTAGAGTTACGGTTAGGGTTAGGGTAAGGGTAAGTGTTAGGGTAATGGTTAGGGTTAATTTTAGGACTTAGGGTGAGGGAAACGTAAGGGTAAGTGTTAGGGTAATGGTTAAGGGTAAGGTTAAGGTTAAGAGTAAGTGTAAGCTTTAGGGTAAGGGTTAGGGTTAATGTAAGGGTCAGGGTAAAGGCTGGGATAAGGTTTAGGGTTAGGGTTAGGTTAAGGGTAAAGATTAGGGTAAGGGTAAGGGCATGGATAAGGATAAGTGTAAGTGTTAGGGTAAGGGTAATGTTAAAGGTAACAGTAAGTGTAAGGAGAAGGGTTAGGGTAAGGGTAAGAGTAAGGGTATTGGTAATGATAAGGGTGAGGGTTACAGTAGGGGTAAGTGTAAGGTTTAGATTTAGGCTAAGGGTAAGTGTAGCAGAAAGGGTAAGGTTTACTGTAAGGTTTAGGCTTAGGTTAAGGGTAAGGGTAAGGGTAATTGTACGAGTAATTTTAGGGTTAGGTTAAGGTTAAGTGTTAGGGTAATGGTTAGGGTAAATTTAAGGGTTAAAGTCAGGAAAACATATGAGTAAGTATTAGGTTAATGTTAAGAGTAAAGTTAAGGTTAAGAGTAAGTGTAAGGTTTAGGGTAAGGGTTAGCGTTAATGTAAGGGTCAGGGTAAGGGTTGGGGTAAGGTTTAGGTTAAGGGTTAATGTAAGCATTATGATAAGGGTAAGGGTGAGTGTAGGGTAAGGTTTAGAATTAGGCAAAGAGTAAGTGTAGCAGAAAGGGTAAGGATTACGGTAAGGGTAAGTGCTAGGATAAGTGTAAGGTTGAGGATTAGGTTAAGGGTAAGGGTAATGGTTTGGTAAGGGTAAGGGTAAGGTTAATTGTACGAGTAGTTGCCAGGGTAAGTGGAAACGTAAGTGAACATGTAAGTGTTGTTCTATGGCTTATGGTAAGGGTAAGGTTAAGAGTAAGTTTTATGTTAAGGATAAGTGTAAGAGTAACAAATAGAGTAAGGGTAAGGGTAACAGTAAGGTTAAGGGTATTAGTATGTGTTAGAGTATGGGCTATGGTAAGGGTAAGGGTCGAGTAAGAGTAAGGGTAAGGGTATGTGTAAGCATATGGTTCATTGTAAGGGTTACAGTAAGGGTTAGGGTAAGGGTAAGTGTAAGGGTAATGGTTAGGGTTAATTTTAGGGTTAGGGTGAGGGAAACGTAAGGGTAAGTATTAGATTACAGCTAAGGTTAAGGTTAAGAGTAAGTGTAAGATTTAGGGTAAGGGTTAGGGTTAATGTAAGGGTCAAGGTAAGGGTTGGGGTAAGGTTTAGGGTAAGGGTTAGGTTAAGGATAAGCGTTAGGGTAAGGGTTAGGTTAATGGTAACCGTTAAGTGTAAAGGTAAGGGTTAGGGTAAGGGTAAGAATAAGAGTATGGGTAAGGGTAAGGGTGAGGGTTAGGCTAAGGGTAAGTGTAGCAGAAAGGGTAAGGTTTACTGTAAGGTTTAAGGTTTCGGCTTCGGTTAAGGGTAAGGGTAAGGGTAATTGTACGAGGAATTGCTAGGGTAAGTGTAAGCGTAAGTGTACATGTAAGTGTACATGTAAGTGTTGTTGTATGGCTTATGGTAAGGGTAAGGTCAAGGGTAAGGTTTATATTAAGGGTAAGCGTAAGGGTAAGGGATAGAGTAAGGGTAAGGGTAAGGGTAAGGTTAAGGGTAACGGTAAGGTTAAGGGTACAAATATGTGTTATGGTATGGGTAAGAATTAGGGTGAGTATAAGGGTAAGGGTAAGTGTAAGGGTACAGGTCAGGGTAAGGGTTAGAGTAAGGGTTAGGGTTAGGGTTAGGGTAAGGTTAAGTGTTAGGGTAATGGTTAGGGTTAGTTTTAGGGTTAAAGTCAGGAAAACGTATGCGTAAGTATTAGGTTAATGTTAAGGGTAAGGTTAAGGTTAAGAGTAAGTGTAAGGTTTAGGGTAAGGGTTAGGGTTAATGTAAGGGTCAGGGTAAGGGTTGGGGTAAGGGTTAGGTTAAGGATAAGTGTTAGGGTAAGGGTAAGGTTAATGGTAACCGTAAGTGTAAAGGTAAGGGTTAGGAAAAGGGTAAGAATAAGGGTATGGGTAAGGGTAAGGGTGAGGGTAAGGCTAAGGGTAAGTGTAAGGTTTAGATTTACGCTAAGGGTAAGTGTAGCAGAAAGGGTAAGGTTTACGGTAAGGGTAAGTGTTAGGATAAGGGTAAGGTTTAGGGTTAGGGTAAGGGTAAGGGTAAGGGTAAGGGTAAGGGTAAGGGTACGGGTAAGGGCCACGGTAACGGTAACGGTAAGGGTAAGGGTTACGGTAAGGTTAAGAGTTACCGTAAGGGTACGGGTACGGGTAGAAGTATGTGTTAGAGTATGGGTTATGGTAAGGGTAAGGGTTAGGGTAAGGGTAAATGTTGGGGTAATGGTTAGGGTTAATTTTAGGGTTAGGGTGAGGGAAAAGTAAGGGTAAGTATTAGGTTAAGGTTAAGGGTAAGGTTAAGGTTAAGTGTAAGTTTTAGGGTAAGGGTTAATGTAAGGGTCAGAGTAAGGGTTCAGGTAAGGTTTAGGGTTAGGGTTAGGTTAAGGTTAAGTGTTAGGGAAAGCGTAATTTGTATGGATAAGATAAGTGTAAGGGATAGGGTAAGGGTAAGTGTTAGGGTAAGGGTAAGGTTAATGGTAACTGTAAGTGTATGGGTAAGGGTTATGGTAACGGTATTAGTAAGGGGAAGGGGAAGGGCAAGTCTAAGGTTCTGGCTCAGGGTAAAAGTTAGAGTAAGGTTTAGGGTTAGGTAAGTATAAGTGTTAGGGTAATGGTTACGGTTAATTTTAGGGTTATGATGAGGGAAACGTAAGGGTATGTATTAGTTTAAGGGTAAGGTTAAAGATAAGATTAAGTGTAAGGTTTAGGTTAAGGGTTAGGTTT
The DNA here is from genome assembly GCF_964211825.1 of Aythya ferina. Classification (NCBI taxonomy): domain Eukaryota; kingdom Metazoa; phylum Chordata; class Aves; order Anseriformes; family Anatidae; genus Aythya; species Aythya ferina. The sequence goes on from NW_028181418.1 coordinate 447,926, forward strand.
AGAGTAAGGGTTAGGGTTAGGGTTAGGGTTAGGGTTAGGGTCAGGGTCAGGGTCAGGGTCAGGGTTAGGGTTAGGGTTAGGGTTAGGGTTAGGGTTAGGGTTAGGGTTAGCGTAAGGGTTAGGGTTAATGTAAGGGTCAGGGTAACGGTTGGGGTAAGGTTTAGGTTAAGGGTAAAAGTAAGTATAATGGTAAGGGTAAGGGTGAGGCTTAGGGTAATGGTTAGATTTAGGTAAGGGTGAGGGTTAGGGTAAGATTTAGAATTAGGCAAACGGTAAGTGCAGCAGAAAGGGTAAGGTTTAGGATAAGGGTAAGTGTTATCATAAGGGTAAGGTTTAGGGTTAGCTTAATAGTAAGGTTAAGGGTAATTGTACGAGTAATTGCTAGGGTAAGTCAAGCGTAAGTGTACATGTAAGAGTTGTTGTATGCCTTATGATAAGGGTTAGGTTAAGGTTAAGGTTTATGTTAAGTGTAAGTTTAAGGCTAACAGAGACAGTAAAGGTAAGGGTAAGGGGAACGGTAAGGTTAAGGCTACAAGTACGTGTTAGGGTATGGGTCATGGTAAGGGAAAGGCTTAGGGTAAGGGTAAGTGTAAGGGTAGGGGTCAGGGTAAGGGTTACAGTAAGGGTTAGAGTTACGGTTAGGGTTAGGGTAAGGGTAAGTGTTAGGGTAATGGTTAGGGTTAATTTTAGGACTTAGGGTGAGGGAAACGTAAGGGTAAGTGTTAGGGTAATGGTTAAGGGTAAGGTTAAGGTTAAGAGTAAGTGTAAGCTTTAGGGTAAGGGTTAGGGTTAATGTAAGGGTCAGGGTAAAGGCTGGGATAAGGTTTAGGGTTAGGGTTAGGTTAAGGGTAAAGATTAGGCTAAGGGTAAGAGTAAGGTTTAGATTTAGGCTAAGGGTAAGTATAGCAGAAAGGGTAAGGTTTACTGTATGGTTTAGGCTTAGGTTAAGGGTAAGGGTAAGCGTAAGGGTAATTGTACGAGTAATTTTAGGGTTAGGGTAAGGTTAAGTGTTAGGGTAATGGTTAGGGTAAATTTAAGGGTTAAAGTCAGGAAAACATATGAGTAAGTATTAGGTTAATGTTAAGAGTAAAGTTAAGGTTAAGAGTAAGTGTAAGGTTTAGGGTAAGGGTTAGGGTTAATGTAAGGGTCAGGGTAAGGGTTGGGGTAAGGTTTAGGGTAAGGGTTAGGTTAAGGATAAGTGTTAGGGTAAGGGTTAGGTTAATGGTAACCGTAAGTGTAAAGGTAAGGGTTAGGGTGAGAGTAAGAATAAGGGTATGGGTAATGGTAAGGGTGAGGGTTAGGCTAAGGTTAAGTGTAAGGTTTAGATTTAGGCTAAGGGTAAGTGTAGCAGAAAGGGTAAGGTTTACGGTAAGGGTAAGTGTTAGGATAAGGGTAAGGTTTAGGGTTAGGTTAAGGGTAAGGGATAGGGTAAGGGATTGGGTAAGGGATAGGGTAAGAGTAAGGGTAAGGGTAAGGGTAAGAGTACGAGTTAGGGTAACGGAAAGCGTAAGGGTACGGGTGGAAGTATGTGTTAGAGTATGGGTTATGATAAGGGTAAGGGTTAGGGTAAGAGTAAGTGTAAGGGTATGTTTAAGTGTACGGGTCACTGTAAGTGTTAGAGTAAGGGTTAGGTTAGGGGTAACTGTTAGGGTAATGGTTAGGGTTAATTTTAGGGTTAGTGTGAGGAAAACGTAAAGGTAAGTATTAGGTTAAGGTTAAGAGCAAGTGTAAGGTTTAGGTTAAGGGTAAGGGTTAATGTAATGGTACTGGAAAGGGTTCAGGTAAGGTTTAGGGTTAGAGTTAGGTTAGGGTTAAGTGTTAGGAAAAGGGTAAGTTGTATGTATAAGAATAAGTGTAAGAGTAAGGGTATTGGTAAAGATAAGGGTGAGGGTTAAGGATAAGGTATAAGGATAAGGGTATTTAAATTTTTTAATTCAATTTATTTTAAATTAAAATTTTTTAATTTAATTAATTAATATTTTAATTGTATGAGTAATTGCTAGGGCAAGTTTAAGCGTAAGTGTACATTTAAGTGTTGTTGTGTGGCTTATTGTAAGGGTAAGGTTAAGTGTTAGGGTAATGGTTATGGTTAATTATAGGGTTAGGGTGAGAAAAACGTAAGATTAAGTATTAGCTAAAGGTTAAGGGTAAGGTTAATGTTAAGAGTAAGTGTAAGGTTTAGGGTAAGGGTTAGGTTAAGGATAAGTGTTAGGGTAAGGGTAAGGTTAATGGTAACCGTAAGTGTAAAGGTAAGGGTTAGGATAAGAGTAAGAATAAGGGTATGGGTAATGGTAAGGGTGAGGGTTAGGCTAAGGGTAAGTGTAAGGTTTAGATTTAGGCTAAGGGTAAGTGTAGCAGAAAGGGTAAGGTTTACGGTAAGCTTTAAGCTTTAGGGTTAGGTTAAGGGGAAGGGGAAGGGGAAGGTAAGGGGAAGGGTTGGAGTAAGGTATAGGGTAAGGGTAAGGTTATGGTTAAAGGAAAGAGTAAGGGTAAGGAAAAAGTAAAGGTAAGGATTTGGGTAATGGTAAGGGTGAGAAGGGTTAGGGTAAGGGTTACGGTAAGGGTTAGGTAACGCAGTGTACAACCTGGGACGTCACACGCAGAGCTGCCTCTGGCAAGGTGAGTGAGGAACAGATGTAGCAGTTGTTGTGTTGTAGGTCTCACTGTTCCTCTAAGCATCCCCTCTGTCTTTTAGAGGTGCTGTAGCTGTTTGAAGAGGGTAGATTGAAGCATCTGCCTCGGGGGCTGGTAAGCGGCAGAGGTAAGGGAGCAGATGAGAGTAACTTACCTAGTTGTGCTGTGTCTTTGGATGCTGCATCGGCCTATGCGTTTCTTTTTCTTTCACAGGTGTCTCGCACAGGCTGAAAGGAGCAAACTGCACTCTGAAGAGCTGTGTAAGAAGAGGGGCTGGTCATGAGCTGGGTTGGAGCAGAACAACCAAGTAGCACAAGGTGACTATGAAAGGTGTCCGTCTTGCTTTGCAGGTGCCATGGCAGGCTCTCCACAGAAGTGGATAAGGATATGAGATAAGGCCAGAGAGCGACAAGGAGCGGCACGTGCAGGGATGGTTTTGAAGCGCTGCGGTGGCTTACTCTTCTGTTCATCAGGTGCCACAGGCAAGGTGGGTTGTAACATCAGTCGTTATATTTGCATGAAAGCAGTTCACTTGAATGCCACAGTGCATCTGAGTAGGGTGTTCTAGCAGAACAAGCTTGTCTGGCACAGCGGTGCCTGATGGCAGTGTGTTTCCTCAGGTGAAGAGGTGCCTGAAGCCCCATCCTATCTAGCCTGCACACAATTATCTGAGAATGAAAGCTGCTTTCCAGTAATTCAGAAAGCCAAGTTACGTCTCAGCCTTGAGCATCTCGGGCTTTTGGGCCTGTCTGTAACATTTGGCACCAGCACTAATACTTTTTTTGGCATATGTTTAGCGTTTGGGGCCTGTGTCTGGGATTTGGGCCCTGTCTCGAACCACTGGGGCTTTGTCCTGGGTTTTGGAGCCTGCCTCTAGAGTTCAGGGCCTGTGATTAGGCTTTTGGGGTCTGTGTCTGGGGGCCGGTATCTGGGGGCAAGGGGGGAGCTGCTTGTAGACCCTTGGGGCCGGCATTGAGGGGGTTGGGAGCTGACTCTACACCTTTGGGGCCTGCTTCTGGGGGCGGGGGGGGGGTTGAGACCAGCATCTGGGGGAGGGGTGGGAGCTCTTTGTATTCCTTTGGAGCCTGTGTCGGGGGGCGGGGGGGGGGGGGGAAGGGGAGGGTTGGTTGGGAGGTGCTTGTACACTGTTGGAGCCTGGGTTGAGGGAGGAGGTTTGGAGCTGCTTCTACACCTTTGGGCCTGGCATCGGGGGTAGGGGGTTGGGTGCTGGTTGTAGGGGCCTGTGTTTGGGGGGGGGGGCTTGGGACCTGCGTCTGGGGGAGGGGTGGGAGCTGCTTGTACACCTTTGGGGCCTGCATGTGTGGGGGGTCAGGGCCTGTGTCTAGCGGGCTGGGAACTGCTTGTACAATGTAGGAATCTGTTTCTGCAGGGTGGCTGGGAGCTGTTTGTACAACTTTGGGGCCAGCATCTGGGGGTGGCTGGGAGCTGCCTGTACACTGTAGGGGCCTGTGTTTGTGGGGGGCTTGGGGGCCTCCCTCGGGGGGGGGGGGAGGGTTGGGAGCTGCTTGTATAGGGTAGGGGGCCTGCCTGGCAGGGGTTGGGAGCTGCTTGTAGAATTTGGGTCACTGTGTCTGGGGGGGGGGTTGGGGCCTGTGTCTCAGGGGTGTTGGGAACTGGTTGTACACCTTTGGGTCCTGTCTCTGGGGGGGAGCTACTTGTACACTTTTGGGGTCTTTATTTGAGGGGGGTTGGGAGTTGCTCATGCATTCTAGGTGCCTCCCTTTTGAAAAGGGTTGGGGCCTGCATCTGTGGGTGGTTGGGAGCTGCTTGTACACTATAGGGGCCATGGTCTTGGAGGGGGGTCTGGGCTGTTTATACACCTCTGTGGCCTGTGTTTGGGGGGGGGGGTGGGCCTGTGCCTGGGGGAGTTGGGAGGTGCTTGTTCACTCTAGGAGCCTCCATTTGGGGGTCTTTGGGGCCTCCCTTTGAGGGGGAGGGAGTTGGGAGTTGGTTGTACACCTCCGCATCCCATGTCTTGGGGAGGGGGGGGGGGAGTGGGACCGGTCTCTGAAGGGGCGGGTTGTGAGCTGCTTGTACACCTGTGTCGGGGGGGAGGGTAGGGGGGATGGTGGGGGGCGGGCCCGGGTCTTGGGCCAGTGTCTGGGTGGAGTCCAGTTCTTGGGAGGGGGTGGTGGGGTAGGAGCTGCTTGTGGGCAGTTGGGGTCTGCATCTGGGTGTGGTTGGTGCCTGCTTCTGTTGGCAGTTTGGGGCCTGCTTGTAGACTTGTGCAGCCTGGGTTTGGGGGCTTTTCTGTAACGTTTGGGGCCTGCATTTTTGCTTTGGGATGCATCTTGAGCTTTTGAGGCCTAGCAGTAGCATTTGGGGCCTGCATCTGGGGCTTTTCTGTAGCATTTTGGTTGCGTATTTGTGATTTGGGGCCTGTATCGTGGGTTTTGCCTTTTTTGTAGTTTCCATCTTTGTGTGTGTGTGTTTCGTTGTTGGTTGTCTGGGGTTAGGGGCAGTTTGGGGTTTGGATTAAAGTCAGTGTCATTAGCGTTAGGGGGTTGATAATAAGGGTTAGGGTTGTGGTTAGAGTTGTTAGGTTTAAGGGGAATAAGGATTTCAGGGTAAGGGGATCAAGGTTGTGGGAATAAAAATGTTGTTTTTGCGCAGTTACATCCTGTAGAGGGAAGGAAGGTGGTATTGAGATATGCTTGCAGTGATAAGACAGCTTAACAGTGTGAAATGAGTTCATCTGATTCGTGTCAATATGGAACAATGCTAGGGCCGCATGATATGATGAAAAGTCTGAGAAAACCAGAGTGGTTAATATATATAGTTCTTGAATCTTGCAAAGGAATGGTCCAGCAATTCGGGTCAATAGGGGATAAGAGAACAAAGGGGTTTCAGAATAACTGCTAACTATTACAACTGTTGCATGGGACACTATGCAAGTGTCTGCCATCCAGCCAAGATGGACAAAGGAGATGGACAAGAGAAAAGCCTGGGAGGAAGACTACGAGCCTTCAGTACGAGCGGCCCCCAGAGGGACCACCGGAGACTGATAACGCCTGCACCAGTGGGAGGGTTTGGATTCTGGGAACTAATTAGAATAACCCTGCCTTTTGTAGAAGTAGTAATGAATATGTATTAGCCTAGCAGCATAAAAACCAGCCGCCTAATGTAACTTGTGTGTGTCTTGGTGGAGCAGAGACTCCTGGCGCACCCAGCGCTGCTTGCTTACCTCTATTCATTTAATAAATTGTAAATTTCAATTGCAATCCTATTTGGGACCCAGTCATTTATTACAAGTGGGCTCTCGTCCGGGAGGGCTTTGGTTCCTGATTTCTGGTTTGATCTAGGAGAGGCACCCCCACCATTTGGTGGCTGCTGTTTGAGTCAGGTCGGAACTAATGGCATCTTAAACCTGAATAAAGGTAAGCAAAGTTTCTGATTCTTTTTTTCAGCTCCCTTGCCAGCTGCTGCACTATATTTTGCCCATAATTGTGTGTGTGAAGATCCGAACGAAGATGACGGAGTCGTAAGCATTTAAAGCGTATACCGTTCGGTTGGGTGGGGTTCGGTTGCCTGTGTGTGTAAGAGTGTGACTGAGATGGAACTTAGTTCTGAAGCGATTGTGGAGGTCTTCTAACCGCGGTTCCAATCTCCCGTGAGGGACTTGGCCGGTGAAGGACCGAAGGGATTCCTATAGGATTTGTGGGTGTGTGATAGGTCCTCGACCCCCTGCAAGACACTCTTACTAAGGTAACCAAGGGCTATGGGAATTGCCATAGTAAAATTCCTAGATGGGTCAGACAAAATCAAAGACCAGAGACCAGAAGAAAGGGAGCAAATTACCAGTGTTTCCTCAGGTGAAGAGGTGCCTGAAGCCCCATCCTATCTAGCCTGCACACAATTATCTGAGAATGAAAGCTGCTTTCCAGTAATTCAGAAAGCCAAGTTACGTCTCAGCCTTGAGCATCTCGGGCTTTTGGGCCTGTCTGTAACATTTGGCACCAGCACTAATACTTTTTTTGGCATATGTTTAGCGTTTGGGGCCTGTGTCTGGGATTTGGGCCCTGTCTCGAACCACTGGGGCTTTGTCCTGGGTTTTGGAGCCTGCCTCTAGAGTTCAGGGCCTGTGATTAGGCTTTTGGGGTCTGTGTCTGGGGGCCGGTATCTGGGGGCAAGGGGGGAGCTGCTTGTAGACCCTTGGGGCCGGCATTGAGGGGGTTGGGAGCTGACTCTACACCTTTGGGGCCTGCTCCTGGGGGCGGGGGGGGGGTTGAGACCAGCATCTGGGGGAGGGGTGGGAGCTCTTTGTATTCCTTTGGAGCCTGTGTCGGGGGGCGGGGGGGGGGGGGGAAGGGGAGGGTTGGTTGGGAGGTGCTTGTACACTGTTGGAGCCTGGGTTGAGGGAGGAGGTTTGGAGCTGCTTCTACACCTTTGGGCCTGGCATCGGGGGTAGGGGGTTGGGTGCTGGTTGTAGGGGCCTGTGTTTGGGGGGGGGGGCTTGGGACCTGCGTCTGGGGGAGGGGTGGGAGCTGCTTGTACACCTTTGGGGCCTGCATGTGTGGGGGGTCAGGGCCTGTGTCTAGCGGGCCGGGAACTGCTTGTACAATGTAGGAATCTGTTTCTGCAGGGTGGCTGGGAGCTGTTTGTACAACTTTGGGGCCAGCATCTGGGGGTGGCTGGGAGCTGCCTGTACACTGTAGGGGCCTGTGTTTGTGGGGGGCTTGGGGGCCTCCCTCGGGGGGGGGGGGGAGGGTTGGGAGCTGCTTGTATAGGGTAGGGGGCCTGCCTGGCAGGGGTTGGGAGCTGCTTGTAGAATTTGGGTCGCTGTGTCTGGGGGGGCGGTTGGGGCCTGTGTCTCAGGGGTGTTGGGAACTGGTTGTACACCTTTGGGTCCTGTCTCTGGGGGGGGAGCTACTTGTACACTTTTGGGGTCTGTATTTGAGGGGGGTTGGGAGCTGCTTGTGCACTTTTGGACCTATGTTTAGGCTGGTTGGGAGTTGCTCATGCATTCTAGGTGCCTCCCTTTTGAGAAGGGTTGGGGCCTGCATCTGTGGGTGGTTGGGAGCTGCTTCTACACTATAGGGGCCATGGTCTTGGAGGGGGGTCTGGGCTGTTTATACACCTCTGTGGCCTGTGTTTGGGGGGGGGGGGGGGTGGGCCTGTGCCTGGGGAAGTTGGGAGCTGTTTGTTCACTCTAGGAGCCTCCATTTGGGGGTCTTTGGGGCCTCCCTTTGAGGGGGAGGGAGTTGGGAGTTGGTTGTACACCTCTGCATCCCGTGTCTTGGGGGGGGTGGGGGGAGTGGGACCGGTCTCTGAAGGGGCGGGTTGTGAGCTGCTTGTACACCTGTGTCGGGGGGAGGGTAGGGAGGTTGGCGGGGGTCGGGTCCGGGTCTTGGGCCAGTGTCTGGGTGGAGTCCAGTTCTTGGGAGGGGGTGGTGGGGTAGGAGCTGCTTGTGGGCAGTTGGGGTCTGCATCTGGGTGTGGTTGGTGCCTGCTTCTGTTGGCAGTTTGGGGCCTGCTTGTAGACTTGTGCAGCCTGGGTTTGGGGGCTTTTCTGTAACGTTTGGGGCCTGCATTTTTGCTTTGGGATGCATCTTGAGCTTTTGAGGCCTAGCAGTAGCATTTGGGGCCTGCATCTGGGGCTTTTCTGTAGCATTTTGGTTGCGTATTTGTGATTTGGGGCCTGTATCGTGGGTTTTGCCTTTTTTGTAGTTTCCATCTTTGTGTGTGTGTGTTTCGTTGTTGGTTGTCTGGGGTTAGGGGCAGGTTGGGGTTTGGATTAAGGTCAGTGTCATTAGCGTTAGGGGGTTGATAATAAGGGTTAGGGTTGTGGTTAGAGTTGTTAGGTTTAAGGGGAATAAGGATTTCAGGGTAAGGGGATCAAGGTTGTGGGAATAAAAATGTTGTTTTTGCGCAGTTACATCCTGTAGAGGGAAGGAAGGTGGTATTGAGATATGCTTGCAGTGATAAGACAGCTTAACAGTGTGAAATGAGTTCATCTGATTCGTGTCAATATGGAACAATGCTAGGGCCGCATGATATGATGAAAAGTCTGAGAAAACCAGAGTGGTTAATATATATAGTTCTTGAATCTTGCAAAGGAATGGTCCAGCAATTCGGGTCAATAGGGGATAAGAGAACAAAGGGGTTTCAGAATAACTGCTAACTATTACAACTGTTGCATGGGACACTATGCAAGTGTCTGCCATCCAGCCAAGATGGACAAAGGAGATGGACAAGAGAAAAGCCTGGGAGGAAGACTACGAGCCTTCAGTACGAGCGGCCCCCAGAGGGACCACCGGAGACTGATAACGCCTGCACCAGTGGGAGGGTTTGGATTCTGGGAACTAATTAGAATAACCCTGCCTTTTGTAGAAGTAGTAATGAATATGTATTAGCCTAGCAGCATAAAAACCAGCCGCCTAATGTAACTTGTGTGTGTCTTGGTGGAGCAGAGACTCCTGGCGCACCCAGCGCTGCTTGCTTACCTCTATTCATTTAATAAATTGTAAATTTCAATTGCAATCCTATTTGGGACCCAGTCATTTATTACAAGTGGGCTCTCGTCCGGGAGGGCTTTGGTTCCTGATTTCTGGTTTGATCTAGGAGAGGCACCCCCACCATTTGGTGGCTGCTGTTTGAGTCAGGTCGGAACTAATGGCATCTTAAACCTGAATAAAGGTAAGCAAAGTTTCTGATTCTTTTTTTCAGCTCCCTTGCCAGCTGCAGCACTATATTTTGCCCATAATTGTGTGTGTGAAGATCCGAACGAAGATGACGGAGTCGTAAGCATTTAAAGCGTATACCGTTCGGTTGGGTGGGGTTCGGTTGCCTGTGTGTGTAAGAGTGTGACTGAGATGGAACTTAGTTCTGAAGCGATTGTGGAGGTCTTCTAACCACGGTTCCAATCTCCCGTGAGGGACTTGGCCGGTGAAGGACCGAAGGGATTCCTATAGGATTTGTGG